>NC_034606.1:22858508-22875712 GCF_900095145.1 Mus pahari
TGTGCATGCTCTTTCTTTCTTTCTTTTCCCCTTCCCCTCTGGCTTCCTCCCTGGCCTCATTCCTTGGAACCAGTGGACTAGCCTGAGAGCTTCTTCCTAATAAACCTACATTTATATACTTTAATTTGACCGAAGTTGACTCATTTCATTGACAGAGAATACCTATCAATTTCTACCACTTCTAAATAATGCCACTACTTGGAACCAAACATTCGGATGATGAATTTGGATGACATTCTAGAACCAAACTATTAACCCCAAGAATCAACATGTTTGCTCTCTTTGCTATCTTTGCTCTCTTCTCTCTCTGTCTCTCTCTTCTCTGTCTCTGTCTCTGTCTCTGTCTCTGTCTCTGTCTGTCTGTCTGTCTGTCTGTCTGTCTCTCTCTCTCTCTCTCTCTCTGTCTGTCTGTCTCTCTCTCTCCCTATATATGTCTCTTCTTGTAGGTGTGTGATGTTGTACTTGTACCAAATGTTAGCACAGTTTGGTAGTGTTAGAGATGCCTCATCTACATGTGGAGGGGCTTGGGGGTATGCCCCTACTTGACTAATGGCCACAACTCTCTCCATGGAGGGCTGTGGCTATGTGACAGGGGCCTGGTGTCAGGAGTAGGTGAAGCCCCTACTTTCCCTCTGGGTCCCGGGGAAAACCCAGCTCAACCTTATCAAGCATCCTCCGACGGTCCACAGCCCGGAATCATCTCTCCATTCCCACAAGTGGCACCTGACCTTTCCCAAGTATCTCTATGAAAGGCCATATAAACTCACGAGATAACAAAGCCAGCCCTGGGTGGAATGGTTTCTTTGACTTGCATTAGGGTTGCAACTAAATTTTTAAAATTTCCTTAAAATTTTGAAGAACTTCACAACTAGGAGGAAAGATTCAAAGAGCAAAGTGATACCAATCTGGCCAAGAATAGACAGAGCTGGAGTATGAAAGAATGCCCAGGATATAGGACACAGGGAGAGGCACCCCGAGCAGGAGCCGACTGACAAAGAAGCATGTCACGGGCTTCGTTTTGAAAGTTGCTTCCTCTAGATATGCTGATTTCTTGGCAGTGCAATTTCTGTTAGAAATGGTATTTAGTTTCACATCAATACATTTATTGTAATTAAAATTAATCAAAGCATTTAGGGGATTCCAAGAACCTTGCCTTTTGGCATGAGATCTGTGACAACAAAGAAAAGGCAGTTGGGTTGACAGATAGACTCTACCCTTCGAAACATTATCCAGAACACAAGATTTTTGGCAGCGCAAACAAAGGTACTCAAATCTCTTGCTGAAGGAAATTGCAATAATGTGAATCTGAGTTGCCAAGCCAAAATGCAGGTGAGTTAGACAGGTTATTAAATTATTGAGCGGGAAAATACAGGTTTAAGAAATCATCTATACAAAGTTTGTTATTATTGAATTTATTTTAATATGAAATAATAGTGCCAGTTATCTGTCTAACAAATAGATACAAACTTAAAAGTCCAACAACACAAATTGATCAACCCAGAACTTTCATGATGTTCAGCCTGAGAACAGTTGCCCTGGGTTTTTTGCAAGGCTGTAATCAGAATTTTAGCTGGGTGGTGTACTCATGGCAGGGCCGACTGGAGAAAATTCAGGCCCCAAGCTCACACAGCTTGATATGGGGCTACTTGCCTTCACTTATTGCTGGCTGTAAATAAAATGTATCTATTATTTAGTCACTAGAGACTACTCATAGTTCCTTGACATATGAGCATTCACAGAGTAGCTCTTTAATTTTCTGAGCTACCCAGTAGTGTTTTCGAGGGGTGTTTATCTGGAAATATGGAGTTGTACCCAACTATTCTATCTCCTCTGCCATATGGTATCAATTAGAAGCCAATCATTGTTCTCTCCCACAATCAAAGACAAACAAATTCACTGAACTGTGAACAAAGATATCTACCCAATAACTACAGAATATCAAATTTGGCTTTATTATTTTTAATGTAAGTCCTTCTTTTGATTATGTCTTCAGTTATAATTTCTTTTTCATTTAATTAGGTGTTTGAATTTTACCTATTATTTTAGAAAAATCACTAAAGCTTATGACATTAGAATATTAACATATAAGTTAAAAATATTCTTATTTGATGTATTTGTTATTTAATTTTGTATTTGTCATTAGTTTACAGCAATACATTTTAAATTAGACATTTGTGAAGCTAAATATTTCCCTTGAAGATTTTGGTAGCTGCCTTTCCTGATTGAGAGAAAAGCAAATTATTCGTGCACTAAAATGAAGGAAGGAAATGTATTTGTTTATTGGTCAGTAATGATAACAATTAAACTAGTCACATCAGACATTATTGAAAGAAACATGCATTTTGTATAAATATGTATAATGTGGTACTTCACATCGATATGACATTGCATAACTATTGGGTTATAATTCCCAATGTCATTTATGCTATACTCATATACAAATATCCTACACGGCTTAATTATAAAAAAATATTAATACAAATTCGACCATTCTCTGATTCTTCATCCAGAGTTTGAGTGTGTTTTGTCATTCTGTGACATGTTCATGTGATGCTTCCACTTCAGTGAAGTGGGTGTTATGAAGCCTTGAGGAATTCTTTGAGTAATTCAACCAAGTATTTCAGAAGACAGTGTGAGGGCTGCTTTCACTCTACGGTAGTGTCTGTGGATATGAGACCATATGATGGATAATGGGGCATATTTTCCTATTCTAGTCAATCATTATCATGTTTGATTTCTGTTTTTTTTTTTTCTATTTTTATTTGTTATTTTATTTACATTTCAAATGTTATTCCCCTTCCCGGTTCCCCCTCTGCGCAAATCCTATCCCATCTCTCCTCCCCACTGTTTCTATGAGGGTACTCCACCGCCCTTTCACCCACTCTCACCTGACCGCCCTAATATTCCCCTATGCTGGAGCATTGGGCCTTCACAGGACCAAGGGCCTCCCCTCGCATTAATGCCAGATATGGCAGTCCTCTGCTACATATGCAGCTGGAGCCATGGGTCCTTCGTTGTGTGCTCTTTGGTTGATGGTTTGGTCTTGGGAACTCTGGGGGATCTGATTGATTAATATTGTTTTATCTCCTATGGGGTTGGGTTTTTTTTTTTTTCCTTGAATAAAGGCTGACAAGCATGTATGCCTCTACCCAACAAACTCCATGCATTCCCTGCAGAGCAGGTCACATGTAAAGGATCGTTTTTAGTACAGACATTTTAATATGTTTCTTTATACAGGATTCATTCAACAAATTTGGTTCTTGTGGGGTTTTTTAATCTTCAAATTTTACTTGCAGAAGTAAGATGGCTTATCTCTAGAGTATAGAAAGAGGGAAAACAAACCCCTGTTGTGTTTTTCAGAATGTGACAGAAACTTTTACAGTAATTAATGTTTTTTTCTAGTTTAGGTCAATACACCTCAGACTAGAAGACTACTAGATGCTCATTGCCCATTGTGATTCTCATCAGTTTTAGTAATTAGTAATTAGTATTGATGCCCACAGTGTGCTTTAGATTATTGTTTTTCACAAGTTTTGTAGAGTTGTTATTATTTTTCTTTCAACAATAAAGGAAGCTTATTGTGACCTGCCTAGAAAATAGGAATCAAGTGAGGAGCCACTGGGCAGGGTCTTGACACTTGGTGTGTATTCTGAGGATATGCAAATAGCGTTCCACTAACAGTAATCCATCAATGCTGGTTCACTTCCTGCGACAGAAGTGCAAGACAGCCAAGTGACATGCCATCGACAGAGAAGCTGAGTGGACACAAAGTACTCCTCACTGTCTTTCCACATTGTACATACATTGAAAATGGCTCTAAGCTGAAATGTTCAGCTAAGAGATTATATTTACCATTGGTCCTTGGGGCACATACATTTTTTTTTTTTTTAAAATAGTAGACAGCTTTTAGAATCAGGTCAAAATTTAGAACAAAACACTTCCTTTGACACTTACAAATTGCCAGTTCCATTCATTCATTCCTTAATTCATTGACTCACTGACAGAAATCACTTACAGGAAAAGCAGCTTTGCAGTGTGCCACAAGCGAGGCCATCTGCCCGCATGAGAGAGAGAGATGTTCATAAAAAGCTCACAGTATTTATTCAGATTTTTTGTATTTTCTTTTCCTGTGAACAAAAATCATCATTGGCCCACTCTGAGCTGCTCTTGCTTTCATTTTATTAGTATCATTGTTAAAATATGTACAGGTAAAATACAATGTTTTGTTTTGTTTTTGTTTTTTTTTTTAAAACAGGCATGCAGACTGAATCAGTCATACATCTCTATACCAGGCTTATCTCTTAGATTTCTTCTTGCCAAAAATAAGTGGCGATAAACCTCAAGTGGCCACTCTTACTCAAGAGTAAAACACAGAAGTTATTGTTAGGAAATGAAAATGTATTGTAAATGGAAGGGGAGAAGAGCCCTACAGCAGGATACAAGTCATTGCAAGTCCCTGCTGTTAAACGGCTGGCCGTAAACATGTCACTAAGAATATTGAAGCTAGAGGGGTACCCCTGAGACAGCCAATCCTAACAAAGACTCCAGGCCAAAGACAAACCAAAAATTGAACCTGAGGAAGTTCAGACTAAAGGATTGAGAATTTGATGCTATCTTTGCTACATAATTTAATCCATAAAAAGAGCTTTGCCACCCCAAAGCAAATGAGACACAAATGTAGTAGGATATTTACAAGAGAAGAAATTCACTGTATATATCTTATACTTTTTAAAATATGTGCAATTCTACACCACATACACATCCAAACTTTTTAGTGGTCGCAATCAATAATTTGAAATTTAATTACTCTATAGTAAGCAATAATCATTGTTTGGAGTAATGTGTGATATGTGTGTGTAATATATATCCATGTGTTGTATCTGTATGTGTGCATGCATACATGTTTGTAGGTATGTATGAGACCAGATGTTTATGAATGTTGCAGACACTTAGATTCTTTAAAACTTCATCTAGCCGGGCGTGGTGGCGCACGCCTTTAATCCCAGCACTCAGGAGGCAGAGGCAGGCGAATTTCTGAGTTTGAGGCCAGCCTGGTCTACAAAGTGAGTTCCAGGACAGCCAGAGCTACACAGAGAAACCCTGTCTCGAAAAACCAAAAAAAAAAAAAAAATTCATCTAATTATGGCAGATAATGAATGGACTATGTCGTTTGGGGGTGTTTTCTTACAATAAGTAGCACCACGAGTATAGTATTATTAGTCACACATAATTCACATAAATTCATAATCTACCCAACAAATATAGTTTGATAGGTTTAGATACATATTCAACCTCACATTTCCAACAAACATAGCCTAGAAGGTGATCATCAGAGTAGGAAAACTTTACTGTGATCCTCCTGTCTTCTTTGGAATTAAGCTTCTATCCTCATCCAGCAATGCTAAGTGTGTAGAGCCTTTTCGAGCATCTTTGTATACTCCCACCACCAGAATCTCCTTAGAGAAAGTCCCCTGACCCTAGGATATAAAATTAAGACAGAAGTTGCCTGTGTTGTGGCAGAATAAGTACAAGGACAATGGGATTTTCTTTATTTCTTTCGTCCCCCCCCCCTTTTTTTTTCTAAAGAGGACATCCAAATGGCACTTTTGTTGTTTCCTCCCTACTCAGATATTTCATAACATGCTATGTAATCTAGGTCCATCATTCTGCAAATCCAATGTGCCTGTCATGTTTGCTTAATGGCTTAAGTTCATTTGTCTGACAACACAGTTCCGTATTCACATTCCTAATCATACACACTCAGCCAATCTTTTTATTCCTGAAAATAAAGCACATTTGAAAGGAAGACACATAGACTTTTCCTTAAGTATGCCCTTTTACCGTGTGTGAAACACATGTGTAGGATCGTATTTAAATTCTTACTTTGAGGTCAAAAACTTCAGTAGCTAATGACACAGAAGTATTTGTTGAATGAGGTGAATATATCATGCTAGCTTTTGGCTCTGCTATCATCAAACAAGCTTAAGGAAAGAAAAAAAATACTAAATAGTTGTAGTAGTCATACATTTCATCCTAAATACGCCTAAGAAATGCAGCTTTTTGTCCCCCTCTATGTCTCCATTCTGCTGTTCAACGGTTTGGAAAGTTCAACTCTTTTGATTCATATCTCAAAGGTCCTGTATCATTGTGGAAGCATCACCTGCGGTCTTTGGACTTGAACATGTAGCCCAGAATCTCTACTGGAGTTCAGTCATCCCTTGAGGTCTAATAACTTTTGTTGAAACTGACCTCTGTCTAAGGAATATTTTCTCATATTAGGCTTGCTCCTTATTTAGTCACCATATTAGTGACTAGTTGCAGAGGTTTTCTCTGTTGGATCTTCTTCATTTCTCCCGACAAAAGATCAAGAAATGGTCCTTGGAAATCTTCTCTCAGTTATGCTTTCCTTTACTCTAGGCTCTGATATTCTGGGATCATGGAATATTTTCTGTCTCATAGGTTTCTCCACTTCCCATTTTAGTCAAGACAAAGAAATTCTCCTTAAACTTTTCATCAAACAAAAAGAGAATACAAGTCCCCCATACTCATAGAGGAAAATATTTTAAATAAGTTCAGCATAGCCTAGGAGAATTATTCTAAATAAACTATTAGAATTTAATTCTCCAAATAATTATGTAAGATAAACAGATTGGTGTTATGGATGAAATTATGAAGCCACATAATTATAAGAATTTCAGAAGATGCTGCAAAATAAGTATTTTAATTATAGTACAAGATGAGGTTGAAAAATATATGTAGGATGTTTGGCACATACTATGGCAACAGACTTCAAAGAAAAAATATATTTCTAAAAAAGGGAATATGTGAGTATATCTGAAGAGTAAAGTAAATGTGGCTGCTGAAGATGTTCATGGGAAGCTTCAGGCTAAGAGAGCGTTGCTTGTAAAAAAAAATACCTGTGTAACAGGCAGATGAAATCTATGAAAACTGAAATGAAAACACAAACCAAGGCCAGAGAATCAACCATACAGAGTAAAGGATACAGAATAAAGGAGCAAAGTTCTAGCCCATACTGAGGAATGACCAATCCCTGCTACTATGACCAATAGTTAGAGACCTATTCTATGGGCAAGAACCAATCCCTGCTACTATTAATGTTACTCTGTCATGCTCGCCGACAAGAGCCTAGCATAACTATCCCCAGAGAGGCTCCACCAAGCAGCTAACTGAAACAGTTGCAGAGATCCACAACTAAAAATTAGAATTAGCTCTGGGAGTCTTGTGGAAGTGTTAGGGGAAGGATTGAGGGACCTGGAAGAAACAGGAACTCCACAAGAAGACCAACCTTGTCAACTAACCTGGACCCTTGGGGGCTCCCAGAGCTGAACTACCATCAAAGTGCCTACATGGGCTGTCTCTACCCCACAGTCCCCCACACATATGTCACAGATGTGCAGCTTTGTCTTCATGCCCAACAACTGAAGCACGGGTTATCTCTGACTCTGTTGCCTGTCTGTGTTTCCTCATCCCCTAACTTGGTTGCCTTGTCAGTGAGAAAGGATGTGCCTGGTCCTGCAATGACTTGATGTGCCAGGGTGGGTTGTTATCCAGGAGACCATCTCCTCCTTCTCAGAGGAGAAGGGGTGGAGATATGGGGGAAGGGGCTGTTTAAGGAGAAGCTTCAAAGAAAGGAGGATGTGATCAGGATGTAAAGAGAAAAGAAGAAAGAATTTGAAACTATAGAGGGCCTTATGGTTGCCTCTTTTACAGCTATCCTGTAATCTGAGAAAAATAACTTTCATTATGAACACTGAACAGAACATATACAAAATATAAGACTACACTGGCAACAGATGGGAGCAGGTGCAGAGACTCCCAGCTAGACACTATGCAGAAAGGATGTGTAAATTGGATGTCTTCATTGGATTCCTCTGCTTGAATTTGGGGGACCCTGCAGAAGACAGGGTAGAAAGACAGTAGGAGTCACAGGGGATGGAGGACAACAGGAGAACATATTCTGCCAAATCATCTAGGTAGGGTTCACGTGGGCTCACAGAGTCAACTAGCACAGGGTCTGCATGAGTCTGTACCAGGTTTCCAGCACTTATGCAATGATTTTTAGCTTGATAGTTTTGTAAGACTCATAACGGGGGAACGGTTGTGTCTCTGACTCCTTTACCTACTCTTAAGACTCCTTTCTTCCTATGTGGTGGCACTGTCCAGGCTCAATATGAGGGCTTTGCCTTGTATTATTGTATCTTGTTTTGTAATGTTTGGCTGTCATTTCTTGGAAGCCTGCTCTTGTCTGAAGAGGAAACTAAGGGAAAGTGGATGCTGGAGAAAGGGGAGATTGCGATGCTAGGAGGAGTGAATGGGGGAGGAAAAACTGTGTTTGGGAGAAAAAAAAATCTAGTTCTAATTTTTAAAAAATGAAAGAAAAAAGGGAAGTAATAGAAATTGTACTGGAAAGACAGATTCAATATTCCAACACACACACACACACACACACACACACACACACACACACACTAATAATAATAATAATAATAATAATAATAATAATAATAATAATAAAAGAAACAGTAAATTATTTAGTTCTGCATATTCTTTTAAAATGTACAAAAGCTGGAAGCTGATAGGTAATTTACAAAGTGCTCTATATATCAACAAAGACTAAGCAAAACAATTCAAATAATTAGTATCTCAGCCTGTCATGAGTGGTCCCTGATTACTAAAGAACCTGGAGAAGTAATTAGCAAATCATATATGCTAGCATCAAAATACAGATGGCACACATGGCAGTTTTCCATTGGGATGATCATATGACAAAAGTGCAGGATCATTACAGTGGTATGCTTAGAACATGATGGCATCTCACACTAATTATGAAGAGCTAATTGGTGTCGTATTTGTGATTAAGATCTCACTTTAGAGAAGGAATGTCACCTACACACACTTTTTGCTTTGGCAGACCAGACAGACTAGGGAAGGAGGCTAAACTGAAGATAATAATTCCCCACCCCACTACACATGCCATCAGATTCATCCTCACACGTCTCCCTTTGTGGTGAGCTCAGGCACTCTGTTCCTTAATTAGGCAGGGTAAAAAAGATGTTAGATCTGATCTCATATGAAGATATGTGAGTGCTTATGAAGCCTTAAGAAAATAAAGACCGAGTTAGAGCACTAGTCGAGGGGAAAGTAGGAAACTATTTAGGACTAGCACAGGGGAAAGAAAAGCATTGAGGGAATGTTCCAGAAGAGTGAGTCACATGGCTGAATGTGTGCTCTTCCCACAGAATGGCTGTGGTACTGGTTCTCTAACATCCTAATTTATGCAGGACTATGTGAAGCAGTTCAGGCTACTGAAGAATAAACTGATCTCAGGACTCCGACTTCAAAGTACAGAGAAGGAAATTTGCTTTCTGGACTTCCTTTCCTGTTGCTAACAGTCACCTTTCATCTCACAGTGAGAAAAGTCTTGCAAATCCTCACACACCTGGCACTAATTTCCTTATTTTATTTCCATGATCTCAATTTAGCTTAGCATCTCCAAGTTGGGTGAGCAGCATACTACGGCTCTTAAGTATGGTGGAAATAGGGAGGTGTGTGTGTTAGTCTACAGCCTCCAAAAGCAAAGCTCAGGGAAATGGAAAAGGAACACATTAAGCGACATTTGGAGGCAGGCCACAAGTCCAACTGATGAGGAAAAACAGGACTCAAGCAAGAAAGATAAGACAATTGACTTGAGTTACAGGTCACCCTGCTGGCTGATGACTGTGGATCTGTGTGTAGCTGCAATGGGATATTCCCATTCTTGACTGTACATAGACAGGGAAAACCTGAGAGTACTCCAGGAGATGCTTCCTAGTGCATAGTGATTTCTCCAGTGGAACCTCACAGGAAACGGCCTTTCACAGAAACCCATGGGAGCGAAAAAGAAAAAAACGCAAGACATATGCTTGACCCTTTCTAGTCTCCAGCCTCACACTGGCCAGGGTTTACCCTAGGAAGTAGGCATTCTTTAAACCTGCAATGTATACTCTCTGATTCCTCAGGGGCTAGCTACCGATGCCAAGTATTCCCACAGCATTCCTGCAGAGTTTAAAGGTGAATAGAGCTCAGTCTGATACCTACATTTAGGGTGCAGGAACAAAAGCTGGTCATAGGAAATTAGGAGGCAAGTAATGACATGGAAACATTGAGGCAGCCAAATAGCAAAAGCTTTGTGTTGAGCAACGGTAGATTCTTTGAGTTACTACATCATACATCCTTCAGAATACCTGCTATTATTTTACAGTATGAGAATTTTTTATTAATATTTTTTTTTCTGAGTGAACAAATACCTTATTTAACTTTCAAACTTGGAAAACCCCATTGTAATCACATATGGAGCCACAATCAAGATTGTACTCTGTTGTCATCTCCTGGGGGCCCAGAGGGGATGAGAGATTAGCAAAAGGATGCAGAGTCTGTGCCAAGATGGTATTAAGACTTCAATTGGCATTTATTAATGTTCCTCTTCCACCGATGCTGGATCCTTCTTGGTCTTAGGTAACCTCAGGTATCATTGCCATCTGAAGGAAAGTGATCTAAGAGCTGGGTGCCCTTCCTTGTGCCTATGTGAATCAATAGACTCATCCTTCATTCCCTCAGAATCCTTTCCTGTACCAGGAGACACAGACTCTCACCATGTATTCCGTTTGTTAATAAAAGCGTATTCTTGCCTGAGATAATGCTATGGGACAATGCAGTAATGAGGAACCATTTTATAAGGAGATCTTCTATTTGAAGAAGATCCTGTATTTAATTCTCTGAAGGCAAATGTGGCTGTGTAGTATAAAGCCATCCCATTGATGGCTTCATCCTCAGAGGCATACTATAAGGTCTGCTGTTTCCTAATTAGGACCTACTGACTAATGACTAACTAGGACATGCTGAAGCAGTTTCAGGTCATGTGGCCATGTAGGATATACATGAGATACATTCAAATCCTATAACAAGTGCCTTCTACATCACAAGGGGTTTTCTACTGAGTACACTCAATGTAAGACCGCATTAGTAGATCCGCATTAGGTCGTGATGAATACCTTAGGTCACATAGTCACTGAGTCCACGATCAAGTGATCAGTCTTTACCAGCCCATTAGCAGCCATAGTTCAAACAAACACTTACTACCTACCACTGAGGGTGTCTCATTGTTCTGAACACTACAGGTATGGCATGAAATTTTCTTGTTAGGACTTTCTAGAAAATTCTCGTAATACCCTTATCTACCTTCTTGATCATATTTTTCAAGAGACACAATAGCTGTAAAGTAAAGAGCTCCCAGTGTTAGCTACCCAATAAAGTAGTCAAACTGAACTCCTCTGCTTCTTTTAAAGTGTAAGATGGTACGTTGAAGGGGATACAGGGTACACAAATTCATTTTGTGGAGAAAATTACTGGATGCCCAGACAAATATACTCCTAAAAAGTCCATGAAAATTCTTTCCCCACCGTTTTCATGTAACTCATTGTTTAAATGGTAATTATTTGTTTTGAGCTATTGGTGTAGTGATATAAATACAATAGAATAAAGAATAATCACATGCCGTGTAAAAAGCAAATATTTTACTGGATATTTTTTACTCATTTGATTCACTTACAATGTCATGTTATTGATATAAACAGACTGCCATGATGTCTTCAAGTCAGGAATTGCAGTGTTGGAATATTCAGCAGCTTCGTTTTAGACAAAATTTACAAAGTACCTATGTAATATAACAAAATTTTGTTTCTTCTATGCTTTGAAGTTTTGTTTTCCTTATAATTGGGAGATAATTATTTTTTAACTGTCTACTCCTGTGAGAAAAGTGAATGAAGAAAACATCATACTATAATAGGATGATCTAGAAATAAAGACATGATATAAGATATAGTGTCGATTCAGTGAAAGATTAACATACATATTATAGGTAGAAGGACACACTGAAGTTCTGCGGATTTCACATTTTCCATAAAAAGATAAATGCAAACTCATTAGCTAATTGACAACATTGCAATGTTCTCATTGGTCACAATAGAAAAGTATTAGAATACATAGAAACATTTCATACAGCATATTATATTATAAAGACTATAACTTAGTTACTATATTCTCATGCTATTTCCTCTCAGTGTCTCAATAAAATATTTTATCATTGTTTTCTTATACATACAAAATTCATCTCTTCTTTATAAGGAAATTGCTTTGAGATAACTGACATAGATGTGAAGGCATTGCTCATCTAAAAAAAGTGTGCCTACTACAGAAGACGATGTCACAGCACCCCCCAAGTACAGGAGTCAATTGGGCCATCAGATTTCTGGGTAGAGGCAAAGTCATTAAGTGTAAAACTAGTTTGTAATAATAAGCTGTTTACAGAACTCAGATAAAAGAGAGAGAAACAATGATAGGCTTAAACATACAATTAAAGGTTCTCTTTCCTAAGGAACTAGCAATGAAATATGGCGGAATTCACGAAACTTGCCGATGCTATTACAAGATGCCATGCTGGCGAGTAAAACCAGTACATGTATGTTACTAGCGCTATTCCTCTATATAGTTACCTATGTTCCAGCAATGCTTTAAAAAAATAGTAATGCTGGGTTTCAAAAATTGTTTCATGAAGACAGAAAGACAAGCTTAAAGAAGGCAGATTTTTAAAGGTATAAACATTGACCTGCCTCCCCTTATTAAGGATTGGCTAGTCTCCTAAGTCTGGATAGAATTTATTCTACTGGAGAGATAAGTAATCTTTTATGTGGTCTGTTCCATAGAGTAGTGAAATTCAGGATCCAACTTGGAGTTCTTTCTTTGTTCTTTATGAATAAAAAGATATCTCTCAGAGAATTAACAATAGCCTCTTAGAAAAATTTATCTCAGAAAAGGCAATAAGGGTATTTGTTTTGGGTTCTAGCCATTTATGAAAGAAATAATTACGTCACCAGATATAATGTTGTATAACTTCCGGAGAGTCATATAAACTACATCAGTCAATGCGTGATGAAAAAGATGAGTGTTACTTTTTCTCTTTATGTATGCCAGACTTGGAAAAATACATACTGGTGAGGGCCCAATGATTGTAAGTTCTGGTCAATGACTCTGATATAAAATTGTGAAACTATGATGACACAATATGTCCATTGCATTAAAAAAAAAAAAAAGAATCAACAAGCCAGGTGTGGTGGTGAACGCCTTTAATCCCAGCACNTGNGAGGCAGAGGCAGGNNGATTTCTGAGTTNGAGGCCAGCCTGGTCTACAAAGTGAGTTCCAGGACAGCCAGGGCTACACAGAGAAACCCTGTCTTGAAAAACAAAAACAAAAACAAAAACAAAAAGAAAACAACAAAAAAGAATTAACAGAACACTTTTGTAATTTCATCCATCTCATTTTCAGAAAGTGAACAAAGACTCATATGGGTAGATAACATGCCAAAATCAGTTCTTATGATAAGAACCAATGAAAACACCCAGCCTTTCTGGTTTCGGACTCCATGACTTTCAACCATGTAACAGTTGTTTCTGAAGTAGTGGTGCTTAATTGTAAGAGGTAATATCAAATTTTAGGAAGGAACTTGGGGTACATATTTCCTAAATGTTCTTTCAGATTCTGACAAATGATACATGCCTCAAGATATATCTGTTTATGGAATACAAAATTCATGATATATACAAAAGAATAATCACATGAAGAATCCTGTATCATAAGTCCATACATTGACTCTCAACCCAGAAGCCCCATGAGATCATAAGGCAAACAAATTACTAATCTTACTTTGTCACATTTCATTTGCATTCACTCACCTAATAAAAGAAACTGGAACCACAATTAGTATGAGAAAGATGGCTCCTTTTAAATGCCCTTTCCTATCTGGAGTGAACATTGTACATGTCTATGCTGCAGAAACCTTGATGGCTTAGAGAGACGTGAGAAGGGGAATTTGTTGCTATTCAGCACTGGGCTTCAGTGATGCTTTCATACTGTTGGATCCCCAGTAAAACCTAAGCATTGCTGACATACTCACATACTGAATGCCCAGGAGCCTTTCCTGCCATCTGACAGAGAACAAGGCAGAGAAATGGACATCTGTCCAGGAATTAGGTTGTCTCCAGTGCCTGACCTGGCAATATTGAAACAAAAAGAACTAATGGCCATGCAGTAGTTAAGAGAGATTTTGGCTCCTAGACAAAAACAAATATCTAGAAAGACAAATATTTTGTGATAAATTCAAGCTAAAGAAGAGTAACAAGCAGCTTTGTAGGTATAGTACTAACAGAATCTCAGAGACCAGTGTTCTTCCCGCCTTAGCTATGGTATAAAGTCATGGCACTTTTTCTTCCTTTTCAACTCTTTTTGTCCCTTTCCTCCCTTTCTAAGTATACTCATGAGCACATCTATTTGACTGATTTTGGATATGTGGATCTTAACACCAAGGGTATGTAAAATAATAAATAAATCACAAAACATTTCTTATTCTTTCCAATATAGTGAGTGTCAATTGTGCATTTCTATGCTTAAGGTCACTTAGACCACTGGCTGCAGAACTAACAGTAAGAACTACATTTACAGGGTGGTTATTATATTATTATATATAGAAAGCCGCAGAACACTTCATACATTCATCACTTACAATTTTATTAAAATCCTTGTCCTATAAATGAAGGCGTGAACAAAGTGCTCGAATGACGATCTGTTGAACAGTTGAGTTCTTAATCCAAGAACTCAATCCTTCTTTCCCCTTCCTCTTTTCATCTCTCATCTGCTTTCTCCCTTTCCCCTTCCTTTGCTGCTCTTTCCCTCATTCCCAACTCTAACTTTCTAATGTTTGTTTCTTTCCCTGCCAAGAATTCTGAATTCAGCATGTTTATCAATATAAAAACAAAAAAAAATCAAAATTGTATATGCTGGATATTGAAATTATATTTTAAACCTGCTTCAATAGTGAATAAACATTTATCTTCATTAATGTGGAACCTTCTAAAATTTTTATATGGCCTGAGATCATTATTAAAAAATCCCAAATCCAAGTATCTATCAAACCATATCAATGATCACATGTCCTATATACAGATCTTTTTTTTTTATCTTACGTCCACAAGACAGGCCTTTTTACCAGTATCCTCTAAATTTTTATCACACATTTTCTTTGCATATTACTCAACTTAGGTCAGAGACCCCGAGACAGAGGCTGTGAAATGGAGATTTGCATAAAGGAACTTTAGTGAGGAGGCTGCCCACAAGTTGACAGCTCTGGGAAAAACTATGAAAGCAGAGCTCAGCAAAGGGAAAGTTTGGTTGCAAGGTTGCTTCTCCATGACCACAGAAAAGCACACAGAGAGCTCAGACCTTCTGGTGGCCTTTACTATGCTGAATGTTGCCAGTGCGACTGTGTCTTTGCTCATGTTCCTATGTCCATTAATTCCTGGATATAGGATCTAGGGTTAGGGTCTTGTCTGTAGTGAGTTGACTTAGAGATGAAGAATGGTCCTGTGTTCACACTACAAGAATCCGGAAGATGGATGCTGTTGACCTGACAGCCAGGAACAGAAATAAGAGTGGAAATGAAGGTGTCCAGTACATCAGCTTATGTAGAATTCTGCAAACTATGCCTTTTAGGTCACACACTACATACCAGGAACTACAAGTCATGTTTTAAATAGTTATTGAATTCCTCATGGCCATTACTTCACATATGAGAAGCAATTAGCAATTTAACCTATTGAATTTGTTTCGTGCTCTTTTACAAAATTTCTCCATAGAGACACATTAATGAGGTTCTACACAATGGCAATCTCTGTTTTCTATAGGAAAAAAATGAGAAACACCTTGATAATTATATTTGGTCTCTGATATAATTAATTTAGAAGCTGAAATGAAGAAACCCAGACCCAGGGCATTCATGGCAATTGTCAAAAAATAAATAAAACAATATATTCAATTAACCCCATATTACTTATAGGATAATAACTTGCCCAAAGGTTAATAACCTTGCCCCCTTAACCCTGCTCCAAAATCTCTGCTTCTGTTTCTTTCAGAGGCATCTCTACTTGCTGTGTCTCTAGACTTCTTTCTGGCAAATAGTGGCAGTCAAGAATCAAATCTTTAAACTGAGATTTAAAACAGCTTGGGCTCACTGCCCAGAGCTCCTGGTGTGGGAGAAAACTGAATCATCTTCCAAGAATTCTATAAACAACTACTATGAGAAAGATATAATTTGTAAAATCATGTCCTGAGATATAATTTGTAAAATCATTTTCAGGGGGCTTGTGACAGTCATCAAATCAGGTGAAATCATAAAGAAGACACATAAAACAAAGATTCCTTGAACTCTCACTTGCAAGACCACATGTTTTATATTGTCCCACACCCTAAATCTTAGCTTTAGCCTGGAAAGTCACATGTGATGAAGCCTATTTCCAGGAAAACTTGGCGAACACTCTGCTCCCTGGGTAAGATGTGTATGTAAATCTGTTATGTTGCACAGATGTGGCCTCTTAGAAGGGATTCCCCTTCACTTCCAGGTTTAAGGATCCCAGAAGACAGTCACAGAAAGAGGGCCTGGTTTTAACATCTGCAAAATTGAATCTAAGTTTTATAGCTTACCTTCATTTCCTTTGGATATTTGATGAATGCGAAAGAACACGCACAACCATGCACACACACACACACACACACACACACACACACACACACACACGCACACATCTAGGCTTTACTCCATTCATCTTGCTTGCCTACCATAAAATAATGGTTTGACCCTACTGTTGAAGGTGACACACATTTTGGTTGTGTAACAGAGGTAAGTCAACCTCAAGAGACTGGTATCTTCTACGTTGCCATCAAGATTTCATAGTGACTGAAGATACTAGGCAAGTCGAAAGGCTTCAGCGGTATTGCCCAGTGTTGGCGCTCGCATGTTATATTGACTTAGCAAGAAAACCCTCCTACTGCTCCCCTGTAGTCAAGTTTTTTAGCAATTGCCCATCTGATTTTCATTAATGTTAAAACATTTTGTTTGTTTGTTTGCAGTGTTACACAAATGAAGTATCATGGTCTGAACTTTCGTGTCTGCTTTTTATGTCTATTTAGTTATTATTTTGATTTTAGATTATTTTGCATATATTTTTATATTGTTTATTTTTTTTTCCTTTCTTTTTTTTTCTTTTTTATTATTATTTTCTTTATTTACATTTCAAATGCTATCCCGAAAGTTTCCCAT
>NC_034606.1:22876057-22892666 GCF_900095145.1 Mus pahari
ATAGTCCATCCTTTCATCTTAGCTCTAAATTTTGTCTCTGTACCTATAACCTTTCATGAGAGTTATGTTCCTTATTCTAAGGAGGAATGAAGTATACACAAATGGTCATCCTTCTTGATTTTCTTCTGTTTTCCATAATGTGTTTATTTTTTAACAGGCATTCATTTATTCATCTGTCCAGTATGATATCTGTGTAGTAAGTTTGATTAATGATGGTAGACTTCCAAACTATTTTACTTCTGGGTGATTGTTAATAAGCACCCTTGCATATTCCTACGTATGACTTTTGCGGAGCATGCACATATTCCAGCATAATTTACCACAGACTGAAACTTTCAAGTCCCTGAGAGTGAGCACTCGCAATTTGACCACACAGCTTTCAAAGCCTCTGTAAAAACTTGTAGTCACACTAGCATTGCATGAGAGAGTCCATTACTTCTTCTCTAACACTTCATGTTGTCAGGCAAAAATAATTTGAGGTCTTTTTATAATTGAGGGTAGTAACTTGGCATGATGTTAATTAGCATTTCACTAATGATAAATATTGTCAACACCTTTTCTTATGCTTTTTGCTCTCCTGGAAAACCTCCTCTTTGACGTGCTTACTGAGATCTTTTGACACTTGTATAAGCTATGCTTCTTATATTTGCATATTAATCTATAGAAAGTATTTTATATACTGGATACAAGTCTCTTGTCAAATATGTGGTTACAATAGATCCCCTGTTGTTTAAACTATAACACATAATGATGCCTTCCGATGTGTAAAACAAAAACAAAAACACAAAAACAAAAAATCCTTGATCAAATCTATTCCCCTGCATTGTCCACTCCTGCTAGTAATTACACAAATGTGCAGTAGAGCGAGAATTCTTATATTTTCTGTTACAGGCTTTGAAGTTAGATTAGGTCCACCCATATTCAGAATTAATTCTGATGTACGCCAGGTAGAAAGTGTTAGATGATTATGTAAATTTATACAATTAATTTTTGGTCACTTGTCAGGATTTCTTCTATTTTCCTATAACATAACTGTGGCTCTTTTTGCTAAATTAACAAAAATCCCAAGCTTATTTCTAGGTATTTCATTAGTTTTTTTGTTTGTTTGTTTGTTTTTTGACAAATTTTGCTTATAATTGTGGCAAAAAACATTGTTTTAAATTAATTTGCTGTTTGGATTGTAGAAATTTTAGCATATATTTCCAGCTTTTTTTTTTTTTTTTTTTTACATTTTTTTCCTATTTTTGGACTTTGGCATATAAAGGTAAAAACGTCTAAGATCTCTAATCTTTAATCAGATTTTGTAAATAAATTTAGGAAGAATTGAAATTATTAAAATAATAAGTCTTCTAGAATGTAATTGTATCTCTTTTAGTATATTTTAAATATTTTTCTATAATATCACTTACAGTAAAGGATGACCTTTCTTAAATTAAGTCTAAAGTTAGGTACTTTTGCTGAACTTTTAATGGTAAAATGTTTTAATACTAATTTTTACCTAATCTATGATAGCAGATAGAAATATAAGTGAATTTTGTGTTACTTTATAGCTCCCAATATATAAGTACTTAAATATTACACTCAGTTTCTACTTGTAGTATTCAAAATGTCTTATATCTAAAATAAAATTATTCACATAGTATGGAAGTAATTTCTTTCATGCAGTTTAATATCATTTTATGTGTAATGATATTAACATAATTAAGCATATGTAATATAAGAAATCTCTGTTGTATCTCACTTTTGGGGAAGTTATTCCATTACTAAAAAACTGTAGATATTTTCACTTTGTTGTGGATATTATTGCCAGTGATAAAGTTTAAAAATGACTTTGATGAACCATTATATGACTATTACTTTTTAATATGTTAATTTGTTATTGATTTCCAAATATTAACTGACAATTCATTCTTGAGACCAACTCAATGTGTTTATCAGTAGTATTATTTTAAATGTATTTCTAGATTTTCTTTCTGTATACTGTGTAGATTTTTTTGCATTATGTTCATAAGATTTTGATCTATAATTTATTTTTTCTTCCATGTTTTTTTAATTAGGGTCACATTAGGCCCATAAGAATATTGGCAAGTGTTTCTTAATTTTATTCTTTGGAAAAACTTAAAGATTGGGCATTTCATAAATATTTTCTGGAACTTACCAATCAACATACAATGGTACTTGGAACTTACATAACTTAGGCAATCTGAATTCATCAGTATAATTCAACTTTGCTCTTTTATTTTGTTTTAGTATCAATTCCAAGTGGATTAGAGCAGTGACTTCTCTGAATCCTATGCATTTTTCAGAATACAGGATATATGTCAATGTAATTTTAAATTTTTGTTACAGATATTTTGTGACTTTATCACTTGGTACAAGTCAAAGATTCATTAAATTTTCTGGGTTTTATTGATTTTTTTTTTTTTTTAGAACTGAAATTTTATATTAAGGTTGGTGTCTGAGATAGCTCAGCAGGTAAAAGTGATAGTTGACAAGCCTGGGGATCTAATTTTGGTTCCTGGGATCTACATGGTGACCAGAGAGATCAGGTAATTTGTCCATCTGGTGTCCACTTTAGTGCATTGGCAAGCAACACTCCCCAGTAAATACATAAATAAAATAAAAGCTTTTAAAAGTCTCACCAACATAAATACCCAAACATGCATGCAACAAAGATGACCTCATAAACCACACCAAAGTAGAAGTGGGTAAGTCCGCAAGGAAGGCCTGAACCCGACACCAAGTACCACAGATAACAAAGAGATGCTGAGAGTGAGAAAAATAGTTTTCTCTAGGGAAGAACACACCAACTGGTTATCCAGTCCCAAGTGATCAGCCCCCAGGACATAAGTATAAGTAACATTATACAAACTGAGCAAGGTATATTTAGAAATATTTGTGTATTTGCATATGCACATATATAATAACCGTTAATGAAAAAAAAAACTGGCATGAATTTGAAAGTGTAAGAAGGTGTATGTGTGAGGGTTGGGAGGGAGGAAAGGGAAGAGAGAAATGTAATTTTAATATAATATCAAAAATAAAAAGATATTTTAAAAGAATTACAGAATCATAAACAATTATAAAAATTAATAGGAGAGACAGACCTTAGATATTGTTTTCAAGATCCCCCACTGATGGCCTTGCTGCCTTTATGAATTAGTTTTGAAATATCATTCCAAAGTCCTTTGTCCTAAGGCATTCTTTCTTTTGATTTGGGCAGTTGTTTATTGATATTCTCACTGGTTGCCTTTGTATTTCCCCGATGAGTTTGTTTTTTATTTTTTATTTTTTTATTTTTTAGGTTTCACTCATTTATATAACTGCTCTTAGTGGACAGATCAGGCTCATAAAAGTTATTCAAATGTGGTCAATGCATGATGTAACCCAACATTCCACTTCATTCGAGCCTTTCACAAATGATTCTGGGACAAGAGCATCTGAAGTGAATTTGCATGCAGTGTGCTTTAAAGGTTTCCCCTCTGTATTGTGTTTGTTCAATTAGAGTGGACTTATTTGCTTTCATATGTTTTATGTATTGGGTTACACATAAACACTGTTTTTAAAATGAGGCATTGGGATTATTACTAAAGCCAATTTTATTGATTAGTTAGCACTGAAAATAAATATTTTGTTTCTCTCCAGCCACATTACAAAACATCTCCAACATGTGGCTTCAAACTACAGTTCTTACTTCATTATGTTTCATGTTTCCAGGACTTAACTGGGATCAGCTACTAGGTCCTTCAAATATCTTATATAATAGCAGTCAAAAGTAACAGAAGCCAGGATTATTTAAATCTTTGTTCATTTATATATGTAGAGGTGGACACCTGAGAGCCAAAGAATGTCTTGTGGGACATCTTTTTCAACTGGAAAATGTTGGTATATGCCATGAATGCATCCCTCAGTGATGGTTTAATTGTCAACTTATTCTGGATTCACAAAAGAAGGCTTTCAATAAAGGATTATGTAGATCAGGTTGAACTGTGGGCATGCCTGGGGAGAAAGGGTCTCCATTATATTAGTTGTAGATAGACACCCCAACCTAAAAGTGAGCTGCACCATTCTGTGGGGTTGCAACCTGAACTATTTAAGATTAAGTAAAGTAAGTCAACCCAAGTATGCATGAATTCATTTCTGCCTTCTCTTGACTCTGGCTGTGCTGGAAGTGCTACATAAATCATGCTTCTTGAAATTTCGTGCTAGCCCTGAACTGTACTCTAGAACTGTGGGTTGATAATAATAAATCCTTTCCCCTTAGATTATGTTTGTTGTTAGATTATTTTTATTAGCACAGAAATAAAACAGCCTCCAAAACAACTTAGTAACTTAGCTCTCAGTTCACACATATTAGGAGTTAAAGTGCTTAGTGAACTGGGACTCCGTCCTATCTAGTACATCAATGATACTTCCATGGGATTAGAGTCTGGGTTGTGGGAGTTTCCTTACAGAGCATATTCCTTATGAAAGGGTGAGTCACTTGCCCCCTCTCTTCCCCGTAATCCCTGCTTTCACTCCTGTCCTCATCTTTGTTTGATTGTTCCTCATCCTCAGCATGGCCTTCTCCTTCTCCTAACATTGCTTGCCTCTGGCTTCCTGACTTAGGAGAGTACACCAAGGCCCTTGGCAGAACTTAGAAACTCATGATCATGGGAGTTACCTGGCAGAAAATGTATTCCATATAAAAGAGAGTTAGATCCTTCTCCTGCTCTCTTGCCCCCTCCTCAGTTTTATTTTTTAATCCTACTCAGTGTCAGGAATTCTGTTGTAATAGCATAAAGAATGGGTGACTGTGTATTCTTACCATCATAAGACTTCAGAGAAACATATTGTTACATGGATGCTTGGAGCTTAAAAATCCAAATCTTTTCAGAATAAATTGTCAGAATCTTGCTTTTCTACCTATCCTACAGAAGTGATATGATGTCAGTAACTATTACTGAGTGAAGTTCTTGCAAAAGCCACCCACAGTCAAGATACATGGCAGAAAAAGTAAAAGAAATATAGCAATTAGTATAATGGTACTGACATAGGCACACATATCATCAGGGCTGCACTCATAAATTACTTCATTAAGTAGTTATTTTCTGAATTCTGTCATATTAGGGATTTGGATTTCAACATATAAAGTTTGGAGTTATATAGTCTATAGTAGAACTGAACAAAGTTATATTAGGTTTTAACAGTGAATAATGTTCGTTTCAAGTGAGAGCAAACCTGAATTGTAATTTATTTAGATAATATTTTATAATTATTGAATATGTGGAGTTCCATCAGGCAGTGTATTCATATGAGGTGATGTCTGTCTATTCACATTTGCACCTAGGACATAAATTGTACCTTTATCAGTACCATTACTTTTCATCAACTATAGTAAAACCATGTGGGAGTTTAATAACTTTATGTCAGTCATTGTTTTCATTTCCATTTCCTGGTCACTTTGAACTCATGATCATGGCTTCATTCCTCTACTACTTCATATTCTACTGTCCCTCATATTATCTCAGACTACAAGGTTCGTTACCAGACTTCAAAAGTTCAAGTTCTCTGATGTCCAATTTATTGTATATTGATAACACTCCAAGTAAGCTGGCAATCTAACTGGCATGACAGTGAGTTAGATGCATGTTTTGCATATTCCAACATTTCCCTTATATGTGCTGTCAATCCATTTCATCTTGGTAACCAGGACTGGTTACTTCTTCTTTTGCAATTATACCGTCTAACTTTTTACTTTAACACAATAAAGAATTTCAAACATTAAAATAACTTAATCATTTCTCCTTTCTAAAGCAGCAATTGGCCACAGCTCATCAGAAACATTAAACTTTAAAATATATTTATTAGAGAACGATGCAAACATTGTGATAGATTTAGGAAAACAATGAACTGAATATTTCTAAAATTTATATCTATAAGTGCAAGAATAGATAGCAAAGAAATATGATGGCTAGAAAGTAGATTTCGGAAAGTATATATATTATTCAGTCAGTATTGATTAAAATTCTGGATTCTCTAGTCTCTTCCTACCTAAAATGTAGCAAGTAATTCAGCAATATTGGTGTGTCTATGTCCTCTATATAAAGGGTAATAATAGTGTCGTCCTTACTGTAGATGAGATTAAGTTGAATATTTAAAAAGTACCTACCATATTATCAACTATGTAATTCTATCAGCACCTATTAATTTATTCATCTTACTATCATCATTCTTGTTGTAATTCATCTTACTACTAGTATTCAGTTAACAAATTTCTTGATGGAAACCCTTTTCTGAGGAATGATGAATAGTAAGAGTAGTACTAGTAAGATAATATCAGTTTTTAGCATCTTATAGTTTCAGCATCAAATTATTGACTCTGTGACCATGGCATATTATTTAACATTTTCGAAGTTCAGTTTTCTCAAGTGAAAAATAAAGATGTAGCTACCAACCACATATGCTACTAATCCTTAAATAATAGCAAATAACACATCAAAGAACCTATTTTACAGGTATTTGACAATGAAACTTCTACTTTTTAATTGAAAAATTTTTAGTCTTTTTTTCAGCTATTACTTTAAAAATCATTGTTATAATTAGGTCTTCCTCTGATAAAAAAAAGATCAATATAATCAGGATTTTGCAATATATCTCAGGAAGGTCTGCTCTAAATATCCATCCTCGCTATATCAAACGTTATGAAGAATAAGCAATGTGAGAGCCAAAATTTACATTCCTGGAAGATAGGTTTTCCTCCACATAGTGAGAATTGGCTATAACAAAAGGAGACAACTCTCCCTCTCTATTTTCTGCTTGAGACAGTTCTCCAAGCCGTTCTCTATTCCTGTTCTAAAAACTTTCTCTGGATAGCTGCTGGCAAACCTTCTAAAAGAGCTGCGTCAGCTCTCTCAGTAATTCTTGGGATTTCTGACCAAGATCAGAAATCCTGTTAGAAAAAAATTCTTGAAGAACTGTTTTTATTCTCCAGAGGTCTCTAGAGAAAGCAGATCAGAGAAAAAGAAAGCAGAACAGAGAGAAAGCAGGCCGGAAAACTGTCTCCAGCAGAACATAGACCGCCAGCTTGGATCTATGGTTTGACTTTGAATTGTTTGTTTTTGCCACTCCGAGACACCCCTTCTTCAGAACCCTTCTCCAAGCCCCAGACTGGTCCTTGGTAGGTGACACCTGAACAGAGACTGAAACAAGGATTGGTAAGTATATTGAATAAGTTGGGTCTGGGACAGATTTCACTCAGTTTTGCAAAACCCCAGTGTGAGATAGAGCTGGGGAAAAGAGGTGAAGATATGGTTTAAACAAAAAAAAAAAAAATGAGACAATTAAATTCAAAAGCAGAGTAATGCATATTAAGGTTTCAAAACAACAGTTAGTAAGAAAGATGTACACAAGGCTTTTGCAAGAATTCTGAGTTCATACAGAAAGTTAGCCCATGGTTCCCTGAAGAAGGGTCATTGAGCCTTGATACATGGTGCGAGGTCAGTAAAGACCTTCTTCCTAAGTGGCTACAGACCCATGAGGATGAAAAAATGCCTGAGCATGCTCTTCTCTTATGGAACAAGATTAAAGAAACCTTAAAAAAAATGATTGATGATCTGCTTCACTCTAGTTTGGCCTCAGTCAAACAGGCATCAGTAAAGTTAACTTGCTCTTATTTGATTAACTTAGGGGGAACCAAGCCTTTTCTAAGGCCACCACCATCAGGCCCCTCAGTGCTGAGGGTCTTAAAGGCAAATCTCTTTTGATATTCTTTCAGTTCCTGTTCTGGGATATTACCTTCCAAGGACCAGTCTTTGCTTAGAAAGAGCTTCTGAGGAAGGAATGTCTAGGAATGGTAAAACACAAATGACTTGAAGTGAAATTGTGGATCCACACTGGCAGCCTATGATCTGCTGGAGACAGCTTTCCAGCCTGCTTTCTTTCTGTTCTGCTTTCTTTCTTGCTGACAAGCTGGCTCATTAATGCAGCTGCCTTTGTTTCTTTAGATTCATGAAGCCTCTCCTAATTCCTATTTGCAGCCTTATGTTTTGCATAGTTGAGGAAGTATGTACTTTTGAACTCATGTTTTTAGAGTTCATTCCCACAGCCTTAAGCACTGTCCAGCAGGTCCCAGCATTTACCATTTTGCTGAGATATTAACCACACCTTTGCATCCCAGACGCATGCGGTCTCAGAATACCATGGAGTCACTAATGTTAATAGGGAGGATATTCCTCAAAGGACTGTGAAAATACATACATTATTGTACAAGCAATCCCATGGGCCTAAAATTGAACCAGTTATTGGTTAGCTACTCCCAGAGAATTCTGGGTCACCATTAGCCCAGCATATCTTACAGACAGGGCAAATTGGAGACTGAAGGTTTTGTGGCTGGGTTGATGCCCCAGTCCCACTATTATGAGCTCAGCTTGGTTATAGAAGATATCCATTTAGGGCTCCATATTTCTCTTTACTAGGAGTCTTCCCTATGGTCACCCTTATAGATTCCAGGGAGATTTCATTATAGTAGGTTTCCCCACTACTCCAGAAATATCCCTTATTTCCAGTTTTCTCTCCCAGAATTCTCTTTCTCTACCCTCCCACCAGATACCTCCTGTTCCCATCTATACCACCCCCCAGTCCACCTTCAAAATCTATTCTATTTTCCCTTTCCAGGCAAATCCATGTGAATCCCTTTTGCTTTCTTTGCTTCTTTGCTTTTCTGCATCTGTGACTTGTAGCACGATTATCCTTTACTTACCAGCTTACATGCACTTATAAGTGAGTACATACCATGCTTGTCTTTTTAGGTCTGGATTACCACACTCAGGGTAATTTTTTTCTAGTCCCATCTATTTACTGAAAATTTCATGATATCAATTTTTTAAACAGCTGAGTGAGTAATACTCCATAGAAACATAGTTGAGCAAGTATCCTTGTAGTAGGATGGATCATCTTTGGGTATGTCCCCAGGAGCTGTATGACTAGGTCTTGAGATAGATCAATTTACAATTTTCTGATGAATCACCATATTGAATTTCAAAGTTGCTGTATAAGTTTGTACTTACACCATCAAACCACTAAAATAATACCTGCCTATCCGTTTGCTGTGGCCAGGTCTATCACACAGAGACAAATGCATATAAGCATAATCAAAAATAAAACAAATTATAATAAAAAAAAACACTCTCATTCTATTATATCCCCCAAGATCTAGAGTAAATAGGAGAGAAGCCATAGGATATACAGTTTGTGAACTGTTTACTAAGTAATATCTTGCCCTAATGGAAAGTATTCAACTATGTATGTGTATGAACCAATCTCATGGTTGTGGGCATAGCACAGATCAACAACTCAAAAATGGAATTATCCTGCTTCACTTTTCAGGCTCTGTAGAGATTATCCTCTGCAGATCCTCATATTCCACTGACATAGTAATCATTAAAATACAGGATAACTGTTCCTTAACACTTCTTATGTCACAGCATCTAAATCAGTGCTTTCTAGGGACTCTATAGTATCAGCATGTTATTTAAGTTAATAACATAAGACTTGCAATATTACAATAACATAAAGTGATATTAAGATACATGTCCAATTTTAATATTAGGTTTAACACACATGGCTTTCAAAAACTTTAAAAAATTTTCTGGTGTTCTCACTCATTTTCATTGCTTACCACAGGACAGCAGATGTATTCAGAGAGCCCTAGCGTAGATGATATCTGGGTCTTATTGTTCTAAGCAAAATAAATACATTTATACATAGGCCTCAAGTTACCTGCAATGGAGGTCAGTAATTTTAGTTTTTCCATGTTTCAAATAAGGAAAAGGAGGTTACATATCTTTTAGTCTTCAATAGGAATATGAACTCAAGAACTCAACTGTAGACCAGGCTCTCTTCAAACTCAGAAACCTACCCGCCTCTGCCTACTGAATGTTGGAGTTAATGGTGTGCTCACCAGAATTTAAGGTTTTGGTAATGTGTTTCCAATATAAATTTCATGAAGAGCATGTTACAGGAATTCTTTGCATTTATGTCTTACCTCATGCCATCCGAAGCTGACTTTGTGTCATAGGGGAGGAAGAATTATCATTCCCATTTTCATATGCTTGTCATCCATCCCAGATGTGCTATTGACTATGTCTAAAGCGAATGGTAAATTTGAACTGAATGTCATAGTATAAGTAAAACACAATTCAAGCAAAAGAAACTAAGGTTTGGAACTTTTCTAATTAAAAGAAGCAAGAAACATCTAGAAAAATGACAAAATGTAAAGTGTCCAGCAATGTTAATAAGGTAATTAGAAAAGAAAGAAATTCCTAGGGGAAAAATAAAAGGAAAAAAAAGACAAAAAAGACAACCAACATGGAGAATGATTAGCCTGTTGCCTGAAGCATGATTGGCTGCCAATGAATTTACAGTTGATTCATTCAGAGGTTTGTGTTTCAACATGTGCCAAGGAAAAGGATATGTGGAAGTGGTCACACTAGACAATGACAAGCCTTCAAAGAGCTATGTGCTCAGGAAGAATAGAGACAGGGAAAAAAAACCCTGTTACCTGCTCCAGCAGATAATTAAGTATATTGTGATCAAAAGGAATAAATAGTTTTGCACAAGAAATAAAATTCTGGGTTACAATGCTCAACACTGACATTTCTATGGCATGCAACATCTGAGGACAGACTGATGGAAGAAAGCAACGCTAGAGCATGATAAATTCACTAAAAGAAAGTTTTACTTAAAACAAATGAAAACAAAACACATTAAGGGTTATTTTTTATGGGTTTGTACACTAAAGAAATAAAACCCAGCTATACCATTCCTGGGCATATACCCAAAGGATGCCACCATACTACAAGGACACATGCTCTACTATGTTCTTAGCAGTCTTATTTTTAATACCCCAAAGCTGGAAACACCCAGATGTCCCTCGCCCAAAGAATGGATACACATGGAATACTATTCAGCTATTAAAAATGAGGTCATCATGAATTTTGCAGGCAAATGGGTGGAACTAGAAAATATCATCCTGAGAGAGGTAACCCAGACCCAAAAGGGCATTCATAGTGTATATACTCATTGATAAGTGTATAATAGCCAAAATGTACATAATACACATAATACAACTTAAACATCTTATGAAGTTTAATAAGTAGGAAGGCCCAAGTGAGGATGCTTCAATCCCACCTATATGGGAAAACAAAATAATCTCAGGAGGCAGAGGGAGGAAGGGCCCTAGAAGGGACAGGAGGGGAAGTGCGGACAGGATCATGTATGGGCAATAGTTTATGCTGATCAATCAATTGTGTTAAGGATAATAATACCTATTGTAGAAGTTTCCTAAAAACTAATACACATGCATGTACTAGGAGTTTAAATGGAGTCATCCCATAACAAGGAACAATGCCTCTTTGAGATCTTGGCTAGTTCAGTTCAATAGACTCCCAGAGGCTTTAAGTTTTTATATGTTGTTTTTGTTTATTCAAAGATTTTAAACCAATATTAAGGTGCTTATAATCACTGGAGATGAAATACAAGACTGAATTAATAGGCAACCCAGAGTTAAGATGGATAGAGCTTGGACAGTACTTAAATTCTCTGTTTGCTCCTTTATGGAGACCTGAAATTCTACTTTCCAACAATTTGTTTCATTATTAATGATTCTTCATGTTTTAAACTATTCCTAATTTTTGTGTCTTAAATGGGAAAGATCATAAAAAAAATGTAAAAGGAAGCTAGATACCTATTTGCTTAATATTAGTTTTGAGGGGATAATGGTTTAGGAAAAGTAATTTATACAGTGAAATTCTTTTTAAAAATATAAAAATATTTTTGTAAGATTTGTCATCAACAAATGAAATAAATGTAGTCCAAATATTATTTTATTCACTAAAACAATGTGAGAGTTTTTAAAAACGTTGTATTGAGATGAGAAAGGAAGGAATAAGTGTAATGGAAATTAGTTAATTTTGAGGTGCCAGTGATCAGTTTCACAGATCTTTTAGCTGTCAATCACAGGTTCCATTAGTAAACTATTGAAAACGTTGGGATATGTCAGCTTAAACTGTAGGAATATTGCTTACTACTTACCACTATACAACTTTAGAGTTCTTTTTACAAGTCAAAGTGTTCATAGACTGCACATTCCTTCAAAAATGAAGGGTATCCACAGGCCTGCTAGAGAACTCGTCTGTGGAGAGATAGCCTAGATATTCTCAAGGTAATAAAAATCACACACACACACACACACACACACACACACACACACGTGCACACACACGTGCACACACACGTTCATTGCTAACATCCAGTATGTATTAAAGTGTGGACCATGCAAAGGCATGGCAAACTCTTCTAAAAAGAGGGCAGATGCAGTTTTCAAAATGAGAAGATGTTGGGCCAAATCCTGTGGAATGAGCTAAGGGGTCAAGATGTCTCTCTGGACTTAAGTTTCTCAATTTTCAAAGTTCAAGAGCAGAAGTTCTGTGAGGTTTTTCCCAGTCATTTTATCACTTTATGGAGCTCAGATGATCTCATAACTCAATGTCCTTCTACCCACTGGCAACTCATGGCCCCATTCTTTAACATCATTCCCATTCTGCTCTAAAGGTTCCTCAAATATATACAATGTGTTGGGAGGAGAGCCAGAGAATGTCTTACCCTGTTTTAAGGAAAGGGAAAGTTCATGGTTTAAGACATCTCATACACTGCTAGAAAAACTGAAATTTTAAAGTGGTTTTAAAAAATGAGTTCTTATCTCTACTACGTGCTTAAATATTTTGACAATAAAGAAGGGAAGTGTGTCATCCACACTGCTGACAATATGGGCAGGGCCACTAAAGAGGGGACCACGCAGGAAAAGAACACATGAAAGCGTTTCTCAGAAAACAGTATTTCTTACATTTCACTTGAGAGATTGTTTTGTTTTTGTTTAGGAATCCTAGAAACTGCAAATGAGCAAGTTGTATTGGGTCATCGAACCATCTCTCCAGGGAGCTCGTGAGTTACAGCAACAGATTCATTCAATTCTTCTCAGTTTCCTACGGAGACTCCAATGGGGGTTTTAACCACACTTTGGACAATCATTCCATGCTCCAAGTCAGCGTTGCATGGACGTAGCACTGATATTGTAAGGACAAGAGAAAAGAACCTCAGACAAAAACATCCTTTGCGGTAGTGAAGCCTGGAAATTCTAGATCTTCATGCTCCTCAGAGATGTTAAAATTGACTGAATACAAGAGGGTTATATTCCTCATAGCTGATTTCACAGCCAGTGACATGCATCCTGAGTAAATGTTTTACCTTAGAGGTGTCTGATGACAAAGCTCTAAACTCTTACACTACTATTGTACATCTGACATAAAAATGTACTAAGGAATTGCCAGCAAATTAAGGAAGGCTGTCAGCTACTGTTCCTTAGCCCTCAGTGATTTTCATGGACTTTGGGTACAAAGCAAGCTTGTCTAGAGATGTATGGATAACATAGAATGGAGGTTTCAAATCCTCAGTGACTTAGTTCAATGTATATGTCTTGTGAGCTTTCTGTTTTGTTTGTTTTTTGCCCTAAGAATGATATTTAAAACTATATATATACATTTTACTGTTTGTATCTCTGAAATGGGCATGAATGCTTGGGCCTTCAAAAAGTATATATGAAGGGCTTTTAAATAGATATACATAAAAACAGAGTCTATATAACATCAAGCATGAGGTTCAATATTAAGTGTTTTGATGATTACATGCCATTTTACCTTTCAAGATTTTTCTCAGTGCAGGTGTGTATTTAATATTTATCTCCTGGTACATTGATAGGTTTTGCTTTTTCTGGCTGCTTAAATGCAAGTTATTTATTGACATGATTCTCAGACATATAATTTTGAACCATGCCAACCGAGGCTAATATAGTTTTTGCTTTTAATATTATGATTTACCATTCTATATCCTAAACCTAATACTTTGTTTTGAAATTTCTATACCCTATATTCATTTTCCTGGACCCCAAATTTCTAGACTCTTTACAACAACAATAACAACAATATCAAGTCATCATCATCATCATCATCATCATCATAAACCTCTGAGAAAGTTATTTTGAATTAACGTATAAAATTATGTAATTGTCCCCAAAGCTTGAGAACATACTCTACATATATGACTCTAGTATTTGTTACGGTCTCAGCAGAAAAGGAAGGGGAAAATGACTTGTGGCTTCCTTGGAATGTCTGGTAAAGTATAGAATGGCTGCTTTGAAGAAAGCATGGCTCTTGTCATTCCTTACAAGTACAAATGAGTGTCTGGTTTTGTTTGTTTGTTTTTTACTTTTCAGCAACTTCAAAGGCTAGGGAGTTATTTACATCAGTTAGAGTACATTCAAAGGCTTTGACAATTAGAATTGTGAAATTACATGATATATGTAATGACGTTTTTCAAAGATTATTAGTGCTTTAAATTTATGTTTGATAGAATATGGAAATGAAGAACAATAAAATTCTCACCGTCTCAATATTCAATGACAATTTGAAAAACACTGCTCTATTTGATTCTGATTTTTTTTTCTGAGAGCAGTAACATTTGTTCTATTTGAAACTTGGTTACTTCCATGCACATGTTATAGTTGTAGGAACACGGCTTTATGAGTATGATGATTTCCTCAGACACACTAAGGATAATTCCCTAAAATAAGTGCACAACACTCACAATTCTCTTGTTATTATATAGGTTATATGACAGTTTGATGGTGATAGCAGCTTGTTTAGTAGGTGTGTTTTTCACATCTATTGAACCACTCTCCTAACTGCACATTTCTCTTATACTGCTTTGGTTTGTTGTACATATAAATAATTCCATTTAATAAAACCTGTTCATTTCAATAAATGGCTATTGAACATTGAACATATCTGGTCAAGGATTTGGCACTGAAGATGCAACACAGAATAAATTTTAACCTGGTTGTTAAGGTCATTGTTAACTCCTAGAAATATCAGCAGGTAAATCAATGAATGCAGTTCTTTGAGTAACTTCGATTCACAATGCCTTTATTGTTGTTCTGCTTGCTGTCTGTTTTGTGTGTGTTTAACTTACTTAGAGAACAAAGAGGAGTAAGGTTGCCTCCGTTACAGAATGCTATAATTAAGGTTGAAACTTTAGCAGAATTCACGTTCAAGAAATGATGGAGACAAGTTTTGTTTTTTTTTTTCCTTTCCCCCTAAGAGGAGTAGTACCTGCAAAAGTAATGGCCAATTTAATATTACAGGACGAAGAGCTACAAATTTGTAAATTAATGTCTGCCAGGTGCTTCGCTGGCTACTTTATTATCTACAGTTACTGTAAACCCATCAACTCTTCTGTAACAGGTACCACTAGTAATCTCTCTAGTTTAGACATGCAAAACTAAATGAAATGTATGCCTTTTTGGAAACACACACAATGGATATACAATAGAAACTGGATGTGGGCCACACAGTCTGATTACAGAGATGGGTTGCACCCACTACTTCATATAAGTGGTTTCATATGAGGCTTTGAGGTCTTCCTCATTAAACTGTGCCCACTGAAAGTGGTTAAAGGGTTGCTTGTTAAAGGGATACACTCCTATCGCTAGATCTTTCTAGTCAGAAATATTCCTTGGCATTTACAAATTTCAGCATGCAGAGTAAATGAGTCCTAAATTATGAAAGAGGCTTTAACACGTGAAAGAAAAAACTTAATAAGGTAGAATAGAATGGACTGGGCTTTGTTATAGACTGGTTATGGATATTTCACTCAATTTTATAACAAGAAATTCTCATAGCTACAGTGTGGGGCAATGCGATATTCACCCTGGCAAGAATGTTTGGTTTCCAAAGTCTATCTTTTTAGCTATCAGAACGTGGTCACACTGCACATAATGATGAGACAGACAGACCTTTTACCCCTGGATTTCATTGGATCACAGTGTTATCTTTATAAGGCCCATGGTCCAAAGTTTTAAGTTCTCACCTTCAGCAGTAGGATCTGGTAGTTCCTTGACTTGTTAGCCATATTCATTATTGCCATTTTTTTTTTTATTAATCAAGGCATTCTGCTAAATTTTATTATAAACTCACCTTTATGGTCAGAAAGTGAGTGAAATCTCTTAGCAGAACAATGACATGATCCCAGTTACCAGGCCACGTTTCTGAATTAATTGAACAATGTGCACAATGAGCAAAACAAAAGGAAATGCAACAGGATTTAGAGGTGTGTGTGTGTGTGTGTGTGTGTGTGTGTGTGTGTGTGTGTGTGTGTTATGTGCATACAATAAATAGCATCTGTGTGAAAGTCAAGTACATGTCACAGGACTAGGTTCTATTCTTCCATCAAGTGGGTCTTGGAAAATGAACTCAGGTTGTGAGAATGGTGGCAAAAGCCTTCACAAGCCGGGCCTTTCTCAGGACAGTAAGCATAGTTTTTAAAGAACATTCCTGAGAGCTCATATTAGATTCTGTTTTCAGTAATAAATTTGTGGTGACTAAAAAATTTTAAGAAGAGATTTTTTTATTTATTACTATTTTCTTTATTTACATTTCAAATGCTATCCCGAAAGTTCCCTATACCCCACCATCCCCCCTGCTCCCCTACCCACCCACTCCCACTACTTGGCCCTGGC
>NC_034606.1:22893603-22900381 GCF_900095145.1 Mus pahari
TCCTCTGGTAGTACTATGTCCAATTTTCTGAGGAACCTCCAGACTGATTTCCAGAGTGGTTGTACAAGCTTGCAATCCCACCAACAATGGAGAAGAAGAAACATTTTACATGCTCAATATCTTTAAAACATGGTTTGTTGATTTTTTTTTTACTTGAACCAGTGAACCATTTCTTTTATACACAAATTACTCAACTGAATAAACTTCCTTCATTTGTCAATGTTCAAAAATATTTGCAAAATATAAATTACATTTGGTTTGGATTATTTAATAGCAAGTCAACTTTTGGATAAACTTTAAAGAACAAGATTATTACAATTATTCAAATGTAATTGATTCTGAACTGAGAGAGATGTCAGTAGATTATGATTTATTGAAATACAGAAGTACATCTAGAAAAATTTAAAGGTGATTAAGGGAAAAAATACAGGAATACCATCAAAAAGTAAGGAAATGAGAATAAAACTTGTTCTGGCTAATATTTTAAAATGTGTTTATGAATTATAATTGATATATTTATTTAATATAGATTTTGTATCTTCACTTTCTGTCCAAAAAGCTTTAGTATATTATTATCACTTTACTAATGGAAGATGCCTTTGAATGAATGAGAAGTGACAGATGAGCATATCTATATATAGTTATATATAATAATTTTCATTCTCTTCTTGCTGTACTGCTAATATTGACTGCTATATAAATAATGACTTGGAACACCCACCTTTTGATTTAGTTTTATTTATTTATTCAACTGACAGACATTGAGGATTCTATTTTGCCTAATAGTATTTAAATTTAGTTTTTAATTAATAATATATAGATACATCAGGGGAGGAATATTACTTTTTAATGAAGTGCTTAAATAAGGCTGATCAACCTACCTATGAACTCGCATACTTATCAAGTCACTGTGATGAATATATTTGAATGCAGCAGTTCATGCTGGTTCATAGTTACCATTCTGTGCTAGATCATCAGAGCCTATTCTTCCCTTTCTTGCTAGGGAATGTTGTACCCTGTGTTTCTCCATGTCTTCATAAATGCAGCAATTTCTTCCTTTAAACATATCTGTGTGTCCCATTGTGCTTATACACCACATTTTAAAATCCATTCATCCACCGGTGGCCATTTGATCGACTGCCATATTTTGTCTGTTATAAACACAGGAGTGTAAATATCTGCTCAACATAACAGTTCAAATTCCTTTGCATACAGTATCGGTGAGAGTCTAGGAACATACAGTATCCGTGAGATTCTAGGAACATACAGTCACTCCAGTTGCTGTTTCTTAGGATATTTCCTATTGTCTATCATGAGGCTGCAGTAATTCACAGTCCCACCAATGTATAATAGTTTTTGTTTCTTCTTAGCCTCAAAAACTCTCTTTGTTTTGTCTCTTGGATGAAATCCTTCTAATGGATGTGATCCAATATTATTGTTCTAATTCTCATCTTCTTGGTGATTAGCAAAGCTGGACATTTGTTTATCCACCTGCTCTGGTTGTTCATACCATCTGCAGTATTTTGGAGGGAGAAATCTGTCACCTGTTTCTGTGGCTTATACTTTCTTAACCATAGAGCTAAGCTCCTTGCATATTTTGGATTTTAGATTCATCTCATACTTATAATTTCCCAATATTTTCATCCAATCCATAGACTTTCTCTCTACTTTCTGTTTATTGCTTTGTTTGTTGGGAAGACATTTTTAAAACTTAATAATATCCCATTTGTTTCCTTTGTTTCAGTTGTCATTGTCAAGACAATATTATAGTGTGTATAGTGTGTGTGTGTGTGTGTGTGTGTGTGTGTGTGTTACTGTGTGATTCTGAGGGGGTCGCATTGAATCTTCAGAGTACATTTAATGATAAAACCTCTTTTACAGTACTGAATGCGCCAATAAAAGAGCATGGAAAGTCTTTTCATCTTCTGTTATTTTCTTCAGTTCCTTGCTTAGTGTCTTCAAGTTTACATTACAGAAATCTTTCACTCTTTTAGATATGACATTCCTAACTTTTAGGCTATTGTGAATAATACTTTTTCATATTTTTTTCTTTAGAAAAGCCCACATTTAGTATATAGGACAAACAGTGCCATAAAGCGATATGTCAATTGCTTCTAGCTATTTCTTTATGGAGCTTTTTCCTGTCTTTGCTTATTTTTCTTTAGTCCTCCTTATGGGGATAGAATCTATCACTTTTAATCTTAATGGCTCTCCATAGGTCGCAATGAGAAGGCACAGAGCATGCCTGCTTGTCCTGCTGTCTATGAAACTGGTTCTCTCATCTATATAAAGTCAAGACTACCTGCTTGGCTTTCCTTATATGTGCTGCCCCTTAGTGCTCATCAGAACCTTATGTCCTACAACCTGATGGCAAGAATAAAGGTTAGTTCTCCCATGTTAATGCAAAATTTATTGTTCCACATGCTATGCAAAATTGTGTGCCTTGATTTTCAGAGAACCTAATAATCACTGTTTTTTGATCCAGAAGACTTTAAGTAAGTAATCTTATTGTTGCTTAATTACATGGTCTGAGAATACAGGGGCTATTGTTGTATTAAGATACTAGGTGTGTTGTAATTCCCTTTGTGAGAGCTATAAGGATGAAGTAAAGTTTGAGAGAAAATGTCGAGGTATTTCTCTGGAAATACCTGTCTTTTTCCTGGTCTTGCAAACGAGTCCACTTAGTAAGTGATTAAAACTGGTCTGGACAGCCAACAAAGCCAGGGCACATTGAGAGCCACTGCAAACAATACCTTCAAAGCTTTCCTCCTAGGACGCATGGCCCAGCAGCCTGCCTTTGATTGATCTAAGCCCTAAGGAGCCATTTCAGCAGAAAACAAAGACTTATTTTGCTTCTTTCCTAAGGGACTTTGACATTTTATGGCTTTGTACAAAAATATTAAGTGGAAATAAAAGGGGTCTTGTAATCTTCCCTGGCCTGGATGGTAGGCATGCTTTATCCCAAAACAAAACAAGCCACTTCACTTACCTAACCTTACATGGTGCATTACTTATCAATAGCCATTACACACATATTGCTTCTGTTAGAGAGGTAAAATGAGAGAAACTATAATGCCCATATTTGGGGATTAGAAAACTTAGCCACAGGAAAAAATCGAGTCAAAACTATGCTCTTAAGGAAGCACTCAAACTGGTGTAAGCAAATATTATTTTGGAAATGCTTTTAAGTCTTTAGTAATGTAGGAATATGTATGAAATATCTTCACTAATTTAATGTAAAAAAATTCACCTTTATTTAAAAAAGATCTAAGTTTTGAATTGTTCTGGGACTTTACAGGAAAGTTGAGGGACAGAAAACGAACACTTATGATTCTTATGTCTTACCGTGAGGTCTTTTAGCCAATGACTTAACTCTGTGATTTTTATTGAAATAAATCCTATTTCTTTGGCATTGTCTGTAGCAGAAATATCAAATCTGTAAGTATTTTTTCACTCCAATTTAAAAGAAAATAAAAACTAACTTTGAGCATTTTTCTTGTTTCACATCAAAATATCATGGCTAGAACTGCATCATTGTCAGCTTTCAGACACTATAAGGATAATCAGAAGTACTACACCATAGTGCACCTCCATCGCAAGCCAGTGCCTCATTGAACATAACTCTTAAAATAAGGGGCAAGGCCTGAAAGTTCTGAGGGTGGGGATTTTCCATATGAGAAGGAGTATATATATTTTTAAGAATTGGAACTGTCTAAGAACAGCTCACTCTGCCCTATCTGACAAAAAAAGCAAAACAAACAAAAAACAAAACCAATCAACCAACCAAACAACCAAACAATCAAAAAACTGATTGATTGGAGCAGACTGGCTCCAGGTGTAGCAAACCTCTGTCTTTATAACTCTGTAAGTTAATGCCAAACAATATTCTTTAAAGTGATTTGCAAAGACTACAACACAGATTACAGGAAGTGATCAATTAGTGAAATTAATCCCATGTCTTAATTATTGGATAACTGCATGGTTTTCTAGATATTTTTGAAGGAACCAGAAAAACTCTGTGAATGTCCCTGTGCTCACACATGTGCAAGTACACACACACACACACACACACACACACACACACACAAACACACAGACCACACCACACACTTGCATATATGCATGTGTTGGCAGAGATGGAAAGGAGTTAATTGCCGGGTCTTCTTGGCAGTTTTTTAAAAACAAAACAAAAACCCTATGAGAAATCAACCACTGGTTCTCAACCTGTGGTTCTCACTAACTTCTTTCCTTGTATTTGTTTTGATTAAACCGATTTTTGGAAAGAGTCATTATTTCCTCCAACATGGGCCTGATTCCAAGGAACTCCCAGCTCATTAGCATGTAATGCCATCTCCCCTTAACCGCCATCATAGTTGTCAGCCAACTGTGAATGCCTTGATCATGATTGATTTCCCTGAATTCATGGTTTACTTAAAAGTTCAGTCACTGAGAGGTATGGGCAGGAAGGCCTTGTCTACCGGACTAGCAAGAGGCATAATGTAATGAGGAATCTTTTCCCAATTTGGGGGGGGGACTTAGCTCCCCACAATAACAAAAGTCAAATAACCTCAGTACCAAAGTCCAGAAAACAAAAGTACCCCCCCCCCAGCACTCAGGAAGGAATGCATAGGTGCCTATATGAAAAGCAAAGCTTATATACAAGTAAGTTCTGTGTGACAGCTACTGGGATGAGTGCTGTGGTGTGATCTTCAGTTATTTATCCAGTACTGAAGCCCTTACTCTCAACTACTACTGGCAAATTCTACACATAAACCATAGCTAACTACATGTATAGGCATGTGTCAGTCGATAGAAACGATTTCACACAAGTTGGTAGCCCTTCAGTTTATAAGGAGTGTGGGTTGTGGTGTAAACTATTCCACAGAATGCTACAACTCTGATAATCTCTTTAATCTCTGTAGATTACTGTGGGGTAATTATAACATCCATTGTAATTGTATCTTAGTTCGGTGTTTTTCTTTATTCAGCCTTACTCCCTTAGCTGTCCTAGATTCTTTAAAGACTTGTTGCTCAAAGGACACTGTGAGCCTACAGAATGGGAAAAGATCTTCAACCCCACATCTGACAGAGGGCTGATATCCAAAGTGTATAAAGAACTTAAGAAACTAGACATCAAAAAACAATATATTGCAATTTAAAAAATGGAGTACAGATCTCAACAAAGGAACCTCAGATGTCTGAGAAACACTTAAAGAAATGTTCAATATCCTTGCCATTAGGAAAACGCAAATCAAAATGACTGTGAGATTCCATCTCACACCAGACTGAATGGCTAAGATCAAAAACACAAGTGACAGTTCATGCTGGTGAGGATGTAGAACAAGGAGAACACTACTCCATTGCTTGTAGGAGCACAAAGTTATACAGCCACTTTGGAAATCAATTTGGTGGTTTCTTAAAAATAAAAAAATTGAATAGATATATCTCAAGACCAACTCCTGGGTGTCCAAAGGATGCTTCAGCATACCACAAGGACATTTGCTCAACTATGTTCAAGGCAGCTTTATTTGTAATAGCAAGAAACTAGACACAACATAGATGTCCTTCAAGTGAAGAATTGATAACTAGAATGTGGTGCATTTGCACAACATAGTATTACTCAGCCATTATTAACTTTCCAGGTAAAGGATAGAACTAGAAAAGACCATCCTGGGTTACTAGGTAACCCAGACCCAGAAAGACAAATATGGTATGTACACATTTATAAGTGATATGCTGTGTCTGGTTGATATCCGTGGGAAGCCTGCCCTTCTCTGAAGAAATAAGGAGGAAATATGGATGAATTATTGGGAAGAGAGGGGGGGGGAAGGGACTGGAAAGAGAGAGAGATACTGTGGGTTGGGATATAATGAGTAAGTAAGTAAATAAATAAATAATCAATAAAAATGAGCTCTTAAAGTTTTTTTTTTATTATTATTTTCTTTATTTACATTTCAAATGCTATTCCGAAAGTTCCCTATACCCCGCCCCCCCCCACACACACACCTGCTCCCCTACCTACCCACTCCCACTACCTTGGTCTTGCAAACTTTAAAGTTGTTTTAAACAGATTTTTTTTTGTGAAGAAAATTGTCCATTAATTTGATTATGAATTTCCTTGTTTTAGTTGCTCCCATTACATGTCTGAGTAAGATACTATCTTGGATACTGCATATTATATGGTTAAAGTTAATATTAGGCACAAAATGATACTCTCTGTGCCTCTGCTTGCTTATAACATTAGGAAATAGGCAGAATGATACATGCCTAACCTCAGTATAAAGCTAGTATAAGGCTATCCCTTCCCCTAGTAAAGCAGAATTCTTAGGGCACATCAATCTATAGCATGTTAATGGTAACAATGTCTTCTACAAAAGTGTGAGCACTTTAAAGTTAAAAGTTTTTAGTTTGATTTAGTTTGATATCTCTCCCACAATAGTGATCTTCAAAAAATTATGTTGACTTGATGAATGAATTAATGAAGAGATAAAGCATAATTTAGAGTTCAAAACCAAAATATGTCCACTAAATGATTAAGCTTCAAAGAAGAGAAAGAACAGGTTGATCCTTAAGAAGTATAGTAGAACACCCTTCACAATAGTCACAAATAACATAAAATACCTTGGTGTGACTCTAACTAAGGAAGTGAAAGATCTGTATGATAGGAACTTCAAATCCCCAAAGAAAGAAATTGAAGAAGATCTCAGAAGATGGAAAGATCTCCCATGCTCATGGATTGGCAGGACTAACATAGTCAAAATGGCCCTCCTGCCAAAAG
>NC_034606.1:22902966-22913161 GCF_900095145.1 Mus pahari
CTAGAGAAAGTACCCAAGGAGTTGTAGGGGGCTGCAAACCTGTAGGTGCAACAACAATATGAATTAACCAGTACCCCCTGAGCTTGAGTCTCTAGCTGCATATGTAGCAGAAGATGGCCTAATTGGTCATCATTGGGAAGAGAGGCCCTTTGGTCTTGTAAACTTTATATGACTCAGCACAGGGGAAGGCCAGGGCCAAGTAGTGGGAGTGGGTGAGTAGGGGAGCAGGGGGGATGGTGGGGTATAGGGAACTTTCAGGATAGCATTTGAAATGTAAATAAAGAAAATAATAATAAATAAATTTTAAAAAAGAAAAAAAAAGAAGTATAGTAGACTTGAAGCAAACAAATATTTCAAGTGGGGACAGTTTTAGTTGGTGTGACTTCTGTTGTCACTATAATAAGAAGACCTTATTTAGACTTATTTAAATCCCAATGAATGGAATGAAATACAACTGTGTAGTACATAAAGCCACTAGATTTCAGGTGCTGCAGAAGAAATTTTAGAATCAAGAACTCTATTCTTATGAATAATAGTTCTTATGATTATATCTCAGACAATATTCTCTCCAACTGTTCTTTCTGTTTTGTTTTTGTACAGGGACTTATCTTCAGGTCACCTTCTCTCCCTCACTCAACCCCTGAGAACAGATTTCATGAGGCTATGAGTGCAGTAGGAGAGAAATTTGTCTCAGCTTTGGCTTACTATCAATTTTGGATTCAGTCTATCTTCAGCAGAATTTGGAGAAACACTAAATGTGCCACTTGAAGATACTAACAGTAGACTAGGGGGAGATTTCTGCGTTTAAAGTGCTTGCAGAGAAAGTGTGAAATTGACTTTAAAATTTGATCTCCTAAACCCGTGTAAAAATGTGGGTATAGCATGCTCCACTATGTTTATAGCACCCTTATTTACAATAACCAGAACCTTGAAACAACCCAGATGTCCCTCAACAGAAGAATAGATACAGAAATTGTAGTACATTATACAATGGAGTTCTACTTGGCTATTAAAACCAATGACTTCATGAAATTCATAGGCAAATGAATGGAACTAGAAAATATCAAGTGTGTGGTAAACTAGACAAAAAGAATACTCATGGTATGAACTCACTGATAAAAGAATTTTAACCCAAACGCTTAGAATACCCATTATACAACCCACAAACTCTATGCAGGTTAAGAAGAAGGAAGTGTAATACTTCAATTCTACATAGAACAGGGAACAAAATATTACAGGACGTAGAGGAAGAGAAGGACCAGAGAGGGAGAGAGGAGGGGAAAAGGAAAAGGGTGTGTGTGGGGGGACAAGTACTGGAAGGTGCAGGAGAGAAGTACAGAGGGTCAGGAAATTGAATAGAAACATGTAGCAGTGGGCAATGGGGATCTGGGAGTAGTCACTAGAAAGTTCCAGACTCCAGGGAAGTGAGAGGCTCTCAGGAACGAATGATGATGACTTTAACCGAAATACTCAACAAAGGGGAAATATTACCTGTAGAGACCAACTTCAGTAGATAGGCAGGGCCCCCAGTTGAGGGATGGAGCCTCCCACACATCTCAAAATTTGTAACCCAGAAATGTTCCTGTCCAAAGGAAAGACAGGGACAAAAAAATGGAACAGAGACTGAAGGAAAGGCTGTCCAGAGACAATCCCACCTAGGGATCCATCCCATTTGCAGACACCAACACCTACACACACACACACACATACACTATTGCTTATGCCAAGAAGTGCTTGCTGACAGGAGCCTGATATGATTGTTGTCTGAGAGCTTCTACCAGCACCCGACTAATACTAATACAGATACTCACAGCCAAGCATTGGACTGAGCCCAGGGACCTAAGTGAAAGAGATATGGTAGGACTAAAGGAGCTAAAGGGGGTTGTAATCACATAAGAAGAACAATATCACCTGGACCATCCAGAGCTCCCAGGGACTAAACCACCGACCAAAGAGTATACATGGAGGGNGCCAGGACTCCAGACACATATGTAGCAGAGGATGACTTTAAATGTACCAGGGGAGGGAGGATGCTCTAACATAGGGGGATACTAGAGGGGAGAGGATGGAGTGAGTGAGTCAGTGGGTGGAGGAGCACCCTTATAGAGGCAAAGGGGAGGAGGAAAGATGGGATGGGATGGGAGGATGTAGAGGCATAACTGAGAAGTGGGGTAACATTTGAAAAGTAAATGAATAAAATGATTAATTAAAAAAATAAAAATAAATCATGTCATCAAAAAAATGTTGGTATAGTACTATGCATGTGCATGTAATATTGTCCTATGAAGGCAGTAACAGGGAATTCCTTGGGCTAATTAGCCAGCCATCAGAGCCTAATTAGCAAGCTCCAGGCCAATGAGAGACTGTTTCACACAGCAAGGTAATATTTCTAAAGGATATCCTCTGACCTGTATATGCACACACATGTACAGTCACACAAAACATTAACAGACAGACAGACAGACAGACAGACAGACAGACAGACAGAAGATGAGTAGTCAGAGTGTGGATGGTACAGAGGAAGGACTCTTAGAATGCATATAAAATTTTCCTGGAGACAAATTTCTATTCAGTTCTACAGTGTACCAGTTAGATACCAGTCATCGATCAAAGATTTGATTCCATCCAACTCTATCTTGATGAAACAATGTTTATTTAGGGTATCTAGAAATCGTGTAAAAGATTATTATAGAAGCATTAGCAAATAATAAGCAGCTATACTACTGAAGAAAATGTTTCTTAACAAGAGCTGTCATAAGTGTGCACTAGATACTAAATGTTATTCTAGAAAAATACTTTAATTTTATTTATTTCTTATGACTATAGGTGAGCTAAGCAGTACTGGTTTTATCATTGTAACTATATGATAGATATTTAGACTTAAAAAGAAGCACCATTATAGCAAGTGATAGACATGGAATTTGAACCTCTGGATTCTCCAAAGACTCACTCTGGGTTTTTATGCTATACTACACTTGTACATCCATAGTTGGACTAATATATTTTCTACATAGATAACATTCAATCATCTCTCATGTTACTTTAATTATTCTTATATCAAGGAGAGTAAGGCTGCCTTTATACTACTCCTTTGAAATTGACTGCTAAGAAGATGTTCCAAAAGCTTTGGTCTGTATAGAAACCCATACTCTCTTAAACCTTCTTACTACTGGATTAATTACTCTCACATATTATGAGAACATATATTTTATGTGTGTCCTCTAACAGCCCATTTTAGTAGAATTTATGTCTCTTCAAATGCAATTGTCTTCCTTCTACTTTAGAGCATGGAGGCTTGGTGCTAAATTCCTACTTGCTACTCAAGAAATAACCGAAGTCCAAGGTGGAATTGTAAACACATGGACCCTGAATTGCATCATCAAATGGAATACAGTGGTAACTGTATACCTCCGGCATGAGGAAGCACCTCAACTCCTCCTTGGAATCTGCATGGCAAGTTTTGATGTTAGAGACCAGTGGCACAAAAGGACAGTAAACTCTGGCCATGAGGGAACTCAGTAGTGTAGATTCAGAAAAGCCCATGGAGTTTGAGCTGAAGGTAAAAGGATATGATGGTGATTCGAAAGTTTTAAGTAGGCACTGCAGAGGAGGCATGAATGCCTGTAACTGGTTGGTAGTATAACCTATAAATTCACATGAGACCAAGTAGAAAGGACAAGTCAGTAAGGCTTGGAAAGTTGGGTTTCTCCCAGCATTCATTGCAACATGTAAAACAGCCTGGGGTAGTGCAAGAAATAGTGAAGGATTGTAATGAGCAACATGCATGCACATCTTTCTAGAAACACCTTCCGATTGTTACTTAGCAACCTTGACCCACGTGCTTGCTTCCCTTCTGTATTCCAGGGGTCAAATCCCGAGTTTTTGTAACTGTACTATTAGGAGCATTTGAGATAGCTGCCAGAATCTTTTTTTTTAGTAATAATCAGCATTTAGTTTATTAGTGTTTCTTTGTGGGAGAAGAGTGTTGGATAGAATAGGTTATGGAAGTGAACAGAACAGAAATGACTGTATGAGAAGTTGAACAAACAGTTTTTAAAAAAAAACTAAGAAAGATTACTGCAAACTATTCCATGTTTAAGAGTGGCCATCACTTGTGTATGATGTTTTACATCCAAACTAAAGTCCAAGACAGAAGAGACTGCCTAATTTTCTCTCCTCACTGATTATTTCAGGGGTAAAACACACAAAACAGACACACAGAAATTGTTCTCTAACAAGGCAGATGTGTTTACTAGTTTAATGTGGATTTTGGGGGAAAAAGTCTATAAACCTAGTGGAGAATAACAAATGACTAAATATCAAGTGAAACAAAACACAGAGTCCCAGAAAAAAAACTTTATTGATTTGCTTTTATTTAAATCTATTGTGAAAAGGATTAGGACTGAACAACAAAACAAAACAAAACAAACAAAACCAAACAAAAATATTGGAGTGGTGTACTTTTAGCTATAACACAATTTAGCCCACAGCCAAATTTTCCCTATGTCCTACCTACTGTATATCCAGATTTAACAGTGACTGACTATATGCTACTTAATTGTGACAGCTGCATATCAGGTCAATATTATCTAAAGAAGGGTGGAAGATTGATTTTAGTGCCTAAAAACCAGCAAGTATTGACATGCATGTGAATAAGCAGGGTATTAAAGCATAACCTTTGACCCCTGTCACTTGGCATCCTGTCTTGGATTAATCTATGTCTGTCCAGCATGTTCCTATATGTTCCAAGGCTTCTGCATTCTAAAACCCTTGCTGTTCACTGTGTATACTACATAACTGACATGAAGTAACAGTGGAGTATGGACGTTGCAACATACTCAACAAAGCAAATGTGGTATGTACTAAGCATAAGATAAAACAGCACCATCCTTTCATCCTTAAATAGTATGAATCTGCTTCTCCTGAGTGGAGATATAGTTCTATAGAAAAAAAAAAACACTTTTTACTCTTTTGTGCTATGGATGCACAAAAAAACTTTATCTCATCACAACTCCTTTATCCCATCACAAGTGGCCAGTACCTTAAGAGTGTCGGTAAATCCATCTATACCTCTTTGTATTTTACTCATTTGGTTCTTTGGTTGTACTTCCCAATAACCATATTCCACTTTTTAGTTATGCAACCCTCACAATTTGTGTTATTAAAGTCTTACTTTCTCTGAAAAGTTAAGTCCTATTCAATTATTTTTAAGTTTCTAACTGCATTGAACTCCAAAATTCAAAATTTTATGTAGAAGTCGCCTGCTGTTTTTGTTCTGCAGATTTGTTTTAAATCATTCATTGGAATAAACATTCGTTCAGAAGTTCAGCTATCAAAATATTAGATGAGTTTGTGTTGATACAGGACTTCATTTTTTAAATTGAAAATAGATTCTTTTCTCATCCCATACACCCCAACCTCAATAATGTAGTTAAGCAAGACCTGACAGTAGGTCTGCTTATAACTTTAAGGTAATAGTGAGTGAATATAAGTCATATTTTGGAATATCTGAAACACTTTAATGTAATCTAGCAAACTCAAAAATCTATTAATAATGTGTAGGTGTTGTGGTAACCCTTGTATGCAGAAATAGTGTGGGACATTTTCTTATATTAAGTTTAAACAATGTAAAAAATTAAATGCTAAGGTTGTCAGAAGTTGGTGAAAAATCCTTAATTCTTCCAGAATGGAAATTCTTAATGTATTACTTACAGAAATTCTTCATTATTTATCTTACCATTGCAATGAAACTGATAACACGAGAGCAAGGATATGTAGCTTATTTATCTTTCTAATGATTTTTTTTTATTCTTTGAAATTATCATGCATTTTTACAATATGTCATGGCAATATACACCCCATTCCTCTCTCCTGTCCTCAGACTCTTGTACAAATGAAAGATCTTGTTGACTACCATGAAATGAAAGTAAATATCATTTTATGCATAGTTGAAATGTGACAGTCAACCACAAGTATTATCAGAATTAGTTGGTCACATTTTATTTGACCCAAGTGTGATCTTGCCACAGAACACATTTAACTTTTGCACTTTTGTATTTTCTAGGACACTATGTGCTCCTTGGAGTGAAACTCACTTCCGGTTACCTCTGCTCAGGCTCTGAGAGTTCATTGCCATGGAAGTTACAGAATATATGGGGAACATGGATATAATGCAGTTTGGTTAAAGGAATTTATGCATTTCCCTAGAGAGAAAAGAGAGCCAATGTTTTGTGAAAGAGTTTGGACACTTTGGGAAATGAATACAGATAGAAAAGTCAAAGCACGTGGATTATGGCTGGGGTTTGAAACATAATCCTATTCCTTTCCTTTCTATACTGCAATTGCAGCACACACCAACATTGAAACAGAACATCACCTGTAATGGTATAAAACACAATCAAATGCAAAGTATACTATACATAACTTGGGGTTTAGTCATTAGATGGTCATCTGTTCTGACAAGTCCATACTTTCTTCTTTACTTGCAAAGTAAAAACAAGAGAACTGGATGTATTTGTTTGTACCAACTTCTGTGCTCAGATACTGCCTTTTCCATCCCTATTCACAAAAGTTTTCACATAAGGGTATGGATGGTGTATTAAAACTTTGAAGAAAGGAATATTGTGTTATTTATTTTATATGTTATATATGATAAGAAAATGTTTCTAAGTAGATGTATGTTTGTCTTGAGCTTGTAATATTGGGTTCACATTTAAAATCATCTGAAAATTGGAACTCTGAACCATGTAAGTTAAGGAATTGCATATATTTGATTTGTCAAATTTATCAAGGTATGCTAATTAGCCTTTCTATAATGTAGCTATTGAGAGCATACATTTTGGTATTCAGTAGTTTTTTTTTTTAAATGTCTACTTACTATTGCTAGATAAAGCATAATAGATTACCACAATATCTGGGTCATATAAAACACTCACTCTTTCCTAAACAGTTAAATTAGATCATAGATTGTGATATTTTTCATGTCTTTCTTTCAGACGGTATAAGATATCTGTGATGAAATTTAAAAAAACAACAAAATGATGACATTTCAAATAAGAGAATTGTGATATGAAAATATAATAAATAAAAGTCATCCATCTAGACAACTCCATAATTAATAGAAAATACACATAAACAGCAATTGTAGAAAGGAATATTAGAGATTAAAATTGGGGTCATGAGAGTAAAATTCATGTTCTATCGATGCAAAACTTTTAAAGCAACTTGAAGTTTACTAATTTTATTGATTTTGATACATGGAAGAATACTGATAACAAACACTTTATAAATAGAATTTAAGAAATCATGAAAAATAGTAAATTTATAAGCAATTCCTAAATCAAAGTGCACGACAGATGATGGTGGGTACAGTCAAGTCATGAAAAGTTACTGCTTTTTATTTTGGGTTTGTTTTAAGTCAGTAAAGGCCAGGCAATCCCTTGGAAAGAAAGCGAAAATAGCTGAAGCACAAACAAACAAACAAACAAAAATGACGTAATTGATCAACCAAAAATCCCAAAGGGGGATTGAAATGAGTCTAATTTAGAATTAAAGTGAATATTAAAATTTAGAAGAAGGTATGTGCCAGGGACCACTGTGTCTGAATTAGGGAAAGGCTGGAAGAAGCTGAGGAGGAGGGCAATCTCATAGAGGGACCAGTAGTCTCAACTAACTTTGGACTCCCAAGATCACTCAGACACTGAGCCACTCACTAGGCAGCATTCAGCAGCTGATATAAGGCCCCCAACACATATACAGCAGAGGACTGCCAGGTCTGGGTTCAGTCAGAGAAGATGCACTTAACCTAGGAGAGACCAGATGTTTCAGGAAGTGGGGTTAAAAAATAATTAGAAGAAAAGGCAGTTCTCTGTGTAGCTTAAGAATATTGAAATATGAGTGTGTTGAGAAAGACAAATGGTCATAGCTTATGAATGAAGAATCACAGGCCAGATAAGCCTAGTCTATTCATTAAGATAGAAAGTGAAATATACTCTTACAGTCTTTGTTCTAAAGTTAACCCGAGAAAGTCCCCACAAAGATCCAAGAGGAAAAAGTAGCTGCACTGGCGCATGACAATGTGCACTATGCATGAATGCTTTGTTACTTTATCTCTGTTGCTGTGATAAACACCCACAAATCCACTTAGTAGAGGAAGAAAGGGGGAAGGAGTTTATTACACTTTACAGTTGCAGCACACAATCCATCAGAGCAGGAAAATCAATGAAGAAATATTCCTAGTCATTTAGTATTTGCACGTCAGGGCAGAGGTAGATTAATTAATACATGCTCACTAGCTTGCTTGCTTATGTTAAGCTCAGTTTTTCTACTCTTACAAAGGTCCTGCCTAGGGAGGAGTACTATCTTCAGTGATTAACTGAATCCATCAAGCCAACAAAGATAGTTCCCCCAGACCTACTCAATGTAGACAATCTCCCATTATCATGCTTTCCAGATATAAAAATGACAGTTAAGCTAACCATCACCGGCACAGAAAATGAGTGGTGACTTAGAATGAAAAAGATAGTGTGTGAGGTAGCCTGCCAAGCAAAGAAGATTGTTCTAAGGGTCAGCTCATGGTATATGCATACAGGCCAATGAAATGATACTTTCTGCTTTGTAACTGACTACAAATTGAAAGAGTTAATCCACTCTGTTGGATCCTGATTCAACGCTGCTCGGACCCAACGCAAGAAAGTGGAATCGAAAGAGTTAATTCTGTGTTTCAGCATGAAGATGCCAAGGTCTGCAAATACCCAATATGAAAGCCATCTTTTCAAATGCTGAGGCTCACTGGACTTCAATCAAGTTCTGACACATTCATGTAGAACAATTCTAATTCCATTCGGTTGCTTGTTCATTTCCTTTATTATGCATTGCTGACAGAGCAGCCACATTTCCCAAGAGTTCCCTTTTCCTCAATGCAGATGTTTTTCCGATTGTGAGTTTTCAAAACTGGATATTTAAGATTTGTCCATTGTTTTCTTTTCGCAATGTGACTAATTCAAGTTATGGCCAAGATTGAAATTGGTCCTTGAGACAATGAGTCAAGTATCTGTCTTAGTCTCTTGTCCACATTAAATTTCTCAAAGTCACAAAGAAAGTCCCTGTAAAAGAATCTTCTGTAGTTCATCAAGAGCCAGTTGAGATGCGTATCTTTGAATACAAGTCTATTTATTCCATTAGTTTATTCTTGATGCACACAAAGGTCTTTTCCTTTGGAGGGAAATGCACTGTGCTGCCTTCAGCAGATGCAAATGTGTGCATTTGTAAATTTTGTTTTACAGAGTAGCTTCCTTGTCAGAAGAAAGAATAATTCTTATCAAACTATAATAAATACACTTTATGGTCTCCTTTGTTCCATGTATACAGAGGCATTTTACTTCTGGCACATCTGTGGATCAATCAGGCTGGTCTCTGATCTCTCTGTAGAACAGAGTCTGGAGTTCTGTATATAAAATGCTGACATATATTAACAACCACTTCCGGTTACCCTTTTGCAGAAAAGCACAGCAGATAGAATGGGTAATGGAGTAGAGGAGAGTAAAGGAAATGAAAAGAAAATGAATGCAGATTCGATATCGAACGTTAAGTTTCCGCTCTGAGAATAATAAATGCAGGTTCTGAGATGTCAGATGAGCTTTAAATGTATAGATAGTATCTTAATTTATAAACAATTAGGTGTTCCTCAGGGGGAAAAGCCAATTGAGAATAGTGATGACTATAAAACCTATTGTTTTATTTTCTCCTACATCACTGTTCCTCAGTTTTATTTTCTCAAGTCTGTGGATGTCTGTCTTCATTCAGAATCCATGAAGGAGGTCTCATAATCTCTCTTATAAGGAAGTTAACTCTCTTTGGAGCCTCAACTGCCTACCTGAAATCCTGTCAATGATCAAACCACCTAATCTTATCATTTAGACATATAGATCTCAAAGCTTCTACAAGAGGGGACTTTTATTAGTCATTGAAAATAGTTTCATAGGCTACAGCTGCTAGGCTCTTCAGCGCTTCTATCACCAAAAGAAAAATTCAACCTTTGCTATTGGATGGAACACAGGGTCCCCAATGGAGGAGCTATAGAAAGTACCCAAGGAACTGAAGGGGGCTGCAACCCTGTAGGTGCAACCACAATATGAACTAACCAGTACCCCCTGAGCTTGTGTCTCTAGCTGCATATGTAGCAGAAGATGGCCTA
>NC_034606.1:22913722-22944390 GCF_900095145.1 Mus pahari
TCCAGGAGAGCCAGGGCTATACAGAGAAACCCTGTCTCGAAAAACCAAAAAAAAAAAAAAAAAAAAGACCTTCTTCAGATCGCATTGTATGTTTGCCCACCCCCATCCCCACCCCCGTTCTCCTTTCTGGAACCTAAATCCTAATGATTGCCATAATGTAATTTATTTGAGAATTAACTAAACGATGAGAGAATCAATCGATGTGTCCAGCACTTGCTAGGACAATTACACTTTGTAAAATAGTGGTTAAGCCCAATTGGCAGTGCTAATTGTGTCTCCTTGTGTTCTTTTTTTTTCCCCTTCTGGGCCTCTGGAATCATTCCCTTCCCATGTTAGGAATCTTAGAGAAGTAATGTTGTAGAGAAGTTTATCCCTCCTCATCATGATCCTTGTATGTTCAAGCCTCAAGCATGAGGCTTGAACTCAAGTTGAATGAGTGTGAATTCTGATTATATCTATTTGGTTTTTCTCAAATCAAAGCAAGAAACAGTAAAGGAAGGAAAATTCCACTTCTTATATTCATAACTTGCCTCTTTGTTACTGGCTTTCTACTGAGAAGCATCTAATTGATTCAGGCCATCTCACTTCTAGAAAGGTAAACAAATAGACTCCCATTGCTTACAAGACACCATTGTATCGACTTTTTAAAGTGGCACAGTTAGACACTTGAAAACTTTAATTTTTACTTTATTATTTTCCTTGAAATTGTTACATGCTATTCATACAATAATTCCATGTCTACACTATTTGCTCTTAATTTTTACTGATGGTTTTTTTTTCTTTTCCTTTCTTTGTTTGGTTTTGGTTTTTCGAGACAGGGTTTTTCTGTGTAGCCCTGGCTGTCCTGGAACTCACTCTGTAGACCAGGCTGGTTTCGAACTCAGAAATCCGCCTGCCTCTGCCTCCCAAGTGCTAGGATTAAAGGCATGTGCCACCACTTCCCGGCAATGGTTTTCATTCGGCGATAGTATTAAGGCATCTACAGCTGTCTCAGCTAATGGACATTTCCTCTTATCATCAAGTATTATATGCTACAACACAGAAGACAGCAATGGCTAAGTACATGCTTAGTGTGATTCATATCCTCTGACAAACTGTTAGGTTTAAAGAGATTTTAGGTTTTGTTTGCTTGTTTAATCAATGGGAGTTTCCTTGGCTGTCTCATAACATCTGAATTTGAACACATTCTGTTTCCTTCTTTGTTTCCTTCTAGTTTTATAGCCTGCCTTTTCTTCTTCCTTTCATGTGTATATGTGGGTAAGTTTGTGTGTGCCTGTGCTTATTTGTGTGTATATATGTGTTCATGTGTGTCTGTGTATGTGTGTGTCTGTGTATGTGTGTTTATGTGTGTGTGTCTGTTGTGTGTGTTGATGTGTGTGTATGTGTTTGTATTTGTAAGTGTGCACGTGCGTGTGTGTGTGCATGTGTGTCTGTGTGTTTATTGGGGGGGAGTGGGGGTTTCAGGGTTCCTGTGGCATATCGAAGTGACAGTGACTCTCACTTTCCACATCACTTGAGACAGTCTTGTTAACTGTTGGTATGCACAGCCAGGTGATCTGTGCATTTTTTTTATCTCTATGCTATGCTAAAAACCGTTTTTAAAATGAGGTTAGTGGAGAATTCTGTGTTTCAAAGCATATTGTTATTTTATCCATTAGATTCACTCTCAGAAAAATAAGTAAAACTGGAATCCTGTCTTCATCCCTAGACTCTACAGCTTCCAACACACACACACACACACACACACACACACACACACACACACATTACCAGCACCACTACCACCCGGCCACCACACACATCCCATACTAGGAATGAGATACTATAATTGCTGCCTTCAAGTGTATTTTATACCTTCCCCTCACCATTTTAACAATTCATTTCACCATGATTTTAACTTCTTAGAACATTTTGCCATTCTCTATTTTTAATTTCTTTTTTTTTTTTCCCCACAGGGTTTCTCTGTATAGCCCTGGCTGTCCTGGAACTCACTTTGTAGACCAGGCTGGCCTCAAACTCAGAAATCTGCCTGCCTCTGCCTCCCAAGTGCTGGGATTAAAGGCGTGCGCCACCACACTCAGCTCCATTTTTAATTTCTGTCACAGGTTCTACCCAGCATGAATCTATACTAAGGTGAGTGAGCACATTCCACCAACCTAGGTCTGGACCACATTTTATATTTCTCTGTTGGCTATTTTTTTAATTTATTTATTATTATTTTCTTTATGTACATTTCAAATGCTATCCTGAAATTTCCCTATACCCCACCCCTGCCCCTGCTCCCCCACCCACCCACTCCCACTACTTGGCCCTGGCCTTTCCCTGTGCTGGCCATATAAAGTTTACAAGACCAAGGGGCCTCTCTTCCCAATGATGGCTGATTAGGCCATCTTCTGCTACATATGCAGCTAGAGACTCGAGCTCAGGGGGTACTGGTTAGTTCATATTGTGGTTGCACCTACAGGGTTGCAGCCACCTACAACTCCTTGGGTACTTTCTCTAGCTCCTCCATTGGGGGCCCTGTGTTTCATCCAATAGCTGACTGTGAGCATCCACTTCTGTGTTTCCCAGGCACTGGAATAGCTTCTGTTGGCTATTTTATGAGTAATCAAGACTACTTTCTATCAAAACCATCAAAATGTAACCTAAAATAGACTAGCTTGTAAATTTATATTACTCAAACATATCTGCTGATGCCTGGGTCTATGTCTTTATGTCATTTTTTTTTTGTTTAACTTATATCCACTAAATCTTTCACGAATAAAACCTTCCTGTATTTTTTTTTAAATCTTTATACCTATCCCTTTCTCCATTCTTTTCTCCTTATTCTTTTTTCTCCCCCTTTTTCCTTTTATGTATGTGCTCTTAGATGAGATGTTTGGAGACAGACAGATAGATAGATAGATAGATAGATAGATAGATAGATAGATAGATAGATAGATAGACAGATAGATAATCTTACATTTATTCTCTAGGATTCAGACCCTTTACATCGTTCAGCTGAGGCAATAGAATATAAATATCTTGAAGACAATACTTGATTCTTTATGTAGTAGGTTCTCTACATACTCCATGTAGATCTACACAAAAGTTATGTCTTGAATACATTATTGTTGAGCTAAATTTACATTGTAAGCATTTGTACTGAGCTAACTTTGAAAAGAATAATAAATTGTGAACTGAAGTTGTTAAATATTTAGAAACTCACCACAGAAAGTAATTCTGTCAGAATACTCATCCTCAAAGGTCATATTCAGGAACTATTTGGCCCTTTTGTGAGACATACTTATTATTTTTACAGCTGGAGAACCTTGAAAAAATGTTCTAGTTTGAGAGAACACCTTTTTCACAGGCTGATGTTAAGTTAAAATAAATTCTATGAAAAAATATTCTACAGAAAATAATAAACAGAAAATGTCTTTTTTCATTCTCTGGGGTTTATTTTCTTTGCATTGATCTTTTTTCCTTCTAGGCAAAGTTTATGTGGATCATTCTTCTCAGATGTTCATTTTTGTAAGCCCCAGACTCCTTTGTGAAAAATCACACGTCCTTTACCACAAAGAAGTCCCTTCCCTTTTTGTTCCTTCTCACATTGTGTACCTTTGCTCACTCAGATTGTGTACCTTTTCTCATTGCTTCTTATGCAACCACATGATATGAACGACCACAATTTTAACAAAAAGTAATTTCTCATGACATGAGTGATGAATGACAACAACTGAAACTAAAGACTTTCCTGTACATTGACATTGCACAGTTTGTGTAAACTATGCCATTTTCACATTTCCATTCATTCTGACATATTGATAAATTGTCTCCATAATACAGTGATAAACATGATTAATATCCTGGGAGAATTGACATACTCTTTAGCATTATAAGGTTCTGGACAGTAATGCATACAGGAAATATCTTGAAAAATTTTTTTATGGCTGGGATTATTTGACTCATTTAACTTCCTTCTTTTTCATATAATGGAAAATAGATTAACATTACAGAATATAAAAGGTCACAGACTTAAGCAAAAACACTTAGCTTCAGATGATAATGACAAGAGAGGTAGATGAAAAGGACATTGAGTGATCTCTTCCACTGTTCTTTGGGTTTGTTATCGATAAAATAAGTAAGGAAAAGCCTAATAGAATGCCACATACATAGCAATTCTGTCCATGGAAGTATTACAGAAAAAAAGTTAAACAAACAAAAAGAGCTATGATTAGTATTTTACAATTTTACCAATATCACCCATTGTTTTAAATGGAAATTAACTAGGACAATTTCCAAGGAAATGTCTTGAATTACTACTTGGCGTACATGCAGGATTTAGAGGCAAGTGAAAACAACAGAGACAGAGATTCTCTATTCAAGATCACTCTCCATAAGTGATTCAGATAATAAACAGATGTTGGCATCAAGAGCAGATAAAACTGTAAGAAATACAAGGAGATTAAGTGCTAGAATGCGGTTCGTGCTTCTCTAAGGAAATTGAGGGCATTGCTTACCAGAGACAACAGAGAAAGGTCTCTGTGGGGTAGAGAGATGTAGGTTAAACAAAAGGTTTATTTCAGGACAAAGTCTTAAACCAGAGAAAAATTTAGTATGTCAGAATACATTTTTGCCTTTAATCCTGAAAATCAGGGCATGCAGTGAAGGGTAAAGATATCGCAGAAGAGCTGCACTGAGTGAATTCTATCTATTTTAATGTCTTATATTGAGTAGAAGAGAGTGTGAGTCTATTGCTGAATCAGAATCATTGGGGCTTAATAGTGTCTTAATAATAACCACTTTAAAAATACGATTATGGTTCTTATGTTTGAAAATACTTTCATTATTTTCATGTGACTTTTTTTTTTTTGACAATTTCACATAAAAAGTCCATGGACATGAAAAGGAAACAACACAGCTTGAATGTAGAAAATAAAACTAAAGGTTATGATAGGCATCAAACCATCGAGCAGCACTTGTGGGATTCTAGGTAAGAACTAGGAATGACTTCTAATGTCATAGGAGTAAGTCAGGTTCATGATATTCTTGGAAGGTACAAGGTACTTTAGATTTATTACATGTATAAACATATCAAACTGAGGCAGAGTCACTGTGTAATGTGGAAGTTGACATGGTTTCAAACTGATAGGAAGAGCTGTTTAGGGTTGTGTGTAAGAGTACTACTCTTTTAAAATACTGCTCTTATGAAAACATTACTTTGAGAGACTTATTTGATTGCCCAAACTAATATTTTTATCCAGTAGAGGAGATTGTTTTTAGATCAGAGATACAACTGAGTGTCATTACGTTTTCTGTGTTACCTATTAACACATTATGTTTCCTGTGTCAAATATTAAAAGGGGGAAATGTTAATAGAAAAGAAATATGACCATTTTTATGTCTTCTTTGAGAACTCTCTTTTCAGTTCCATACACAATTATTAATTGAATTGTTTTTCTTAACTGTCTGTATATTGAATTCTGTGTATAATATGAATATTAATTCCCTATCAGATATGTAGCTAGCAAAAATTCTCTCCTACTACCTGGAATTCCTCTTTGATAAACTGATTGTTTCCTTAGCTACATGGAGGTAATTGTGGGTCTTAATCCCAAGGTGGATGAGATACTATTCAGAAAACTTTTCCTATACCTTTATCTTGCAGGGAACTTCTTAGGATTTCAGCTAACAGTCTTATGGGTTCAGGTTTTACAATGAGGTCTGTGACTTGTTTAGAGTTAATTTGTATGCAGAGTGATAGTCACAAGTCTATTTCCATTCATCTATACGAAGATATCCAGTTTTTCCAGGTGTAGAGAATTTTTAACCCAACAGCATGGCTGCTCTGGCAAGGGATCACATCAAAAGACTTAGGTTTATATGATCAGGACAGAATATAGACATGCCCTGAAATACAGTATGATCTGGCTAGAGTACAGACATGCCCTTAGTACACAAGTTTAATCCCTAACAATAAAGGTAAGGTCAGTTAGCCCTGAAATACAGTATGATCTGGCTGGAGTACAGACATGCCCTTAGTACACAAGTTTAATCCCTAACAATAAAGGTAAGATCAGTTTGTAAAAGAAAGTAGCCATGTTTGAAAGTAATGTCTAATGAAGGGCAGACAAAGTGATAAATCAGAGAAAGACTTGACAAAATGAGTCAGAGACAGGCTAGATCAACTCACATAATAACGTCACAGAGAGGAGAGGTAACTTACGAGCAGAGGGAGCGGGAGGAGGAAGCACACATGGACAATTTACAGAGACAAATTACAGTGAGAACAAGCTAGACACAGGAGAAAAACAGAAGGAGCAAGAGGGTGAGTAGGATCCAGAAGGTTAGAATATATTGCTGAGTTAGTATGAGGAAAGAAGAGCAATTCAGTAAGAATCTGAAAGAAGCCAGATTGACTCAGTTAGCTTGGAAGATTAGATTGTACCGAAGATAGAAGCTTCCAGTCCTAGGTCTAAGGATAATTAGAAGAGAGAAGGAAATGCTCTGGGGCTCAACCCAAGGCATGTGTTCATACAGTGCAGGTATGGCTCTCATCATCTACTCATCTAAGGAAATAAAAGTGACATTTAATCCAGGACCATTTGTTAAAGATGATGTCTTTTTTTTCCAATGTACGCATTCCAAATCTTTGTCAAATACCATTTCACTTTTTAAGTCTTCTATTTGTTCCATTGGTGTGAACATCTGTTTAATTCAGTAGTTCTTAATCTCCCTAATGCTGTGACTACTTAATGTTTTGGTAGCCTCAATCATAAAATTTTCTTCATTGCTAATTCAAAATTGTAATTTTGCTACTGTTACAAACTGTAATGTAAACATCTGATGTGCAGGATATCTAAAAACTAACCCTTGTAAAGGGGTCTTTGGTCCCCAAAAGAGAATACTACCCCAAGTTTAAAAAACATCAGTTTAACATTTACATGCAGATAATGCTAAACAGACTCAGCATGTGGCATTTGTATCTTTACTTGTTTATATATAACAACAATGATGGAAGAAGAGGAAGTCATGAACTGAGTTTGTGAAGGTGGATGCAAAGTATAGGAGGAATAAAGGTTCAAGGAAAAGTGTAATTATATTTTAATTAAAGTACTTTACTTTACAATTTAAGTAAGTACTTTTTAAAGTATGTAGCAAAGGGAGCATAAGAAAGAGCACCCAGAATGTGGTAAACTAAAGGGAAATTATTTGAAGAACAAAGGATTGAAATCAACTCTTGCATACATATACAGGCTTTGTTAAGGCAAAGATGAAATGTTAACTGAGAATTGGGCCCTCACTGAGGGCTATTTCAGTGAGAGGAGTGAGAAAGGTTGGGAGAAAGTGTCTAACTTTAGTTGCTTACAAAAGGCACTACATGGGGAGACACAGAGGACAGGAAATGTGAGAAAGTTTGTGTTGAAGCAGATTGAAGAATTTAGTGACTATAGGGGCTGGAATTAACATCTAGAATATATTAAAATTCAAAAAGCAAACATCAAAAGCCAAATCATATAATCATAAATTGCATTAAATAAAATAAATAGCTTTCAAAGTAAGAGATATAAATGGCTAAAAATAATTTGTAAAATGTTCAAATGTTTTAGCTGCTAGGGAAATACAAATTAGAACTACTTATTGAGCCAATAATCTCAGGCAGAAAAACTATCACCAAGAAAAATAAGAAAAATAAAACAAATGAGCAAAATACCTACAAAATGTGTAAAATTAGAAAGTCTTAGACATTTTAGGGGGAATACAGATTGGAACAACAACTATGGAAATTAGTATTAAGGTTTTGTTGAGGAAACTTAAAAATATAACTATTTTGTGGCCAAGCTACTCCACTCCTGGGCACACATGCGTTAATTCTATGTCAACACAACACAGAGATACTAGCACATGCAAGTCTATTGCTGTGCTATTAAAAGTAGCCAAGTGCCGGGCAGTGGTGGCACATGCTTTTAATTTAAGCTCTCGGGAGGCAGAGGCAGGCGGATTTCTAAGTTCGAGGCCAGCCTGGTCTACAAAGTGAGTTTTAGGACAGTCTGGGCTATATAGAGAAACCCTGTCTTGAAAAACAAAAAAAAAAAAAAAAAAAGTAGCCAAGTTATAGAGTAAACCTACGTGTCCATCAGTAGATGAGTAAATAAATAAAATGCTAAAGGGCAGAAACGTATACACAATGAAATTTTTTTCAGCTAAAAAGAAAAAAGTGATAACATTCTAATTGTAGGAAAATGAGTGGAATTGGAGATTCCATTAAATGAAATAAGACAGACTTGGAAACATAAAAACTGCATGTTTTCTCTCATATGAGGATTCTGAGTTCACAAGTGTGTGTGTGTGTGTGTGTGTGTGTGTGTGTGTGTGTGTGTGTGTGTATTGGATGTAGATATGTGACTACAAAAGCAGAGAATTACCATAAGGGAGGTGAAAGAGAAGGGGAAAGGAGGTAATGAATTCCCGTGAGAAGAATAAATAGAGACAAAGCTAAGTGGATACAGTAATGAAAATGCCGTAATGGCACCAGTTGGTTGGTATGCTAACTTAACAAATAAAATGTGAAAAGTAAGTCCTTCACCCGTGTGTTCTTGCTGTTGAGGGTGGTTTGCTTTCAATAGGCCTAACCTTTTTAAACTGTTTATCTGACGTTCTTTTTCTTCTTTGTTTACTTATTCACTTTACATCCCAGTATCAGTGTCCCCTCTCCTCCCATTTCTCTCCTTATATAGCTCCTCCCCCATCACCCTTCCCCATCTCCTCTGAGAAGGGGTTGGAGACCCTGGGTACCACCCTACCCTGGAACATAAAAAAAAAAAAAAAAAAAAAAGAGTGTGGGCGTAGTAAGCTCTTTAAACATGCTTTCACTCTATGGAAATGGCAAATTAGGAAAACAGGAACTGACCATCCAGTAATATAAAGAAAAACTGTTGAATCAATAAATCTGTCTTCAAAATGTAACAGAGATGAATATGAATGTTTCATATGGGTTTAATAATTAAGCTCTTCGACAGAACTACATCATGAAATAAAGAAAACTGATAACAAAAGTTGAATTTTAGGCAGTCTTAAGACTGACCTAGCTCAAAAGCACCCACAATTAATGAGGTACTATTGATAAAGAGAAATGACTTGTTCCAATTGAGATTGAAATCATTCCAGATAAAGGAAACAGTACCTCTATTGTAGCATATACATATATGAAAAAAAGTTTTAAGAAAATAGTGTGAAAAACTCCCCACTTCAAAAGCCACTCTCAGCACAGGATGGTGAAACCTATCATTGAGATGATATTAATTGTTATTAAAATCAGTGGTTACACCAATGTAGGTCAGGGCTCCTAAATAGCAATGAGGTCATTTTTTATTTTTTATTTTTTTATTAGATATTTTCTTCATTTACCTTTTTAGTGTTATTTCCTAGTTTCCCTTCCAAAAATACCCTATCTCTTCTCCCTCCCCCTGTTCCCCAACCCACCCACTCCCATTCCTGGTCCTGGCATTCTCCTACACTGGGGCATAGAGCCTTCATAGGACCAGGGGCCTCTCCTCCCACTGATGACCAACTAGGCCATCCTCTGCTACATATATAGCTAGAGCCACAAGTTCCACCATGTGTTTTCTTTGATTGGTGGTATAGTTCCAAGGAGCTCTGAGGGTACTGGTTAGTTCATACTGATGTTCCTTCTATGGGGCTTCAGACCCCTTCAGCTCCCTGGGTATTTCTCTGGCTCCTTTATTGGGGATCTTTGAGGTTATTCTTAATAACTACATAGTGTGGCACTGAAAAATAACATGCAAGAGTTCACACAGCAAGTCACATTCACAGGAAATGAACTCTTACAATTTTTGTCTTTACACTGAATTCAAAGACCCCCTTGACTGGCATACAGCCTCATGTGAATTATGTTTATACATCAATGACTTTAGATGGAGATTTATTTTCTAATTGCTTTACTTTTTTTACCAGTTTTGACCAGTTATTAAACAAAGTCTCCTGTGCATGGTTATTATATTGACTGCTAATATATCTACAGTAACAACCAATTGGGCATGTAGCAAATTCTAGTCAGCATACTGGTTACTATGGTTGATATATATATATATATATATATATATATATATATATATATATATATAGTTAAAGACACAAAGTAATCAACATATAAATTGCTGACTTAGTAAAAGATATCATGGACTATGTTCTCTCCATTATGGTTTCTATTGTTGTAATAAAGCACCATGACTAAAAGCAGTTTGGGAAAGAGAGGGTTTTTGTTAGCATAGAGCTTCTCATAATCGAGGTCCACGCAGGAACTGCAACAGGGCAGGATCCTGAAGAGAGGAGCTGGAGTGGAGGTCGTGGAAGAATGCTGCATACTGGTTTTCAGACATAGCTTGCTCAGACTCTTTCTCTTATAAGGTACATGACAACCTGCCCATTGGCACTGCACACATTAAGGAGAGCCCTCAAACATCAGTCACCAGTCAAAAAACTATGTCAGAGACCTGCCTACAGGCCAGTCTGACTGGAGTGAGTTTCTCAGCTGAGTCCCTTATCCCAAATGACTCTATCTGGTACCAAGATGACCAAAAAGCAAGCCAGAATGGGTATAAACGTGAGTATCTTACACATCTACTCAGACAAAATTGAGTGATGATTTAATATCCTAAGGTGCACAAAGATACTCTCTTGGGAAATATTTTGTTCTCTGTGTTTCATACCAAAATAGAAGCATAAAATGCTTTTAACTTGTCTCCTATCTCAAATCACTTTCCATTGTAGATTTGCAAAAACTGGAGGGTTTCTAGGAGGTGGGTAGTGTGGCCTATTCATCCATATTTTATAAATTAGAGAACTTACAAAATGAGATGTTTAAAATTTTTTTTTTATAGTCTCCAAATATCCATGTAGAAGATGTGCTGTTTTGGCTGGAGGTGCTTATATCTGGTCTCAGCTAGACTTATTTAAAGCATGTGCATAAGCTGGATAATGTGGAAGACCAAGTGTTAGGAACTGCAGCCTGAACGTTCTTCTATATTAGACACAATGGGTTGGCAGGGTATTAGAGAAGAGAACATAGTATAAATGCAAGCAGGGGCTCTAGAACTTATGGATTAAGCATCAACATTTTCCCCCCATTTCTGTAGAAAACAAGAGATCAATGGTTATTGTGAAAGAGGCCTAATGATTATATTTTATTAAAATTAAGTGGGTGAACTTTAATATTCAAAACTGGTTTTCTCTTGCAGAATGACTAAAAGCTGTACTGTTTGTCAAATAGGAGAAAAGAAAAGAAATAAAAGAGGAGATCGGAGGAGAGAGTTTGGGTCAGGATTAATCAAATATCACAGACCTGCACATGCACGCACGCACGCGCGCGCGCACACACACACACCTGTGTCTTTGTGTGTCTGTTTGTGTGTGTCTGTCTCTCTGTGTGTGTCTGTGTATATATATTTCATTCTGACCCTTTATTGTGAGAGTCATGAGTAAGATTTTATTTGTATTATAATGTCCCTTTGTTTTATGAGATATCATAAGACTCTATGATATCTTCTAGGAAACATCTGTTGCATATCTTTTTCAAATATATTGATGTTTTAACAGATTAGTTCCTAGACACTGAGTTTAAAAAAACCCAATTTATTTTTGTAAGGGTCACAGGATATTTTAGAACTGTAGGATAAAATATTATAGGAATAGGGTTAAACTAGTGTATTTTATAATTTAAAATTCTTTACCACCAAGAAAATATTTGGTTCATTGGCTGCTTGCCCTCTTTCACCACAGTCTTGGTATGTGTGCGTGCATGTGTGCGTATGAGTGTTCACACAGAGACCACTGGTGATGTAATGCTCGCCTTCCTTTGTGTCTCAACTGACTGGAGAGTGGCCAGATGAGTAATTTGGCATCATTTCTTTGTGGTTTTCTCTGAAGCTTGCTACCAGAGAGTCATTTAATTCTTCTTCACTCTGAATCAAGCATTGTAGGCAGGAATATTCTTTCGTTCGATATGGTATTCAGTCAACTGAAAACACTCATATAGAACATCACTGTTAGTCTGATAACAGTAAAAGAGATGACTTTGGTAGACATAGCAACTGGAAAGATTTGTGAATGTACACTTCGTGCTCCTTTGAAGTGGATTTCCATGCAAGAGGGAAGAATGTCTAAGCCCTTGAGGTTCAGTGCTGCTCCTTCAAGCTCATGAACCAAGAACTTTTAGAGTTGCCCAAAGCCTTGCATTATTGCTGCTTTCATGTGCTATCTCCTGTTTTAACAAATCTTTGGGGCAGAGTTTCTCATTTCTTGCCTTTGTCCCATTCTGAAGGTAGTGAAATTTGAAAGGCATTTTCAGACCTCAAGTTCTGTATAACAACGTTGAAGTCTATATTGAGATGGACATCTTTTCTAAATGTCCTTGTCCATCTCCCCTTAAGCTGCCATCCTATCCTCATTTTGACCAAGTCTGGTGATTTCCTCGAGGTATTGTGTACTGAAATTGATCAAGATGTTAGATCATGACCCTCCATCTTACTCCATGAACTGCCTCTTCTGGACTACTCTCATCTAGATGACAGTCCTGAGATAAGCTGGAGGTCTCATGCTGTTGCTGATTCTTCTGAGGTGTTTATGTGTTTCCATACTTTCTGTGGTATTCTTTGGGCTATCTGCTTTGATGTCCATTATTTCACTGTTCCCAAGTCTGACTGCCATGGAAGACTAATATTTGCAAACGCCTTTCTTTTTCCCTCTTAAATACTTGTAAATACCATTTAATTAGGAAGTCTGAGCAACAGGTTAGAGGTGGCATTGGTGACAACTTGGGTCCTGTTCCTTCTGGGAAGCAATTCCTGCACAGGCTGTGCCTTTTCCACAAGCCTCACTTTGAGGCACAAGTTGTTCTGGCTCTGGGACTCCCATCTGCGTGTTCTTGAACTCTCCAACTTCAGATGGTGCAGCCCTCTGAAGAGGAGTCACACAGCAGTTTCATTGTAATTCAGCTTTCAGCTTTCCATTCAGCTAATACATTTATAGCATGTTTTGCTGTGTTAAATGTCTCTCATCAATTAAAGGATATAAACTGTGTTATGATACTGTTTTGTGATGTTTCTTTTATTTTAATTATGCATTCATTTGTGCCTGCACTTGTAACTAACTGTGTGAGGGTATGTGCACATGTGTGCAAATGTGAAGTGTTTTCAGATTCTCCTTAGAGCTGGAGTTACAGGTTGTTATAAGCTATCCAGTATGAATTCTGAGAACCAAAGTTGGCTCCTTGGCAAAGGCAGTATGCACTCTTAATCACCCTCTTCATTCCCACAAACTGTTTTTAGTGACTAGACACAAATTGCAGCATCCCTTACTCTACCTCTTCTTGCATTTGAGTTTTCCACTTGAAATTTGATCAAATATGGATATGACAGTGGTGTCCCCAAAATAATTATATATTTTTTTGCTGTGCTTTTGAATTTTTTGTGTTTTTGAATGTTTTGAATTCCCTTCTGTATAGTATTTTCTTCCTGACTGCTTCTTAAAGTTATATTGATTTCTTAACCTATTTTAGTGTTTTGCTGTTGTTTGTTGCCATATACATTCAAACTGTATTGAGACTACTATTTTTTCTATTAGTTGTTTTTTTATTTTTGTTTTGTTTTTATTTTTTTTCGAGACAGAGGTTCTCTGTGTAGCCTTGGCTGGCCTCGAACTAAGAGCTCTGTCTGACTCTGCCTCCCAGGTGCTCGGATTAAAGGTATGCTCCACCACTGCCCAGACCTATTAGTTGTTGATACTGATATATATATATATATATATATATATATATATATATATATATATATATCATATATATATGCATACTTTTATAATAATATATATAAGGATTTTATCTAAATAAATAATTAAAATTGAGGTCTGTATAAGTTTTTTTTATTTTTTTTGCAGAGATCAGGTCTGCTTAACAAAGAAAAAAATGATTCCTTGTTTGCTTTCACAGGAGTTTTTCAAATTTATTAAGGATTCAAAAATGGCTTTTAAACTTCTATTACAAGGTTGGGCTTTACAGCATTGACTTTTTTTAAGTAGCAGAGAAATTTCCAGGCTTGACTCACCACAGCAGTGCCTAATCATGCATGCATACATGTGTACAACACACACACACATGCATCAAAAGAAAGCAATATGTTTATTTTTTGTGCATGATGAATCATTCTCCTTGTTTAGGTTAAAATCTTAGACATTTCATATATATATATATATATATATATATATATATATATATATATATATATATATAAAGAGGATCCAATTTTTAACATTTTATTTTAATGTTTTATAAATTCACTCATGTATTCTGTGTTTGCATTTTTACTTCACCCTCCAACTTCTTCTGTGTCTGCCCCAATTCCCTATCAAATCCATGAGCTCTTTAAGCTGTTGCTGCATACACACATGTAACCTGCTGAATAAATTCCCTATTGCTCACAGATTGTGTTTAGGGTCGACCCCTAGGGATTGGACAATCTACTAGGGTGTTCAGCCTCGGGAAAACTAGTTCTGCCTCTCCTGGCAGCCATTAATTGCCTGTGGCTCTTCTTCTAGGGGTGGAGCCTTGTGACAATTCTCCTGTTCATACTAGGAAATGTTAGCTGGTGTTATCATCATGTGGGTATTTCTTTAGTTCCCTGTGGTGGTAAAGATTTATTAATGCAGCTCCTTACCATGTATAGGAGATACTATCTCACAACAATACGGCCTTACAATTTCCTCTCATTTTCTTGATATTCCCTGAACCTTAGGTGTAGGTGTTATGTTATAGCTATATCAGCTAGGAATGGACACCTTACAGTAAGCTGTTAGTAGCATTTTGACAAGTTATGAATCTCTGTATGCAATGTCACTGATGCAAAAAGGAATCATCTTTATGATAATTTAGTACTCAATTTATCTGTGGCTTTTACAATAGATATTGTCCCTTGTATAAATGTCCTATATTTTAATGAAATTTTGTTTCTTTCTTTAAGCCAATTTTATTTGATTTGTTTTGTCTGAGTGTTCTGCCTATGTGTATGCATATCAACATATGTGTGCCTGTTGCCTATGGAGGCCACAGGAGGGTACAAGCTCCACTTAAAGTATTGTTACAGATGGTTGCCTGCTGACACTTTGGTGCTGGAAACAAAATCTAGGTCTTCTGAAAGAGCAATGGCTGCTTTTAGAATCTAGGCTATCTCTCTCTCTTCCAGGCCCAACACTTTGAATGTCTTTTATTCAAATCACATTTCAGTGTCTGACAGACTAGTATACATTCCATGTAGTAAATGCCAAGAGCTGATAATTGAAGAAGTCATAAATTACTTACAATGTAGAATTACGAGTGTTTAAAACTTAGAAGTAACTTCTTGTTATTTTGGAATATAACAGTTAAATTCTTTTCATCTCTTCCCAGAAAATGTTATCGAGACGCCATGGTTGTATGCGACACCCTGCTAGAAAAAAATATATGTTCAAATTCACATGATTAATAGTGAAATAGCATCTGGTTTTAAATCTGACGCATGATCAGGAGTGCAATAAACTGGTGCTGGATGAGAATGACTTACCAATCTCAGAGGATGATTTTCTTTCATCTATAAAAACCTGTATGTTATTACTTTATTGTATAGATTTGTTTCACAAAATTAAATGGGTATAAATATTTTAGAAGCATTTTCAACTGTTTTGTCCTTTTTACACTGATTACAAATTCTATTTTATATATATATATATATATATATATATATATATATATATGCATGTATATATATGTATATACATACACATATATATATATGCTTTATTATTTGTATAATTAAAATAAAATTACATCACCTGCTACCATCCCTATTCTCTCCTCAATTCCTCTTATACCTATTCTCATTTTAGAATTGATGACCTCTTTATTACTATTATTGCTGCATAAATGCATAAATATACATAATATATACACTTGCACATACATAATCACACACATATCTATAATTTTAAACATACACATCTATGATATATGTGTATATATATACATATCATTGAGTTTATTTAATCTCGTTTCTGCATATGATTTTCTAGAGGACCACTTTGTATTAGATACATTTAAGTGAAAATTGCTATTCTATTCCTTAGAAAATACTGAGGATGCTACATTTCATTTTATCCTGTTAGTAATTCATTACTCACGACCACATTAGTTTTTAATTTAGAATTTCATATGGACATATGATGCTTAGATTAAATTCAATGACCAAATTCTTTTTTATGGAACATACATAAGGCACTGGAAGTTTTACCTTTTATAAAAAATCATATCCTAGTTTTAATTTATAACTTCAAATGCTAATGTACAAGCTCCCCGCCTTTTCTCAGAATATATCATATTATCAAAAACATAGCTGATAATGCGATAAATTAATAAATAACATAACAGAAGAATATGTGCATAAAATCGTGCTCAAAAGCAGGAGAATGAAGCAGCCAGCAGAACTTCCAGGAAGCTGTTGGGAACCACCCTTTGGCACTTGCCAGCAAATCATCTTAACATTAGCCTTGAAGCTTAAGAAATAAGATTTCGAGCCAAGCAAACATGACACAAGCCAAGTGCTCTATTCCCCAGGTCACTGGTTGCCTCACTAACATCTCTTACTTTGCTGAATATCTGAAAGTATACAATTATAATATACTAGAAAGAAACTTCCTGTAAAATTGTTGTGATTATTAATAAATTGCTATGATGTCTTGGTATGGATTAGTATTGTAAATGCAAAAATGGCAGCCCCAATTGGGATTAGTAGTTTATTTTTAAAAAGTGAAAGAAGACATGATATTGGAATGAGGTTGTGCTAGTGGGGTCTTGCAGGAGTTGAAGGTGAGGATTGGGGGTGGATATGAGCCAAATGCATTGCATATACATACATGAAGCTCTCAAAGAATACAATTAATTTTGAAAACTGTAGGTTTTTAATAAAGTTAATACACTTGGAAATAGTTATTAGTAGACCTTATAAATTATATCTCTAATTATGTGTCATTCATACTTGCCTCTTCTGAGGTATCTTTATGTCTGAAGCAATTATATGTTCACAAAAGATGCCTTTATTTATAATAGGGCCCCACTACCAGGTTCTATGGAAACACTGACTTCCTTGGGCTTTCAGGGATCTCTTTTAGGTTTATTGCCTCTTCACACTCATAAATTCAATTGCTGTTTTTTTCTTCTTCTGGTTGCTCTCTAATTTCCTGTGCATTTACTCTGATTCTTCAGTCCAGAACACATGGATGCTTTGTTCTTTCTTCCTGTGGCTCTGATCCACACGAGACACCGCCTCCAGGATTTTCCAGGTACCTGGATACCCAATTCTAGAGTTTGTTGGTTCTGCTTTTAATGTCATGTCTACATTTGGCCCTGAGCTCTACAACCTCATCCAGTAGAAGACTAAAACCCCTTTCTTCCCCACACAGGAAGAATGTCTAAACAAGAACATCAGTTACCCTGTTCTTATGCAGACAGTGGTCTGGTTTCTAATCTCTGCATTCATTCCTGTCTGTGGTCTTTCTCTTATCTTTCTTCAGTTGTCCAAATTTTACCCATTGCTCAAAACTTGCTAAAACCTACGACTCATTTAAGAAACTGTTAGTGCGTTAGTTGTTGAACACACTAACTATACTTTTCTTTTGTCTTTATCTCTTTTCTCACATTTTAATATTGTAAAGGAATGATGCTGAACTTGCATAGGATACATTGTTGAATCCTGTTGGCAATTCACTGTTGATACAAGGGTGCCTTATTTTATTTGGGGTTGTGGAAACTCACATTACACAATTGTTAGCCCTTCTGATCTTATGATATATTTAGTCCAAGGTAAGTAGTAGAACACTATGAACATTAAATGTTTAGCTGTTTTGACCAATTTCCCTCAACATTGATTTATGAATCATATCACAGTTTAAAACTCTACAAAATCCTTTTAAAAAGCTTTATTTAAAAAAAAAAAGATGACAAATTTAGATCAGCTCTAACTTTCCACTGCCATTTTACTTATAAAAATGCACCATTTTTCAAGTGGTTCTAGGTATAACTAATTGTTAATACGATCAATAATGTTGATGCCTTCCTTGGCTCTTGGGAATAGAGAACAAAGAGATACTTGGATAGGGAAGCTGATTGGAAAGATAGAGTAGGGGAAACACAAGAGAATGATGGCACAAGGAGACAAAGCAGGAAGAAGGTGGGGTACAACAGAATTGAAATGGAAGCTGAAGAAATCGGATAACTATTCAGAGAAAGTAAAAAAGTTGAGTTCATTTTTGCCCAAGTGTCTTCATCTGCTGACGATATTCTGAGGGAGTGGATACATGTACCTGTGAAGTGATCTTTCCTTTTCCCTTTTTCTTTTTCTTTTTCTTTTTCTTTTTCTTTTTCTTTTTCTTTTTCTTTTTCTTTTTCTTTTTCTTTTTCTTTTTCTTTTTGCTAAGGACATTTCTTAGGTGTGAATTAGATTTTTACTTCTTAATGACATTTTGATCTTTTAATACTAGTCTATTTTTTTGTCACATAAATAGCATAAAATTCAAAATTATCATGGTCTAGATGTCTTTTAATAGTACATTCAGCAACAGTCAATCATAGTTAAAGCTAATTTTCAGAATTATAAAAAAAATATAAGTAAAGTAAAAGCAGTATACTGTAACAAGAACAAATTTCATAGGTTATTTAATCCCATAATGCATTTTATAGCTTAATGATACATATCTCATTTAAGTCACAAAATACAGAATACATTATTAAAGTTAAACATATATATGCATATATGTGTATATATTTCAAATTATTATTCAATTTTTATCATGAATATCATAGAATAGTCCTTTAAATTTGGGAGTTAGAGACTTGAATTTGAAATGAATCTATATTATTTACAAGGTATGATATAAAATTTCTACTCAATAAATATGTACTGAATCAATGAAAAATTTAATGAGATAACAGTCTCCCCAGAGCAGTGCAGGGTTAAATTCAGTTTCTTCTGAGATAGAAATGGAGATATTATCAATGTTTTTCTATGATGAAATAATTCATTTACTGTACACCTAGTACATTATATATTACTTATCATTGGGCCACTGCTTCTTTACCTTGGTAGCTTCAGACTCCTATGTCATCATTTTATGATTTTTTTTTATTGTACAAATACAATGAGCTTGTCCTATGAGATAATTTATTCTTATCTTTGGAGACCGACTTTAAGTTTTCTATACATAATATGTTTGCAGTTGCATTGGTGATAGACTTTCCATTGTCCTAAATTTAACTCTCTAGTCCTTCCTTCTCATCTTGATGTTTGTGACATTCCACAGGATTTTTCTACCAGGAAATGGGTGGTGATCGTCTCCTGTGTCTGGAATGTCTTAACTCTCTTTTCATCCCACCTCACACCCATTATGACAAATAACTCTGTCTCTGAATGATCTTGTCTGAGGTCATATACTAACAGGCTGTACATTCCATAAGTTTTAATAAGATGCTGCATAATTTATATATATATATATATATATATATATATATATATATATATATATATTTATAAATCTTTGTTTTATATTATATATATTTTTTATTATATATTTTTCATTATATATTATATTTGTTTTATATTATATATATGTTTTTTATTATATATATATATTATATATATATATATATATAATATATATATAAATCTTTGTTTCACCATATGTCTTTAGACATCTGAAAAAATTGCACTGCCTTCTAATTCAATGCTACCATCAGTTCATAAGACATTCCCATCACCACGAAAAGAACTCCTTGTAGTTCAATATATTTTCCTTTACCTTCAGTATTTAATTATGTCTAACCAAACTTCCTTACTTATAGGAAAGTTACTGATTTCTTTGTCAAATGATTTAAATGGAATCATATAGTATGCCTTGTGCATAAAGCCTCAGAAACCCACTGACTGATGTTGTTTGTTTGTTTATTTGTTATTAAAATAGTTTTACACTGAGGCTCAAACTGGCATTGAACTCACTATGTAACATGGGCTACCCTCAAACTTGTGCTAACACTTCTGTCTCAGCTTCCCAAGTTCTAGAATTATAGGCATGAGCCACCTCATCATGATATTTATTCCCTTTTACCATGTATGCATAGCCAGTCTTTTTAGTGACTATATGCCAGTTAGTTCTATGGATACAGTACAGCGTATTCTTTTGCTATGCTGATGAATAATTTTTGTTTCATTTTAGAATAATAACAATCAACTTAGGTATTAACATTGATTTCTTTGTGTAGGATCTTGGGCAATAATATTGGATGAACATTCTGGGTGATAAGGTACAGATTAAACATAAAGAAATATCAAAAAAATTTCCAAAGTGACTATACCACATATGACTCAAAGTATGTTGGAGTATGATAGTTGTAAATTAATTTCAAAAAATTTTTACAGTAAATTTTGTAAATGTACCTCCTCACTAATGGTGTAGTAACAGACCATACTCCTACCATATTCCTTATATACCTCTCTATCACATAAATATTTGTACAGTGTTTTATTGTACCCTGTACCAAGGCTTTTCATTCCAATATCAGTGTCCTTTGTGGTGAAGACATCATTACATTCTGATGAAGTAAAATTTATACCTTTTTGTGTTTTGGTTAATCACACTATGTTTAAGAAATGATTAATTGGGGCTGGAAAGATAGCTCAGTGGGTAAAAGCACTGACTGCTCTTCCAAAGGTCCCGAGTTCAAATCTCAGAAACCACATGGTGGCTTACAACCATCCATAATGAGATCTGACGCCCTCTTCTGGTGCGTCTGAAGACACCTACAGTGTACTTACATATAATAATAAATAAATCTTTAAGAAAAGAAAGAAATGATTAATTGAAATTCACACATTATTTTCAACATATTTTATAAATAGTTTTAATTTTAACCTTTTAGAATCTATTTTATAATTATTTCTGAAACAAATCATGATAGTGTATTAAGGTTTATGGTATGCTTCTAGTGTACAATTGTTTTAATACTATTGTGAAAAGAGTACTCTCTCCACATTGAATTATATTTGCACATTTACAATTAATAACAATCAAATGGATATTTGCTTTGCAGTTTAGAGCACTGAACATATAATTTTAGCGTGCTATGATGTCTTAAATTCTATTTCTATTAATTTATGCATGCATTCCTTATGGTCATTTATTATGAATAAGAGCTCTAATCTACAAAAAATATCTGTACTTACAATATGTAACCATTCAGATATCTTTAAGAACTTTGTGAAGTAAATAAAATATACCAAACATATTGAAAACTTTCAAAATTGCTAGTCTTATTTGTCCTTTAACAAATTGTTGATATTTATTCCCTAGTTACATTGGTAGCTTATAAGAGTTAAGAAGTGATCTTTAGTGTGATCTCGGTAGAGGGCCCTAGAGAACTCTCCACTCTGCAGGCACCCTAGCACACCCGGGACTGGGAGATCACTGGTGAGTGGAACACAACATCCGTTCCAAAAATCTCAGAGGGTCTTGTGCTAGTAGAAACAGGGACAAAGGACACCTGTCCAACCAGGGGATGGGGTTCCTTCTGGTCCACAACCCCCCTTGTGCCATCTTTGGCATGATCTTGGGGAGGGCCGCAGAGGACTCCACGCTGCAGACACCCTAGCATACCCGGGACCTTGAGATCACTGCCAGGAGACAGAGCTGAGACCCAAACCTCTGGACACCTTCCCTGCCAGAAGAGAGTCGGCCTCCAGGGAAGGCTCTGACCCCAGGAATCAGGAGGTGGATCTGAGCTACAGACTTCTGTGCACTTTCTATGTAAAAGGAGAGCTTGCCTGCAGAGAGTGTTCTGACCACTGAGACACGGGAGAGAGTTGGACTCCCGGGAGTGCTGACAGACCCTAAAGAATCACAGGAGGAAAAAACTCCAGGCAGAGACATAGATTACCAGATGGCAAAAGGCAAAGGAAAGAATCTTACTAACAGAAACCAAGATCACCGGGCATAATCAGAACCCAGTATGCCCACCACAGCGAGTCCTGAATACCCTCAACACACCTGAAAAGCAAGATTTGGATATTAAAAAAATCATATCTCATGATGCTGGTAGAAGATTTTAAGAAGGGCATTAATATCTCACTTAAAGAAATACAGGAGAAAACTGCTAAAAAGGTAGAAGTCTGTAAAGAGGAAACACAAAAAAATCCCTTTAAAAAACTACAGTAAAACACAACCAAACAGATAATGGAATTGAATAAAAACCACCCAAGATCTAAAAATGGAAGTAGAAACAATGAGGAAAATCCAAAAAGAGGCAACTCTGGAGATAGAAACCCTAGGAAAGAAATCGGAAACCATAGATGCAAGCATCAGCAACAGAATACAAGAGATGGAAGAGAGAATCTCAGGAGCAGAAGATTCCATAGAGAACATGGACACAACAATCAAAGAAAATGCAAAATGCAAAATATCCTAACCCAAAACATCCAGGAAATCCAGGATACAATGAGAAGACCAAACCTACGGATAATAGGTATAGATGAGAATGAAGATTTTTAATTTAAAGGGTTAGTAAATATCTTCAACAAAATTATAGAAGAAAATGTCCCTAACTTAAAGAAAGAGATGCTCATGAACATAAAAGAAGCCTACAGAACTCCAAACAGAGTGAACCAGAAAAGAAATTCCTCCTGACCTAAAATAATCAGAACAACAAATGCACTNACATATAATAATAAATAAATCTTTAAGAAAAGAAAGAAATGATTAATTGAAATTCACACATTATTTTCAACATATTTTATAAATAGTTTTAATTTTAACCTTTTAGAATCTATTTTATAATTATTTCTGAAACAAATCATGATAGTGTATTAAGGTTTATGGTATGCTTCTAGTGTACAATTGTTTTAATACTATTGTGAAAAGAGTACTCTCTCCACATTGAATTATATTTGCACATTTACAATTAATAACAATCAAATGGATATTTGCTTTGCAGTTTAGAGCACTGAACATATAATTTTAGCGTGCTATGATGTCTTAAATTCTATTTCTATTAATTTATGCATGCATTCCTTATGGTCATTTATTATGAATAAGAGCTCTAATCTACAAAAAATATCTGTACTTACAATATGTAACCATTCAGATATCTTTAAGAACTTTGTGAAGTAAATAAAATATACCAAACATATTGAAAACTTTCAAAATTGCTAGTCTTATTTGTCCTTTAACAAATTGTTGATATTTATTCCCTAGTTACATTGGTAGCTTATAAGAGTTAAGAAGTGATCTTTAGTGTGATCTCGGTAGAGGGCCCTAGAGAACTCTCCACTCTGCAGGCACCCTAGCACACCCGGGACTGGGAGATCACTGGTGAGTGGAACACAACATCCGTTCCAAAAATCTCAGAGGGTCTTGTGCTAGTAGAAACAGGGACAAAGGACACCTGTCCAACCAGGGGATGGGGTTCCTTCTGGTCCACAACCCCCCTTGTGCCATCTTTGGCATGATCTTGGGGAGGGCCGCAGAGGACTCCACGCTGCAGACACCCTAGCATACCCGGGACCTTGAGATCACTGCCAGGAGACAGAGCTGAGACCCAAACCTCTGGACACCTTCCCTGCCAGAAGAGAGTCGGCCTCCAGGGAAGGCTCTGACCCCAGGAATCAGGAGGTGGATCTGAGCTACAGACTTCTGTGCACTTTCTATGTAAAAGGAGAGCTTGCCTGCAGAGAGTGTTCTGACCACTGAGACACGGGAGAGAGTTGGACTCCCGGGAGTGCTGACAGACCCTAAAGAATCACAGGAGGAAAAAACTCCAGGCAGAGACATAGATTACCAGATGGCAAAAGGCAAAGGAAAGAATCTTACTAACAGAAACCAAGATCACCGGGCATAATCAGAACCCAGTATGCCCACCACAGCGAGTCCTGAATACCCTCAACACACCTGAAAAGCAAGATTTGGATATTAAAAAAATCATATCTCATGATGCTGGTAGAAGATTTTAAGAAGGGCATTAATATCTCACTTAAAGAAATACAGGAGAAAACTGCTAAAAAGGTAGAAGTCTGTAAAGAGGAAACACAAAAAAATCCCTTTAAAAAACTACAGTAAAACACAACCAAACAGATAATGGAATTGAATAAAAACCACCCAAGATCTAAAAATGGAAGTAGAAACAATGAGGAAAATCCAAAAAGAGGCAACTCTGGAGATAGAAACCCTAGGAAAGAAATCGGAAACCATAGATGCAAGCATCAGCAACAGAATACAAGAGATGGAAGAGAGAATCTCAGGAGCAGAAGATTCCATAGAGAACATGGACACAACAATCAAAGAAAATGCAAAATGCAAAATATCCTAACCCAAAACATCCAGGAAATCCAGGATACAATGAGAAGACCAAACCTACGGATAATAGGTATAGATGAGAATGAAGATTTTTAATTTAAAGGGTTAGTAAATATCTTCAACAAAATTATAGAAGAAAATGTCCCTAACTTAAAGAAAGAGATGCTCATGAACATAAAAGAAGCCTACAGAACTCCAAACAGAGTGAACCAGAAAAGAAATTCCTCCTGACCTAAAATAATCAGAACAACAAATGCACTTAATAAAGATAGAATATTAAAAACAGTAAGGGAAAAGGGTCAAGTAACATATAATGGCAGACCTATTAGAATTACACCAGACTTCTCACCAGAGACTATGAAAGCCAGAAGATCCTGGACAGATGTTATGGTGACCCTAAGAGAACACAAATGCCAGCCCAGGCTACTATACCCAGCAAAACTCTCAATTACCATAGATAGAGAAACCAAAGTATTCCATGATAAAACCAAATTCACACAATATCTTTCCACAAATCCAGCCCTGGAATGAAGACCAAAGTGTGGATACTTTGTTCCTTCTTAGATTGGGGAACAATGTACCCATGGAAGAGACAAAGTTCAGGCAAATGGATGCATCTGGAGGATATCATCCTGAGTCGGGTAACCCAATCACAAAAGAACACACATGGTATGCACTCACTGATAAGCAGATATTAGGCCCAAAACTTAGAATATCCAAGATNCAATTTGTAAAACACATGAAACTCAAGAAGAAGGAAAACCAAAGTGTGGATACTTTGTTCCTTCTTAGATTGGGGAACAATGTACCCATGGAAGAGACAAAGTTCAGAGCTAAGATGGAAGGAAAGACCATCCAGAGACTGCCCCACCTGGGTATCTATCCCATATACAACCAGCAAACCCAGACATCATTGCATATGCCAGAAAGATTTTGCTGACAGGCCCTGACACAGCTCTCTCTTGTGAATCTATGCCAATGCCTGACAAATACAGAAGTGGATGCCCACAGTCATCTATTGGATAGATCACAGGGCCCCTAATGAAGGAGCTAGAGAAAGTACCCAAGGAGCTAAAGGTGTCTGCAACCCTATAGGAGGAACAACAATATGAACTAACCAGTACCTGCCAGAGTATGTCTCTAGTTGCATATGTAGCAGAGGATGGCCTAGTCGGCCATCAGTGGGAGGAGAGGCCCTTGGTATTGCAAAGATCATATGCCCCAGTACAGGGGGATACCAGGGCCAGGAAGCAAGAGTGTGTGGGTTGGGCAGCAGGGCGGGAGGGGAAGGTTATAGGGGGCTTTGGGGATAGCATTTGAAATGTAAATGAAGACAATACTAGAGTTAAGAACTATTTATTTTTTTCTACGTACAGACATGTGTCAGAAGCACCTGCAAGGAAGTTGTTTTCAATGGCGGATACACAGAAGGATGGATTACTGATTGAATAAGGAAATTCAAATTCCTACACAGCCACAGACTCAGAGAGGTCAATACTGTGGGTCACTAAAGCACCCTTGAATCACACTAGTCTTTCATGTTACCCTCATTTGCTCTTTTGGTCAATGAGATTTTAAAGCTGTGTGTCTTAGAATTCAATGCCAAATATTTTACTTCACAATGTTCTCATTGAGCTATTCTACGTAATAGGTTGTTGTATCTCTGTTCCCATAACCTAAAGTTAAATGTTCACATAAAATACACAGAATTTCTATCTACAAACCAAGCAAAGGCTTGGCCTTAAGCAGAGTCAAGAGTCCTCTCCTCTCAGGGAACATGCCTCTGATACTCAAGATCAAGATCACAGATCAAAGATCAGTGAAAAGAGACTCAAAGTCACACAGCTAAATTCCTCTTCTTACTTTGAATGAAAAGAAAATCGTTGAACGAGCCAAACAGTAAAATTTGTCATCCATAAATTGGGACCAATTTACCTCACAAGACCTTTGCATACCCAAATGAGACAATAAAATTACAACTAGTGTGGAATCATTACCATCCAATACAAATATAAGTCATGGTTTTTAATAAGATTCAAAGCCAACTTAAGAAATAAAACTGTGCTATTCTTTATTTTTACTATTTATTACTTTTATTTTTTCACAATCCATTCGTTGTCCCCCTCTCAGTCCACCCTCCCACACTTTCTCATTCCATTCCTACTGCTTATCTCCAAGATGCCACCCCCCCGGGCTTCCCCATCCCCCTGGCCTCAGGTCTCTCAAGTGTTATTTCTTGATTTTTTTTTTTTAAAGTGACCCTTAAGAACTTTTTCCCAAACTAACCCATGACCTACTAAAATATAATTGCACTTGTCACCTTGCCATGTGCAGTGTGTCACTTTATTTTATGTAAGATTTCTTTGGTTTTTTATTTAAAGTGGAAATGTCTCAAAGAAGAGTAACAGTTATACTCACAGATCAGAATGAACAGTCATCAAAGAACTCATGTAAAGACTCCCGGACCTAGGTCGTGTTTGTAAACACCATTCTCTCCACTCTTTGAGACTAGGAGATGCACTGACTTCTACATCACTAGTCATGACAATGATCAATGCCACCTTCATCCTGTAAATACCATGTGCTATTCTCTCTCACAACCTTTTCCAATCAACTACCCATCTGTCTTATTACTTTATGTTATTTTACATGGCTTAGAGTTTTCTGTTAGAGGAATTACATACTCTACCTTCTATCTCTCTTTTTAAAATCTGACTTCTACACTGCATAGCTATGCTGACATCATCCCAGAATTCAGAGTGTGTTACTAGTGAGCTGTGTTTTGTGGCCGAACCATTTTATACTCGTAATTTGTGCCTTGACATGTCCTGGATAGTTAAGTAATTGCAATGTTATCTTTCATGAAATGGTCACCACAGGCACCAATATATTTTTACTGGGGAAACCATTTGCATTCTTTTAACAGATACTTATCAAAAGAAATGGTCCAATCACATGTTCTTTTAAGTTTTTAGGAAACTGTCAAATGATTTCCAAAGAGGTAACCCATTTTACTTTCCAACTGACAACGCAGTCCAACCAGCTCTCCCTCACCTCTGCATGATGCACATGTTAAGAATGAATTAAGGCATTTTACTGGGCTAACCAAATTTCACTGGGTTTGTTTCATTAGCATTAAGCAGATTCATTTCATGTGCTTATTTATCAGGTATGTAAGCTCTTCGGAGAAGCTTAAATTTTTCTTCTCTTTATTGTCTAGCTTTCCTTGAGTTCTGATTATTTGTGTGACTGTTCTTCATGTGTTGTGGATACAAGTCTGTTGTTAGTTACATAGACTGCCAGAATTTTCTTTGGTTTATGGTTTGACTTTTCTCTCTGTTCACTTGCCTTTTATAATCAGTTCTAGATTGTCTATTCCTTCTGTTAATGTTTAGCTTGCTTGTACACCAATTTCACATTGTATATTCTAATGCAGCACCAACATAGATTTGAGAATGGGTAATTTTATTCTTTTTCAAGGGAATTATGGTCATCTTAGGTTCTATTATATTTCCACAGTATTTCCAATTTAAACAACACCCCAAATAGAAGACAAAGGCAATTAGAATTTAGTTGTGGTTTCTTTGAGCACATATGCCAGTTTGGATAAGAGCTAACACTGTAACGATCTTGTACATTTCAAACCAACATTTTCATAGATGTAATTACCCTATTCCTTAGGTTTCCTGTCTTTCCATATATAGTTTGCTCTCGGGTTAACTGAGATCCTAGTATGCATGGTTTAATAATTTCCATAAAATTTGGAAAATGTATGGGTATTTAATTTCCTGAACATATACTTTTCTTTCATGGACCCGGTATTTATTGTATTAACCCAGTTGAAATTCAGCTTCAACTTCCTGATGCATTACGAATTTTTCATAACTAATTTTTCTCGTTTTCATTACAAATAATTTTTTTCATTAGTTTTCAAATACAGCTGTTCATTCTGTTCATTCTGATGGGTCTAATTTCAGATTGTCGTGGGGAAAGGGCACATGTTTGCACAGGTAAAGTCATGATTATGGAGGACCAAAGGTACACCTTAAGACCTTTGGTGGGTTTCTTCATGTGCCATCCACTTTGATTATTGAGTCAGGATCTGTGGAGGCTTCAACCCCATTTAGAAGTGGGAAGAAACTAATCACAGGAGGCAGAGGGAGGGAGGGACCTGGGTGGGAGAGAGGAGGGGGGAGGAGAAAAGGAAAACAGATATGTGGGGGCGTGAGAGAAGACCAAGAGTATAAAGTGCTTGCTTTTTGCCCGCTGACCAGATAAGATTAGAACTATCTGCATTATCTATGCAGCATGGGGTTTTTATTATTTTTACCTAAAGATGTCTCTTTTTGGTAATGACAAACGTGTTTTTTAAGGAAAAAAAAAAAGGCCTGGTTTTTCTCAATACACCTTTAACGGTTTTTAAATTGTTTCATATCTGGTCAAGTTGAGATTTTTAAGAACTTCATTTTTAATTTGTAATAAAGTTTACAACTTGATTTTTTCAAAAAAGTCAACAAACTGCAAGCACCTGTTAATAAAGGTCTTAAATAATAATAATAATAATAAAAAAAAAAGAGTATAAATGGAAATAAGCAGCCTCAGGAGTGGAAGGTAGAGAGCCTCTCTAGAGAGTACCAGAGACCCAGAAGAGGAGACACTCTCAGGACTCATTGGGGGTGACCTTGGCCAAAATGCCCAACATTGAGAAAGGGAACTCATTCGAACCCTACTCAATAGACAGGGCCTCAAGTGGAGGGACAGGGTTATTAACCCATAGTGAAAATTCCTGACCCAGAATTGTTCCTGACTAAAAGAACTACAGCGACAGAAATGGAGAAGAGATTGAAGGGAAGGCTGCCCAGTCACTAATCCAATTTGGAATCCATTTCATGGAGTAGGGCACCAAGACCTGACACTACAGTGCTATGATATGCTTACAGACGAGAGTTTGGCATGGCTGTCCTCAGAGAGACCTTACTATCAGCTGCCTGGGACAGAAGAAGATAGGAGACCCCTATGGTTGAATTAAGGGAAGGATTGAAGAAGCTGAAAGGGAGAGCGATCCCATAGAAACAGCAGTCTCAATTAATGCAGACCCAAGGGAAATCCCAGAGACTGAGCCACCATCCAGGAGCATGCACACACGGGCTGGTCTGAGGCCTAGCACATATGGAACAGAGTTCTACCTGGTCTGAAGATGTGCTTAATCCTCTAGAACCTCCATGCCCCAGGGAAGGGGGAAGCTCTTGGGAGGGAGAGCACCCTCTAGGAGGCAAGGGGGAGAAGGAATGGGATGAGGAACTGTGGGAGGGGGGACTGAGAAGGGGCAATGACTGGAATGTAAATAAATAACATAATTTAAATTAAAATATATAAATAAAGTAATTGTGCTACAGAGCTAAACAGAGGATTCTCAATAGAGGAATCTAATAGTTGAGGACCACTTAAAAATATGTTCAACACCTTAGTCATCAGGGAAATGCAAATTAAAATGACTTTGAGATTCCACCTTACACCCTTCTGAATGTCTAAGATCAAAAATGCAAGCAGACAGACCGTGCTTACAAGGAAGTGGAGCAAGGGGAATGTTCTCCCCCACATTGATAGTGGGAATGCAAATTTCCATAATTTGGAAATCAATTTGACAGTTTTCTCAGAATATTGTGAATAGCTTTACCTCAAGACCTAGCTATACCATTCCTATACCATTAAAAGATGCTTCACCATATCACAATGAAACTTGTTTATTTATAATACCCCAAAACTGGAAATAATCTAGATGTGCCTTAACCAAAGAATGGATAAAGTAAAGGTGGTGCATTTGCACAATTGAATATTACTCAGCTATTTCAAAACAATGACATCATGAAATTTGCTGGAAAAAGATGGAACTAGAAAAGATCATCTTAAGTGAGGTAACCTAGATATAGAAAGACAAACAAACATGGTATGTACTCACTTATAAGTTTTATTAGCCTGAAGTTCAGGGTAAACATGCTATAATCCACAGACTCAAAGAAGCTAAGTAACAACAGTGGCCCTAGAGGGAATGCTTAAATCTCACTGAGAAGGGGAAATAGCATAAGCAGAGAGCATGGATGGAAGGAGGGAATTGGGTGGAGATGGGGCCAGGGAGAGGAACAGGAAGAATAGTGTGTGTTTGGTGTGTGTGTGTGTGTGTGTGTGTGTGTGTGTGTGTGTGTGTGTGTGTGAGAGAGAGAGAGAGAGAGAGAGAGAGAGAGAGAGAGAGA
>NC_034606.1:22944458-22949307 GCF_900095145.1 Mus pahari
GAGAGAGAGAGAGAGAGAGAGAGAGAGAGAGAGAGAGAGAGAGAGAGAACTCTAATCAGATCTCTGAGACTAGCTAGAAACTTAGAACAATTATTTGTCCTGCCAATACAATATGTATGGGGTACAATGGAGCAGAAATTGAAGGAATAGACAACCAATGACTGGTACAACTTAAGAATCAGGTCATCAGAAAGAGCCTACCTTTGACATTATTATGGTATTCTCCTATACTTGCTGATAGGAGCTTAGCATAACTGTCATTTGAGAGGCTTTACCCCCAAACCGATATAAACAGATGCAAAGACCAACAGTCAAACATTAGCAGAGCTTGGGGGATCCTGTGGAAAATAAGGTGGAAGGGTCAAAGAAACCAGAGGGTTCAAGGATACTACAAGAAAACCTAAACAATCAAATAACCTGGGACCATAGGGACTTACAGAAACTGAACCACTAACCAGAGAGCATGCATGGACCTAGGCCCTCTACACATATGTAAAAGATGTGTATCTTGGTCTTCATATGGGAGCCCTGACAACAGGAACAGGTGCTGTCCCTGACTCTCTTGCCTGCCTTTGTATCCCTTCCCCTTAACTGGGCTGACTAGAATATGTGCCCAGTCCTACTGCAACTTGGTAGGCCCAGAGGCCTCCTCTTTTCTGAGGAGAAAGGAAGAAGAGAACTGAAGGAGGGGAGGTAAGAGGAAAGGATTGGGGAAAGAGGAGGGATGAGAGACTGCGATCCAGATGTCAAGTTAATTAATGAATGACTGAAAACACAAGAAATTATAGACACAATCTGTGACTTCTCAAAACTCTAAGACTATATTAACTTATCTGTGTCTATCTTCTTATTGATTAAAATGTTACTTGGAAGAAAAATAACCATTGATTTAATCTGAGCAATTTTATTAGGACTGATAGTCATAGAAAAAGAAGAACAGAGCTAAGCCTTTGTTCCTGCAGATGAAGAAAGAAAAATTACATTATCAAGCAGCAAAATTCTTAATCACCTCATGCCAAAATTTCTACTAAAAAAACAGCAAGATTGAACATAGTTGTAAAAATTATTAGAATTAACAAATTATCATTATATTATTTGGGAATCTATGTTTCTGCTGTGCTCTGCAGTGTTGGAGCTATAAAAAATTTGATTCTCTGTGTTCATTTAGACATTTTGCTTAGAGAAGCTTGGCAACAAGGCCAGTTAAGTAGTCAATTTTCCCCCTTTTTGGCCGGTCCCAATTTTCCTATTTCACTGGAGAGAAATACAATTTAATAACAGTCCTGTAACCAAAGAAACACCATGCTGCCCATCCAGGTCTCTAAGTGAGGGCTGAGAGTACCAGGCCACCACCATGCCAAGGTTTGGAGAAAGTTGCACAATGCACTCTATAATAAAAGAAGTGAGCAGGAAATTGCCAACATAATGAAATTGTTAAAGCAGTCAAAATTCACAGATTGACCTTTATATTGGCCTAAATATTATCATTTTAAAAGTCTCAATCTCATTAATGTCAACAGACAGTTATAAAAATTTCATATATACAGTAATAATATTATTTATTACCCATAAATGTGTGAAACTGTTAAGTATGTATATACACAGTAACTAATACTTTTCATTTATAATATTATACACAGGATAATTTATGGAGCACATCTATAGTCTCCAATCAAATAGGAACAAAAATGGTAAAATTAGCTTCCAGATAGATTTTAAAAACCAGGCCATGTGCTTCTTCTGTTACTTTAATCAAATAAGACATCCTGAACAAAATATAACAACCAACAATTCTGAGGAAAATAGAGAGATGTTGATCTCTGTGATATGGGAAACAACCAAGATGAGCTAATTGCTGGCCTGGTTACTGTCTTGAAACAATTTCCAGACTACAGGGCTCAAGGAGTAAGAATTCAGTCTGCATCCAGGGAAACCATAGGTTGAAGAGATGATATGGAAAACTGAAAATACTAGAATTTGCAGGCCAAATAACTAAAGAGATGAAAGCTGTAAAGAGGAATGTGAGCATCCTAATTATGATAACAATAAAGCAATGAGACAGAGAGCCAAGTCTAGAAATAGAATCGCACTTAAACAACTGACTCTAAAGTATGCAAAGGCATCTAATAAGCAATTTGTCTCTCAGGTGTTGCTTCAATGATATGCATACATGTTCAATACGGCAGTTTTGTCCCACCCATTGAAAATATAACTTCTTGTGTTTATTAATTAATTAACACAGTAATTAAGTCAAAATATTAATCATAAAGCTAATTGAAACAACTCTACAAGTAACTATATGTAGATGATTATGACGTCAGGTCCATGACAGTTTTAAAAGAGAATTGGAGTTTAATTAAATTTACAAGTGTCCTCTTTTCAAGAGGCACTATTAGGACAATGAGAAGACTGAGAAGAGAAAACACACAGACATCAAATGAATAATAAATGATATTTATTGTGAATGTATTTTGAAATTCTTAGAATTCAGAAAGGAATTTAATGGGTTAATTCAACGTGAACAGAATATCTTTTAATCCCCAGATGTACTTGGTCAATTTACCAAAAGCAAGTGTTTATGGAAAAAGCTTTGCAGAAATCCAGAATTTAGCCAGATAATTTAAAAAAAAATATTGACCAGAACTATCATCCACAAGTGAATAATGCCCCTCCCAGAAGACTTGAATTATTATATGAAAATCACAGTCCAAAGCCTAGAGGATCTCCCCTACAAGTTTTTGATCAGGGAGTTGCCAGAGATCTCCAAAACAACATAGACTATTGACATTGCCTTTGGGTATCCATCAGAACCACATGGTAAAGCCCCATTGCTAAAGATATCACACAGCTGCTAGAAAAATCTTTCCTGCTGCTTAGGTTTTATATTGTCAGAAAATATTATGCCGACAGGTGCGGGGGTGCAGAAAAAACAAAAAAAATATCACTGGTCTTACCTAGTGTTGAACCCAGCATGATACAATACATTCATCCCAGGCAAAAAAAAACAAAAAACAAAACAAAACAAAAAAAAAAAACCACCCATTGGTTCAACCATGGCAATGCTGGAGTGGAATAAGTAATTATTTTTTGATTGGACATGAAGTCTACTTGGGAGATAGGATAAGGTGCCCCAATGTTCAAATTTATTGTCCTAATAATCCCATATAAAAGACATACAATCCAGATACTGTGTCATATGCCTAGATTGAGCAGATCTAGGGTGAATCTAACTTACTGCCCAGCTTTAAAGCCCTTGTCACTTGCTGGTTTTCCTGGTCACATGGTTTGCTCCATCACGGCTTCCTCCTCTTCCATCTTTCCCTTCCTTATTCTCTCTACCTGCAACCCTTTTTCAAGTAACCAATCCCACCTTTCTCCCTCCACTGCCCAATCACAGGCTCTAGGCTTTTATTAAGCAGTTAATTTGGGGAGAAGGTTCACCTGAAGTACATGATGATCTGCTAGTCAGGGCAACCATTGAGAAATTAGTATTTGGCATTAGAGTGCATGCAGCATCAGGCCAACCCAATGCAGTACTGTAGTCCTGTTTAAAAGCCTGTGGCTAGGAAAGCATTAGTCCGTAGAGTAAAACCTGTGACCATTATTTCAATAAATGATCATGCAATCAAAGTACCTTCTAAATATCTGTATTTGTACCGTTAGACTTGGCTGCTCTCAGCATTGGTCATAGAGGCTTCTTTAGGGAATAGACAGCAATCAGCAACTTATAATTAGTCAAAGAGCTGAGAATAAGAGACTGAGAGAGTTCAGCCGTAAGCTGGATATCTATTTCAATGTCTTTCCCATAAGCCTCAGGCTGAGAAAAGACAAAAAGATTTTAAGAGCTGGAGAATGAGGAGAGGACAGTGAAATACTGTCTTAAGAACATGCCATGGCTAGTGTGGACATTTAATGAGCTTGCAGAAGCCATGATTAATTACACAAGACCTGCATAAGATCTCAACTCTTCCTGGGTACTATTGGTAGCTGATAGTTGCTCAGAGAGGGAGAATCATTACTTTTTGAGGATCTGGCCACTGGTAGAATTCCAGTGCTTCAGTGGGTGTCCCTCCTCAGCTGAACACATGTAGAGCAGCACCGATTGGCTATAACGGGTTTATTAAGAATATATGAAGTTGAGTAGTGAATGGAACCAGCCAAGGATGGAACTGTGAAGCAGTGAGCCAAGATAAGTATTTCACACAATGGTTTCTCTCAGGCATCTTTGTAAAACCAGGGAAAGAATTCTGACTAATGAAACTAAAATATTACTATTCTGTTCTCTTCTGAAAATGAAAAGTAAGAAATCCCATCAACCCCTGAAGTGAGATAAGACTGTATCTTCTGTTTGCCTGTGTTTTAAGTCAATCTTTAAGAAGTATCCATGATATATCAAATGCTTGGAAGGAAATGGGCATAAAGCATTGTTGAAATTGATATTCATATTTTTCCTTCTTAGGAAGGGAATGACAACACTTGCAAGCATAATTGCCCTTACTCTGAAAATCCTTTCTCTTTTGTTTTCATGACAAAATTTGACTATATTGACATTCAGAGACATCTGTTCAGATGACCCTCATATGCTTAAGATGCCAATGTTCTCATTTTCCATGTTTATAATCAAAGAACCACAGATAATCAAAGAGTAGTCACACATCTGTGAGAGTTTAGAAGGCATTATCTAACAGGACATATTAAAGGAAATCTTCAATCCCAAGTTTGAAATGCTGGTTTGTGGTGGAAGCAAATGAAACTTTGACAATCATTAGCATTGTGTGATAAGTAAACTATGGAACAAAACTGAAAGAAAGAAAACACAGAAAGAAACAAAGAAATAAAGACAGACAGA
>NC_034606.1:22950324-22998231 GCF_900095145.1 Mus pahari
AGGGGTCTGCAACCCTATAGGTGGAACAACAATATGAACTAACCAGTACCCCCAGAGCTCATGTCTCTAGCTGCATATGTAGCAGAAGATGGCCTATTTGGCCATCATTGGGAAGAGAGGCCCCTTGGTCTTGCAAAATATATATGCCCCAGTACAGGGGAATGACAGGGGAGGAAAGGGTTTATTCACCTTACACTTTCCGCATTGCTGTTGATAACCAAAGGATGCAGGACTGGAACTCAAGCAGGTAAGGAAGCAGGAGCTGATGCAGAGACCATAGGGGGATGTTACTTACTGGCTTCCTTCTTCTGGCTTGCTCAGCCTGCTCTCTTACAGAACCCAAGACTACCAGCCCAGAGATGGCACCACCCACAAGGGGCCTCCCCCACCCTTGATCACTAATCAAGAAAATGCCCCACAGCTGGATCTCATGGAGGCACTTCCCCAACTGAAGCTCCTTTCTCTGTGATAACTCCAACCTGTGTCAAACCAGCCAGTACACCTACACTATACTTCCTCTCTTCCTTCATTGCTACCTCCCTTTTTACTCTTATGTTTACCTTCTTTGTTTTCGTGTATAAAACTTTATTAAACAAATTCATAAATTCAATCTGAATGGGTAACATTTCGCATGCAATCCTAACATGTAGAAGACTAAGAAATGGATATGTCTTTGAAACGGTGAAGTTCTTACACCGTTTCTATGTTCTGTATTTGGTGATAGTTTTTTCCTCCTCCCAGATGTCTGAGTAGTAAGGAGCCTTTGCCTTTTGCGGGTTTGACCTACCCTCACTGGCAGGGTTATCCATCCTGTTGCTGAGGCATCCCTTCCTTGGGGTTAGAACGTACCTAGGAGTTCTAACATAAAGTAAGTACTGACAGATTTCTAGCACTTCACTGAGACTCCGGCACCTGATTGGGACTACTGAAACATTTGTGGCTTGAACAACTACTGGATCCTAGGCCTTTCTTTAAGGGGACAGCCATTGTCAAACTATTCTGATGATAGACAAAATTTAAGTCTAATAAATCAAGCTTATGTTTGTGTATGTATGTGTGTGTGTTCACTCTATCAGTTTTGTCTCTGTAGAGAACCCTGACTAATACAGCTATGAATATAAGAGTCAGTGCAAAAATTCTCGTTAAATACATAGATTAATATCATTTCAATATTATGAAATTATAGCTAGGTTAAATTTTCATTATCCTAGGTGGAAAAATTATCTTTTAAAAATAAGACATATATGCATAGCTAATTCTTTGACCTCTATGGAATGTGATATTCCAAATGAGAAAAGATAGAGATTTCTAGAGGAAAATAATCACCTTTTTTTTTCTTTTGAAAAATAATTACAGGTCACACGTTTCTATCTCACTAATTGCATAGAGGCAGAATCACCTATGAGAATGAAAGATAACATATACTATTTCTATGTATTTAACAACAATGAGAAATAGAATGGCTTTCTAAGTTTCTTGAATATTTTATAGTAGGAATTATGCATACTAACTGGATCGTGATGCTTCCATAAATTCATGAAGTCCTGATTTAATTCACCTATCCTCTTTTTATTGCCCACTCAATATGTAAACATTCATCCTTGAGGACACATTATTATACTTCCAGTTGACTTTGTATTAGTGCCCATTTAAGAGAAAGAACACCTTCAATCTTTAAGTGGAAGGGAAATAGTTTAGTTTGAAGTATCTAAATTGGGTAAATTTATAAACCACCCGGCAGACAAATATGTATAAACCCTAGAATTAATGTAAATGAGTGGGGGAAAGGTGATCAAGTGAGTGAGGCTCAAATAGGCACAGAAAGCCTAGATTCAGGAGATATTCTGTAGACAAACTACATTCTTATAAGTCTTAAAGTAATTATAGCGATTGTATAAAAGTACTTATTTGGCCATTTCATGAGGTCAGTGACCAAAAACAGAAGGCTTGCACGTGTGGTTTCCTTCATGAGTTGGACTGCTCTGATCCAGCAGCTTTGTCATCAGAGTTTATCAGTGACATATTTTCCCCTCCACTTTCAACCTACAGCATCCTTGTTATTTTCTTTCTTTCCTACATGGTGCAGAGACGGCACGATAATTTTGCCAAGGAAAACGTGACATAACGAAAGCCATGGAAATGTCCTTCTTTTATTCAGAACTGTAAATAGATAGGTATTATTGTCTCTCAAGACATTTCTGTTGGACATGCTGTGAAAATAATAAATACAATGATGGCCCTGGGTCTACATAAGCAGCCATGGGTATATGTGTGTGTTTAGAAAAACCTTATAAACAAATCACAAAAACAAAAGTAAAAAAAAACTTATAGAATAAGATTATAAAATAAATTTGTATAACTTCATGTTGGTGTTAAGCTCTTACTACAAAAAACAAACACTAAAAATTAAAAAAAAAATGTACAAAATAAAGGCTAATGTAAATTTACCAGTGAAGAAAGAAAATAATTTTGAAATAAAATTAATTAGTCTAAGATTGCAGAATTTCTAAAATTTACAGTATCTTACCCATATATACTTTTTATTTACTCACTGAGTTACCCAAAGATTTTCTGCCTTGAAGATTCCATCTATAAGTGCTCTAGAAAGGTACATCATTTTAAAGGCATATTTTAAAACATATTAAAGCATATTTCCATTCTACATCTTCTATAATTAGATGTATTCCATTATATAAATTTTGTTTAAATTGCCTAGAATATTTGTTATGTGTTATATAATCTGGAACACTACATTACAGTGTACAGTTCAGCCTGTAACACACCACAGGCCCGAAACAAACAGAGGTGCCCATCAGTTATGGATTGAAACTGAAAAAAATTAGACAACAAAATTAACATAATCTCCATGAGTTAGTTTATTTCTAGTATTTTGTGCTAAAGTGGAAAATTAATGCACAAATGTAAGAATAAAAACTTTGTGTAACCTTGTCTGCCAGACTGGATACATTCAGTCAATATTCATCACTAAGACGTTTTCATCCGCATGAAGAGATAAATTTCATGTGTTACAATGATGTGTTGGCTGAAACTCATGCCAGCCTACTTGAGGCTTTGTGTGAACTAAGCATCATCTTTATGAGTAGCTATGAGTCTTTTCAGAGCATGCTATCTCCAGTATACAATGTGTTCTGCCATGCAGTAACACTAAACTTGAACAAGTTTAGTGGGAAAATACATACATACATGGATTTCACAAAGAAAGAAAAAGAAAGAAAGAAAGAAAGAAAGAAAGAAAGAAAGAAAGAAAGAAAGAAAGAAAGAAAGGAGAGAAAGAAGAGAAAGAAAGAGAAAAATAAAGAGAAAATGAAAGAAAGAGAGAAAGAAAGAAAGAAAGAGAAAAAGGAAGGAAGGAAAGAAGGAGAGAGAAAGAGGAAAAAGAAAGAAAGAGAAAAAAAGAAAAAGAAAGAAAGAAGAGAGAAAGAGGAAAAAAGAGAAAAAGAAAGAAAGAGAAAAGGAAGGAAGAGAAAGAAAGAAAGAAAGAAAGAAAGAAAGAAAGAAAGAAAGAAAGAAAGGAAGGAAAAGGAAAGGAAAGAGGGAGAGAAAGTATGTGTGTGTATGTGTGTGTATGTGTGTGTGTGTGTGTGTGAGAGAGAGAGAGAGAGAGAGAGAGAGAGAGAGAGAGAGAGAGAGATTAAATAAAGTAAAGGGTACATTCACTCCTATGTTCAGGGATCTGATACGAATGCCCTCAAACCAAAGCCCTTTACATTAATGTATGTAATCATATACTGGGTGGGGTTGGCAAATGATTTTAGCTGTACACAATACAGTTTATCCTAAGATTTGTATCAAAGGATGTCTGATTGGTTGAAAAAAAAAATCTTCATTTTGTAAGTACCTTAAAGAAAGTAGCTTCCTCTGCCTTCTATTCAACTGACCAAAGAATGTTAATCCAAAGCCACAAATATGTTACAAAATAAATACCACTCCTTCTCTAGCCTCTGCACACGGTCAGTTCCTACAGCTCTCAGTCCTGTAGTTGCAGATATGTATGAAGACATCCAGGTCCAAAAATGTCACTCTCATTCTATGGGTCACTCTACTGTATCTAAAGCCCTACAGCCAAGGGTCACATTTAGTACTATCCTCAGGGTACTGAGCAAGAGAGTCGCTGGAAGGGACACTTTAGATCTCCCACATTAAAAGAAAAGTTATTAGATGAAGAAATATGTGCCAGGGTCTCAGTTGCCATAGTGATCCAGCACGCTTGTCTTCCCACCGTCCCTTGCTGTCTTCACTATTTCCCTGTTAAAGTTGTGCTTTAATCATGATTCTCACAAGCTGCCTGCCTCTCTCTGCACCTGACATTATTCTCTGGGCTCTTGCTCTGATCGTATGCATGGCTTTACCCATCTGAACTTCATGCACATGCTTTCTTGTGCTGGACAAATGTGTCCGAACACCCAATGGAAGAAGCCACCGATATGCATCTCAGTGAAAGTGCCTTTTGGTTTTTCACTTTCATTTCTCCTCCATTGAATTCAAACTTTTATTTCTTTCCTCAACTTTTTGTTTTCCATCATTTATTTTGTTCCCTTCAGTTCCAGATTCTCACATTTTGACATACGCTAACATAGCGAGTGAAAGCAGAACTTTGGATGGCAGATGCCAGGTTTCCAACTATAGCCTCAGCTATAAATAGGTAAAAATCAGGGATATCCACACTTTTTCTTAGACCTTACGTATGTCAATGTGGGTAAGCCAATTAAAGTCTCTAACCCTCTAAGTTAACTGAACTTCAAAATAAAACTGATACCTTTAGCAATACTTATGAGAGAGATTATGAAAATTGAATGTGATATTACAACAATCTGTTAAATCAGGTTGTAGTTGCAAAGTTAAAAAAAACTTAAATGATAAATTTTGGTTAATCATATATTTATTATTTCTTATTAATGTTATATATTCTTTCTGTTTTTTAAGTTGCTATGATTTAGTATTATTTTCTTGTTTTGTTGTGAAGATATTAAATTGATAAGAAGCCCTCATAATATTGCTGTCCAAGTAGGTATAATATGTAGATATTAAGAAATGAATTGGCTAATTCATGAAAAATATGAACCACTCATATAGTCAGTACAAACAAAAGAATCAGAAATAATTATTTATGATAAATCACCAAGAATTATATAGACATGTATTTTCCATAAGTCATTTTTTTCAATCTCATAAGTGATTGATGAGTTTCCTGTAATCTATACTTAAAGTATCAACTTCTATAAATAAAGTGATAAGTTCATTAAACAGAAGTAATTTAAACATAGGATGTTTTTCAAGTTTACTGCTCAGTACTAAACCAAAACATTTATAATCAAATTTAGAAAATTTGAAATCGACAAACTGGATAATCTTTTGTAGCTATGTCAGTAGCTTTGGGGGAAAAGCTTCTTTTCTTCAGTATCAGCAGTTCCTGCAGTGTTCACTCTAACTGTCCAGCACATTTGGGGAGCCACGGAAGACCAAGGATGAGGAAAGGAAACAATCACTGGGAGTAGAAAGTAGTCACGAAGGCGACACATGCATTTTCTCATCACGCCGAGGTTAGGTATGCAGAGCACACCCAGGGCCATCCCTCTGCTGTAGAAAGTCGTCACCAAGGCATGAACACATGCATTTCCTCATCATGCTGAGGTTAGGTATGCAGAGCACACCCAGGGCCATCCCTCTGCCGTCATACTTCTAAGTGTGTCTGGAAGCAGCAATACGTTGTGCTTTGCTTCCTCAAGGCAGCAAGAGACTTGATGTAAATTGATGTCATTCTAACTTCTCTCTTACTAAGACAAATAACATAACATCCAAGAGTTGCACATATTCTCCCTTTGCAAGCGAAGCCTGGGGTGGGGAAGCCTGCTTGGCACAAGAACCCTTATAACGGGAAAGAGCTGCATTTTGCAAGACAGAGGGGATGTGGGGAGGGCTCTGAAACCACACCTCTGCCTCTTGGCATTTTAGTCAACAGAAGGATGTCCCACTGGACTGGATTTTGGAGCACTTGAGCTCTTGCTGAAAACATGAGTTTTTAACAGAGGGTCTGTCAGAGCTAGAGCTCAGACAGCACACTCAAGAAGACAGTCTTAAGGAACAAGTTTGGGTTCTCTGGAAATTGGACCCCACCTAGAATAAATGCAGAATTCTACATTAAGACCCTGATCGTCAAATCTAGATAGTAACAATTCTAGAAGGGAATAAGATAAGTACCTTTAAGTATACCCTTGACAAGAGGCAGCACATAAGGAAAAGAAAAAAACGTTGCTCAAACATTGGACAGCAGGATTTCTTCCATTTGGGAAAAATTACCAAAAAAAAAAAAAAAAAAAAAGACACACACTCTGAACAGCACTCAGTAAATCATGAAACTGATGTGCTTTAAAAGGGAAAAAACTGAGACAGAAAACTTATAAGTCATCTCATCCCTGGGGAAATAATTGTGCATTGTGTTATTATTTCACCTTAATAGAATTAAAAGTAATAAGAATACCGTATAGCTAAAGCCTCTTGCTGCAATTTTAAGTGGGATTATATTGTATTTATAAATTAACTTCTTGAGAATGGATATTGTACAAATATTTAACCAGTCTATAGGCTTATCTCTCTGAATGGGTCTACTTTTCAAGAAAAGGCTGCTGGATTTTGCTATTTTTCATCTCCATTTCCATTGTTCCATTATGATCTTTTTGTTTTGATAAATGTTTGGATTTCTTGCCATCTAAATGTTGTTATACTTTGGGTATTGGGAAACACAATAGAATTAACCTTTCTAAAAAATAATACTTACTATTTCCCTACTAGGTTTACTGCAGATTGCAGTGTCAAGAAAGAACATGTATTTTTAAAAATGTGTTCCCTCCTCATTGTGTGTTTTCCTAACCTCTGCCACACTCATCTTTCTACATAGACTCTGCCTTTTAAAGTCTGAAAACAGAAAGCTAAGACTCCCAGAATTAAAATGGATTAAAGAGATGAATTGGTGTTGAAAAATGTGTTCCCTGTGGAAAGAATATGTTTCAACCCACCTCACAGGGGCATAACCTTTACGTCACTCATTTCTGTGGGAAATAATAATGGAGATCATTTTTTTAAAATTGCAAGTAAAATGTGATTAAAAGAGTAAGAGACACTGTATTTTTCTGAGCCAATGGACTCTATCTGAATAGCAGTACTAAGACATAAACATTGTGTGAGGGAAGTTCCTAAATATTTTCTGTATTTCTTTTATTTTTTAATATTTAAAACAAATTATATATTTGAAATTTAACAAAATTCATGCTTTAAGTAAAAACTTTGAAAGAGTGGTAATTTCTTTTTAATTAATTAATTAATTAACATCCCAAACATTGACCCCTATACCTCCCTCCCAGAGACTGTCCCCCTCCCCTTTCCCCCTGAGAAGATGGCTCCCTCTGGGTATTCCCCTAATTCGATGCTTCAAATCTCTTCAGGGTTAGGTGCATACTCTCCTGCTTAGGCTAGACAAGGCATCCCTGTTATGGAACAGATTCCATAGACAGGCAACAGCTCCACTTGTTGGGGGGACCCACACAGAGACTGAGCTGCACATCCGCTACTTATGTTCTGTGACTCACTCCAGCCTGTGAATGCTCTTTGATTGGTGGTTCAGTATCTGAGAGCTCCCAGGGGTCCAGATGAGTTGACTTTGTTGGTCTTCCTGTGGAGTTCCTATCCCCTTCAGGGCCTTCAATCCTTCCCTCAACTCTTCCAAAGAATCTCTGACCTCCATCTAATGTTTGGCTGTGGGTTCCTGCATTCGTTTTAGTTGGCTGCTAGATAGATCCTCTCAGAGACAATTATGCTAGGCTGCTGTTTGCAAGCATTACAGAGTATTAATAGTGTCTAAAAGAAGCACAGTGCTTCTGTGTATCTTCAGTGTTGAGTTTACATGAAGTATTCTATGAGTGTATGCCCTCTGCTTCTTGAGTACTTCTTGAAAAATGAACACAATTGAAGATATATTTAATTCCACATAGGGAGTTTTATCTCAATGATGTCTATATTTTAGACTAAGAGTTGGTGAATGTTACACTAGAAATAATGATCTAAATGGGTTAACAAATTTTAAACATCACCTGCCAGTAAAAATGGAGGAAATGGATCCAGCTTCAGTGCATCAGTCATGACTGCTTAGGAAAACTTAGAAGAATCTGGTGAAGAGTTCTAAGAACTTAGAACATAGTGCCCCCTCAACTTGCCTTTGCAAATAAAGAAAACTTGTATGGCATTTACACAAGTTGTTTAAGCTACTTTTTTTTGGCTTTGGCAATGAACATTTACAAAACAATGAGAAATTTTATAATAAAAAAACCTAATGGTTTTTAAAGCAGCTTTCTTTTTTTTACAATTAAAATGACTGCTGTATCTTTAAGTGGAATTCATGACATGTCGCAGAAATGAGTGACAGGAATTGCTAGACTAGAAAATAAGAATTCCAAGAGCAAACAACACTGAAGAAGAAAAAATAGAAGTTTGGCTGAAAGTTATGGTTTTTGACATGAGATAAGACATTACTCAGAGAGACTCCCTTTCAAGTCTTACTCTCACACTCCTGAGGTCAGAGTCACTGGCAACGTTTCTTTAGTGTGAATGCCAATTTTCTTCATTCTCCCAACCTGCCTCTGCATGGAGATGAGGTTAAAAAATTGAGATTGGAAATCCAGATAATGAGGAGCCCTACTATATCTTCTCTGGGAACTAATGAGAGTCCCATAGGGATAGTCAGTGAAAGAAACTAAGTTTTCACTCAAGACTTTGACTGAATTAGGGGTGGGAGAATCAATGGGGTAAAATTAATGCTGGCTCTCACTGAAGCCAGGGTCCAATTTAGACTGAACATAGGGCCAATGTGAGGATGTCCAAATTCAATGAACCACACCAGAGACAAGTCCAGGTTTTCTGGGATCTGGAACTTATAAGACTTGTGGGTCCCTCTCTTAGGAAATTCATCTTACAAACCATGTTTATATAAAATGTACGTGTGCCTTGAATAATATGCAGCAATGTGTCCACCCAGACACCTTAAAGAAACCACATGCAACTTACAGGGCTGAAGATGTTTCATCTGCTTCAGAATATTAAGAGACTCCTGTATACTAGAGGAAGAAATACAAGGACTGAATGTCGGTCCCCTGCCTGTGTGAGTAAGATAGACAAAAATAATACATTAACTAGACTTCTAAAGTACAGACCTAATTAGTTTCAATAAGCTTGATTCTTTTCTAGTCTTTTCTTATTTTATATAAATCTCTGCATTTAATTTTTAAAAGATAATAAAGGGCTAAGGGCACTCTGAAGTTCTACAGAGAAAATCCTTAGCAGTTTTGTTTGGTAGGTTTCACTGACATAGAACGTATATTGATAGGGTTGTTTCAAACACTTCAAACACTTATATAATGAAATGAAGTTAAAACATAATCTATCCATCCATCCATCTATCCATCCGTCCATGTACTGTCAGTAATAGAATATATCTTGCTCATCAGGACATGAACTCTAGGTGGAGATTATGCTATAGGGATTTTATTTTAAAAGTATTCTCCAAATTAGACCTAGGGAAGAGAAGGTAGCGTAAAGGGGAGAATTTGGAAGCTGATACAGTCACACTCAGCTTCAACCCAAGCCCTAGAGGTCTGTGACCATGGAGATGGGTTTTCCAGTCATTTGTTTTCATGGTGCTGTGGATGGAATCCAGGGTTTTAGATATGTTAGGTACTAGATGCACCATTGAGCTGAATCTCTAGCCCTAATTCACTTTGGTTAATTCTCATGAGTTTGGAATATGGATGTTTTACATCTCTGTATCAAGATTCAAGATGTGCTTGCTACCTCAAAGAAGCAAACATGACCACGCACGCCAATGTGGGTCTTCCAAACAGAGGGTATTTGGGAAGAAAGCAGAAGTATTATGGCTATCATTCGGTTATACTTTCTACACTTTCGGTGAGCTGTGGATCCACAGTCTGGGTTTGGCAAATGTTTTACAGAGTTCATTAATGTATTTGTACCATCCAGTCTTAGAGAATTCCTTGGAGGCAGATAGCACATCCACAAGCAAGACTAGTGGGGTCACCTAGAACATTCTTTCCAAGATAAACCTCTTTATCCTACTGAAACAACAAACTATCTTCATTATACTTGTGATGCCATCCTCTTCCATCAATTCTAGATTCATCTTTCCTTTAGTTTGTGGACAAGTTCAGATGGTTCACCTACAGTGTGAAAGATATGTTCATCTCTGTGGTGTATGTGCCTGCATTTTGACATTATTTCCCTACTATAACCACTGGATTTGTTCATTTATTAAAAACACTAGGAAAGATTTCAATGCAGGCATGGAATTGGATAACTCCTGTGTCAGGTACATCCATTCTGTTTGCCTCTATAAGAACATCTTTTAGAGTATAGCTAATTATTTATAGGATGGTGATTTCTCTCCTTGTACTCTGTTCTTTGATGTATTGAAGTTGAAGGATGTGGGGAGCAGCAAAAAATTAAGTCTAAATAGGAATTATGCTGTGTCCATTGTTAGAACTGTTCTTATTCTAGGATCCTAGACCTTATGATGTCAAGAGGCTCATGGGTTTTTGTTTGTTTGTTTGTTTTGTTTTGTTTGTTTGTTTGTTTGTTTGCAATACAAAAGACAAATGTCTTAAGCACATTAGGGTAGTGATAAGTAGAGCCATTACTATAGTCACACATGAACCCTGGTCCATATTGTTGGGGAATAATACCACATAGTATTTGGATCTCGGAAAACAAAGTATATTGAAGGTAGGGAAGTCACAGAATGGTAGGAAGATCACATCCAAGTAAAGGGATAGATCATTGCTTCTTCCATAATCACAGAGAAAGCATTGAATTCCCAGGGGGCTGATACAATACTAGGGGACTTTTCATTAAGCTCTTTTGCTACCTATGTAGATCACCTTGAGGAGGTAGTTAGATAAGCTTTCAATGAACGCAAGTCCACATATTTTGAGGTGTATTTTTACATCTATCTCTGCTCCAATAAATTACAGTCTTGGTAGATTCTTTCTGACAGTAAATGCACTAATATGAAATACAAATGCCTCTGGTTCATATTCTTTCATTCAGTTTTTTTAACCTTCTTTAATTTTCTCTGAAAAAACAGATCAACATTTGCCTTTACTGATGTCCACAGTCTTAATCAAGAACTACTTATACATCCACAAAAAATGTGTAAAAGCAACACCATTCAGAGACCTGCTCACAGTAGGCATGCTAAAACATCAATAATTATTGACATATGTAAAACAATACAATTAATTTTACTTCCTTCCACAGAACTCAGACAACTCATTGCTGAGAATAGATTGACACTATTCTGTGCTTCGTTTGACCATAAGACTCTCATGTAATAGACTGAGGATACATAACTAGTAAAATAGTATTGGTTTTCATTGGCATCTGGGCCCATCAATGTGCCCAAACTTTGATTTTTTCCATCCTAATTCTGATTTCTTATAGTACTGAACAAGATTGAATGCATATCCTGGTTAACCTGACAAGATCCAGGCCTTGATTGGCATCTCTGGTATATATTCATATATGAAAGTTAACAGATAAGGGAGCACAAATATCCTTGGAGATATTTTACACACGCTTATAATCCTTGATGCAAATGATATAACACTGTAACCTAAAATAGAAGTCTACATTATGATTCCCTTGTCAGAATGTTTTTACATTACAAATTTAGCTGGCCCTATAATATCTGTCATATTGTTGGCCCATGTGGTAAAGCTATTGGTTTAAGTCTTGAACAAGATCCTGGGCACTGTTCTCATCAGAACATTTTTTCCTTTATTCCTTTATCTTCAATGGTAATTCTATGAGTTGTTATTTTACCCAAACTTTTATGCCCAATGCTAACAATTAAAAAAAAATTTTTAAGAAAGAAAAAGAAACCAGTAATTAAACCAGATTGCTTTCATATTAATAAAGTCTTCCTTATCACACTTTATATTTTGCCACTGTTGATCACATACTCTCAAGTCCAGGCCCATATGTACTCTGATTTCATATTCATAGATCTACAATATGGCGGGGTCCTAAAGACTCTGTGGTTATAAGTAATCCTTTCTATCTTTAGCAGGTTCAGAACTTCCCTGAACAATATATTTTGTGAGTGTCTTACATTTCAATTCAATAGTAAGATGGGGAGGGAGGATAGACTGTGGACACCACACATTCTCCTTTGCAGAAGGAATCCCTGTGCCTCATCCAAGTCCTTTCAGTTATAGGAACAATAGACGATTTCTGAACGAAGCTTGGCCTCTGTATGCTAAGTGAGCCTAAAGACCTCAAGATTTATTTTTAGTTAAATTTATATTAAAACTACATAAATCTGAAAGAAAATTCACCTTTAGCGTATCCTTTCTTTTACCTTGTTTCCTAACTTTATACAAGAGCTATTATTGACTGAAAAAAATAACATAATTATTCTTTTTATTCTGGTCTGTTATTTGCTAAATGATGTCAGCTGTTTTTTTTTTAAATAGCTACCCTAATAGCAGATAAACTTCAGTTTAGAAGAGAAAGATTAAGGGAGTTGATTCTGTGAAAGTCTAGTTCAAGTTCAATTACCCACTGATAGAACTTTCCTATATTAATTGCATACATAGTATTTGCTTTTACATACACTCTCAAAGTGGACGGTTGTTTACGATATCACAGAACAATTCTTACATCCTTTAACTTCCAGACTAACTTTTTGTTTCTTGTTTTTTGGGTTTTTTTGTTGTTTGTTGTTTGGTTTTATTTGGTTGGTTGGTTTGGTTTTAGAGACAGGGTTTCTCTATGAAGGCCTGGGCGTCCTAGAACTCACTCTATAGACCGGGCTGGCCTTGAAACTCACAGAGATCTACCTGCCTCTTCCTCCTGGAATCAAAGGTGTGTACCACCACCACCTAGCCAGACTAGCTTTGGTTTGCTTTCAGTGATCACCCATAAAGGTGAACTGCCACCTGTGTGGCAGCTGTCATAGACAGTGTTGTTATATTCTTATTGCATGGTGTGATTTGTGGTGCTTATCTCTGTATGCATTGCAAAGCTGGAACTTTGAAAAATCACGTGGGATAAGGGCTCAAACTAGAAGACTTGATAGGTTGTTTCTCTATGAAAACCACATATGCCAATTTTTTCATGTGTACAAGAAACATATCTTTTCTTCTCTCATATATTACATCCTGAGCACAGTTTCCCCTCCCGCCTCTTTTTCCAGTCACTCCCTGCATCCCCACCCCTCTCCTCCAGATCCATTCCTCCTCCTTTCCCTTCAGAAAAGTGTAGCCCTTCAGGGATATCAACCAAACATGACATATCAATGTATAATAAGACTAGACACAAATCTTTATATTAAAGCTAGACAAGGCAACCACGTAGGAGGAAAGGGTCCCAAAAGCAGGCAAAAGAGTCAGAGACAGGCTGGCAATATAGCTAGCTGTCTAGACAGATTTCCTTCAGGATGTTAATTCTTTTGCTTTAATTATGCAATCATTTCTCTTGGATACGTTTTCATATAGATGTTGGAAAAAATTCAGAACTTTCTAGTCAGAGCTTAGCTCATTTTCCAATATGTTTCTTATTTTTGTGCTAAATCGAACCATTAATACCGCTCAGAGGAATGTGTCGGTTCCCACGGACAACATTCGTTACTCCCTAATATGTTCCCAAAAGTTCCATCTGCCTGCACCAACACCGCCAGTCCTCTGACTTGCCTTTCATATCCAATTTGCGAGCGAGATCCCAGCTCTCTAAAACCAGGGCAGACACCTGAGCCGAGTGTGACTTGAGCTGTCTTCTGCCTCTGAGTCCCACTAGAATTACACTTCCCTTGGCCAGTCCAGGGCTAAGAGACAATATGTCTCTTCCTGTAAGCCTGAAATCTGGTCCACCAGACAGATATCTCAGCCCAGTCGTCCTATTGAGCCCCATTGCCCTCCAGAGACGTACACAAGGAAATTTGAATTTCATGACAAAATTCTTAACACTTTTATTTTAATACATTTTAAGTTCCTTTGGGCACATATTAAAAAAAATCAATCTTTAGTCTGTCTGTTTTCATCTCTTCTGTGTATTTACACTATTGATTAATTATTGCTTAGGGTCTACATTTAAGTCAGCGGATACTTTTGTAGGAAAGGGCAGAGACACACTTTCATCTGTATTTCTTTCTCTTCCTTTTTCTAATCATTCCCTTGACATGGCTGGGTGATATGTCATTTTACTTAATTAAAGAAAAGAAGTGTATGTGTGTGGGAGTGTTTGCCTGTGTGAGCAGGTACCTAAGAAGGCGGGAAGACAGTGTCAGATCCGGAACTCAGTTTTCTGCAAGAGCAGTCAGCATCCCATCTTAAGCACAGTGCCATCTCCACAGACCTTCTTTCCTTTTAAGAAGGATTATTTTGCTATCTGAATAAATTTACCAAAGTCACTATTTGCCTTTTTAATTAATTCATTAATTCATTCTTACTTCTTGGGTAAAAAATATCTTTGGGAATAAATTTATCTTGTAAAAGCTGTCATTCTCAAAGCTTATAGTTATTCTCCTCAGAGCATATACATACATAAATTATGAGTGAAATTAAAACAATTAAATTTATAAATCATTGCAAAAGTCAAATAAATGCTATTGATTTTAAATAAGTTCATAGTGATTTTTATAAACTACCTAAATTATACTTGTTCTTATTTCTTAAACTTGTGCAATTATTTGGACAATAATGATTGTATGCACACTTATATGTATCTTCATAAACATTCATAAGTCCAAAATGCCTTAGAATTAATTGATCTAATATGTGCTACTATATTAACTGTTCTGTATGTTTATATTAAGTGAACCAAGCAATCCATTTATACTTTTGAATGAAAGAGCTCTTAGCTCCCATTTTTTCTTATTGCAAAAGTAAAGGACAAAAATCTCAAAATTAGGGTGCACATTTTTTTAAACAAAGAAAAACAAATATACATGCATTCATACCTCTCTACCTCACAATGACAAAGACCCAAGTTGACCCTAAGGTTGTGTGTTTGTTCCTAAACTGCTTTTTTCTTCCCATAATTCCTCTTGCTGCAACTTCATTTATGGAATTATTTATTTGACACCTTTTCTAGCAACCCAGGTTTTCTTTTTTCTATATTCTCTGATGAACTTGGAATCCTAAAGCTCCTGAATTTATGAATCTTTCACCAAATTCACACTCGTTCTAGAGACAAACAAAAATGAGATTTATAAATTCTATATACCCAGGCTAGAATCCAATTAGTTTAATTGACTGAACATAACATTCTTTGAACTCAGTTTTCTTGAACTTGCATGCCATCGTCAATGTCTTCCTTTAAGGATGATTCTCTAGTACCCAAGGAAATTATGACAATGAGGTTCAACTAATATTGTGGCTGAGAGTTTTAAAGTTTACTTTAAATATTGAAGAAAAATTAGGATTTAGCTATTGGAAATTTCAAAAACCAGTATGACACATCCACTGTTCCTCTTAGTAGTTTTCTATAACTATGGCAAAATACCTGAGAATTTATAACATAAAACAAAATTTTTTTTTAACCTTTACAATTGCAGACATTTTAGTAAATAGTTATTAGTGTCATGGACTGGGGCTCATTGGCCCTCCTCAATCTGTGCGAATCAGAGTCTCAGACTGATGCACATGGAGTCGGATGGTAATTGACAAACAGACCCGACATAAGAGAGCATGTAGAATCTGAGTGTAACTTTCATAATATGAACACCAGTCTTATATAATACAGAAAACAAAGGGTAGGATGTCACAGCAGGCAAAGTACATTGAAGTTACTTGATACAAAACAAAGGAATGACTTCAAAGGAACTTACAGAAACCAGGTAATATTTCCAGTAAAGATAGAACAGCTCTGCCTAGGGTCAGTTAGTGACAGGTAAGGATTTCACACCCTAGTCACAATTTGTGCTACTCCTTTGAGCCTTGTGAAAGCTAGCACCAGGGGGTTCTGCTCTAGCAGACCTTCTCATGAATAATGCAATATCACAACCCCCCCTATTTCCTAGGTCTTGATAAAGACTTGCATATGAGTGTAACTTGGATGTTCTTTTAAGTATCTGTAGGGAATCTCCATTTGTCAGAAGAATTCACCAACTTGCTTCTAATATGCAATGTAGTTTGCAATACCTGATTGTAATGAAGTATACTTTGCTAAGCTTGCCCTGAGATTTCTAACTCTTATCCAGTAAAATACCATAAGAAACCATACAAGACCCTCCACGATATTGCAGGGACAAATCTGGGGCATTCTAGCTGTGGGAATGCGAAGATTCCAGGACACTGAGTTTCCTTGAAACTCTTTGCCTCAGGACTGCTTCCAGCTTTCCAAACTTGTAATGTGAGTCACTACTGGAGTGGATGTAGCATATTAGGTCCTATTTGAAGGGCCTATTGCTAGGGGGTCCATCATGGTGAAAGCAAGTAACAGAAAATAAGCTGTGTATTTCAAAGCAGATGGGAATCAGACTGGAGGTGTGCTGGGGGAAGCTGAGAGAATGCTACTAACTGCCTCCCTTACACTCACACCAACGAAAAGCTCTTAACGTTTTCCTACCCCCACCCCCAATAATCCTGCCAGCTATGGATAAAGTCTGCCAATCACAAGCTTTATGAGCTTTAAGTTGAAGAACTCAACAAAAATAAACCATTTGCCTCTGGGCAGTTCCATGCGATAGTTCCTCTCATGCTGGTATTACTGCCTGGGAAATATTTGTTCCCTTGTAACAGACAGAAGATTAAAATGGTTCCCATGAGACCCCCATGGCACACCAGCACCTTTCTTCCTGGGCAAGGATGAGTACATTTTAAGACATCCTTGACTAACAATTTCCTTCTGTTTCTTTAATAGCCAAACTAGTCAACCTAAAATTTGTCTTGCAAGATGTGTTGGGGTTAAGGTGGTACAGAACCACCTTTACTTTGCTAAGTAACCAAGTAGAAGTGACCAATGTTCAACTTGAGGCCCAAGCCACAATAGAGATCATAAACCCGACAACACGTGTAAAATCAAGAACCAGAAGCTAGATAGTTCAGGGATGTAGGATAGAAGCAAACATGAATTAGAAAAAAAAAAGTCAATGAAATGATTCTTAACGATATACTGCTATACTCATATACTGCATGTACTCATATACTGCAGCCTAGCATAATCATCACCCAGCAAGACATCATCTACTAACTTATAGGAGTAGGTGCATAGATCCACAGCCAAACATTAGGTGGACCTCAGAGAATCATATAGAAGGAGAGTTAGGATTGTAGAAGTCAGAGGGGTCAAGAACAGCACAATAACACAACCCACAGAGTTAAATGACCAGGGTTTGTGGGTGCTCCCAGAGATTGGAATGGCAGTCAGGGATCCTATATAGGTCTGACCTAGGACCTCTGCATGTATGTTACGGTTGTGTAGCTTGGTGTTCTTATGGGACTCCTAAGAGTGGGACCAGGACCTGTCCCTGACTCTTTTGCTGGCTTTTGGGATATTCTTTCTCCTAATGGGTGGTCTTATCTGGCTTTGATATGAGGGTATGTGCCTAGGCTTACTGTAACTTGTTATGCCATGTTTCGTTGATATCCCCAGGAGGCCTGTTTCTTTCTGAAGGGAAACAAAGGAGTGGATCTGGGGAAGAAGGAAGAGAGAAACTGCATTCAGGATGTTAGGTATAAGTCAAGAATAAATGAAAAAAAAAAAAACCCTAAAAGCTCAGATTTTAAATCTTTGATTACTTCCTCTAGAACTTAGGTTGTCTATACTGTGTGCCCAGATTATGTTGACTACTAAGGACCAGAGAGTCAGTGTCTCTTGCTTCAGACAAAATCCTTCTGGGTAGCTATACTTCTCAGTGTACACATAGATAATTTTCACAGAAGTGGGACATGGATAAGGTGCATGTGATACACACCCCCAACAAATTTAACCCTGCTGTGAGTAGCTGTATCATGAACTGAACCTAAAACCCTGATGGAAGAGGGAGGAAGTCAACAGCATATGAAATTTTGGATACAAATAACAATTAACTTCTAGTAGACTCAGCCTTTGCATCAATTCTGGTAGCCTAACACTTCCATCCAAACTTCACAAAGGAATCTGGAAGATCTGATTCACACTACATTCAATAAGGTAGCCACATTAAAATCAACAAGAAATTCTATTTACTTCAGATTGAAGTTTTCCCCTTCTGCCACTTATATACTTGTTTTATATACATACAAAAATCTACTAAATTCTATACCCAAGAATTAGAAGTTACAGTCATACAATAACATATAATAATACAAAAAAAGATTCTTTTCAAACCAGAGGGCAATGCCAATTGCCAGTTCGCATTGGTAGGGAGGCACTTGACTTCACTGCTGTGGAGAGAATATATTTGCACAATCAAATTTGAAAAAGCAAATCAATATGTATTAGCCCTGAAACCTGATATTAGCAATCCTGACTCAAAACAAAGGCGGGACTTAAGGAGATGGCTTATTCATTAAGTGCCTGTCAGACAAGCACGAGGACCAGAGTTGAGATCCTCAGCACTGGAGTAAAAAAGTCAGATGCGGGGAGGTAAAAACAGAAGGATCCCCAAGGCTTGCAACCAGCTAGTGTACCTCGTTGATTGATTCTAGTTTGAGAGAAACTTTTTGCAAACTAAGGTGAATAATAATTTTTTTAAATTTATTTTATTGGATATTTTCTTCATTTACATTTCAAATGCTATACCGAATGTCCCCTATACCCTCCCCCCCGCCCTGCTCCCCTACCCATTCACTACCACTTCTTGGCCCTGGCATTCCCCTGTATGGGGCATATAAAGTTTGCAAGGCCTCTCTTCCCAAGGCCATCTTCTGCTACATATGCAGCTAGAGACACGAGCCCAAGGGGTACTGGTTAGTTCATATCGGCCATCATTGGGAAGAGAGGCCCCTTGGTCTTGCAAACTTTATATGACCCAGCACAGTGGAATACCAGGGCCAAGAAGTGGGAGTGGGTGGGTAGGGGAACAGGGGTGGGGGGGGAGGGTATAGGGAACTTTCTGGATAGCATTTGAAATGTAAATAAAGAAAATATCTAATTAATAATAATAATAATAATAATAATAATAATAATAATAATAATAATAAAAAGAAGTTGCAGAGACAAAGTGTAGATAACAATTTTAGCAAGATATTTAATATTAACCTCCCTCATTCACATACATGTGCATACACATATAAACCAAACCTTGCAAGTAATTTAAAAGAAATGGTTAAATGTGTTCACCAAAGTTTTGCTTCATGTAGTAAGGACTTAGAAGCAAAAATTAGGCTATGCCATTGCCTGGCAAATACAGAAGTGGATGCTCACAGTCAGCTATTGGATGGAACACAGGGCCCCCAATGGAGGAGCTAGAGAAATTACCCAAGGAGCTGAAGGGGTCTGCAACCCTGTAGGTGGAACAACAATATGAACTAATCAGTACCNCCAGAGCTCGTGTCTCTAGCTGCATATGTAGCAGAAGATGGCCTAGTCGGCCATCATGAGGAAGAGAGGCCCCTTGGTCTTGCAAACTTTATATGCCCCATACAGGGGAACGCCAGGGCCAAGGAGTGGGAGTGAGTGAGTAGGGGAGCAGAGCGGGGGCAGGGTATAAGGGACTTTTGGGATAGCATTTGAAATGTAAATGAAGAAAATATCTAATAAAATAATTTTTAAAAATTAGGTAAACATGATTTAAAAAATTTTTTTAATAAGTACATTGTACGGTTATGAGAGAGAGGGTGAAAAGGGAAGCACGCATGCTGGGGGAGTGTGAACATGAGAGGCAACTTGTGAGATTTACATCTCCACCATGTGGATTCTCAGGATTGAACGCAGGACACCAGACCTGGAGAAAAAGCTCTTTCACTCATTTATCTATCTTCCCTCCCAAATGTGGTGAACTGTTAAGGAAAACCCATAGTACTTAAACATATCATAGGTGCATACAATACTAAAACTCCAAAATACAGTGCTAAAACAAAACAAATGGTGTATACATTGCATAATGTTTTTTCATGAAAACTATATATAAGTTACCCAAAACACTACACACAAATACAAACACCCACAAATGGACATGCAAAGATAGCTATACAGAAATGCATGCATATAGACACATATTTACAGGTAACATTTGAATAACTGTTTCTGAAGAAGAAATTTAAGCAAGGACTAAAACCTTGTAAGAAAACTAAAACAAAATGAAACAAGACAAAGAAAGGACTGTCTGAAGGCCAGAGTGTTAGGAACAAAGTTAATGTAACTCTTGTTGCCCGGGGCTTAAGCTCCATCTTCTTCTCCATCTCTGTATTCACAATGGGGCTGAGAAGAATGTTGTTTCCTTCTCAGTATTAATGGCCATCCTTTCTGCCTGGAATCCTCTTAAAAATATCGTAGGAAAATCGAGTAGATATACCAGTCTAATTGACTGACTGGGATATTATGAATTGAAGAAAGTGGATGTTATGAATTGGATGTATTAGCGTGTTATGGGTTGGAGGGGTTAAGATATTGTGAATTGAAGAAACGGGATACTATAAACTCGAAGAAGTAGAATAGTATTGCTTTCTGAGTCCTCTTTAATATTTTTCCTGGAGTCAAATCTCTTTATCCTTCCTGTGCCCTTTCTTCAAACCCTCCTCAGGGCTGTTTCTTGCAAAAGAACAAATAAAATACTCAGAGAAGAGCATTATCCATTGTCCTAGGAGCTCTTAGATATACTTGGAAGTGGCCTGGTTTACAGGATTTTGTGAAAATACATAGACACTTTCATTGAGAAGGTCTATACCAGAATTGTTTTGTGGAGTGATCATATACATAAAAGGATCAGATAAGCTTAGGTCAGGTGACAAAACTATGTAGGACACTATTTTATTGTGCTCTGCCACTATTAATGCATTTACCATGGTTCTCCTCAGTGAAAGGCCAAGAAGCTTGTTAAAGCTAGAATTGATAACATTCTCCTAAACGTCAGCTCTAGGTTTGGAGGCCACTAACAGTACACATTTCTTTAGGCTTCTTTCAACTGCATTGTTTATATAACCTGGCTGATAGCCTGGATTGAGCCCCAAGTCAACATATATATATATATAATACCTTGACTTCCTCTCATTCATCCTTGAGAAGTACTAATTAGAGATACTGCAGTTCAGAAGGTGTATACAGACTATTAGGAATAATAGAACTGGTTCACATTAATCATGCTTTGGGATTTTGTTGTCTCTCATTTTGGCCCACTCTAAAATGCTGACTCCCCCAAATCCTTTTATATTCTACATATATCTCTTAGAATCTTATCCGTGTGTTCCAATTGCTTCTTATATGTCATTTACATGATTATCAAGTGTTTTCCTATAATCATAACTACAAATATTTCTTAGCATGCTGTTTGTTGAATTATTGGGCATACCCTTGGAGGAGATGGCATAGATATCCAGTTATAACCTTGACAACAGAATAATAGTCATAATTCCTTTACTGGATAAATGAATAAATAAAATAATTAATTAATGAAATGATTGACAAAATATAAAAGAAAGCATGGTAGCAGTCTCTGAAGATCTTCCACGGTGAGATATTTCTTCCGTGTTTATGCTTGAACTGTCTCTGTATTTCATTTTTTTAACAAAAATGAGTTGGCACGGACGATGGCAGCCACAATTTCTGAAGCTAAGGTTAGCGATGCCTCACAGATTACATCTGGACATTTTAATCCATACTCTAGTGAAAACTGTTTCTGTGTAAGAAAACTAACCATCCCTTGCTACATCCCATTATGTTCTGTACACACCCGAGATAACCGCTTGCAGAGGGTAATTTAAGAGATAGGGTAGTGAAGACACTTTAAGCCACTCCATCCATCCCAAATAAAGGACTAGATTCTGCTATGGACTTTCAATAACTCTAATCTAGTCACAGACACAGCCTAGCTCTTATTGGTTACAGGAATTCCAACTTAATTGAGTGTCAGTCATATCAAAACAAAATTGTATTTGGCTAATAAAACCTCTATTAGACAAATTTCCTAGATATGCACTTATTTTACACATGACCTGATTTATGTCTCTGCCACATATTATTATATTCAGTTCTGCGCTTTTCTCTGGGCCTTTTCCCAAGAGACTTTTCATCTCCATAATTGCATGATATTTTTACTGCAATAGGCGACCTTACAGTAATACACTGTCTTTATTTCCTCAATTAAAAGGTAGGGCTCGATTTCAGCAGGAGTTATTTCAAATTACATTTCGTTCTAACTAAAGCTAGTTAACTAAATGGGTCTTCTGCACTAATATCACCTTTACCAGAGTTTAAAGCCTGAAATAATTACATAGCATGTGGGGAAATGCTTTAACATTAAAAGTTTCTTATTTTTTTAATTTTAGTAATTTTGTAACATCATACAGAGTAATGGCTTTCAATAGGGCATTGTTCTCCATATTTGTAAACTTTGCACCCACTGCCCCTCTAGCATTTCCCCAGCTACTTACTGCTGGACTCTTCTTCTAAGCAATAGGCGCCCCACCCTTCTGCTTTCCAGTCACATATATTCTTTTTTTTTAATTAGGTATTTTCTTTATTTACATTTCAAATGTTATCCTCTTTCCTGGTTTCCCCTCCAAAAATTCCCTACAACCTTCCCCTTCCCCCTGCTCACCAACCTACCCACTCCAGCTTCCTGGTCCTGGAATTCCCCTACACTGGAGCATAGAACCTTCACAGGACCAAGGGCCTCTCCTTCCATTGATGGCCGACTAGGCCATCCTCTGCTACATATGCAGCTAGAGCCACAAGTCCCACCATGTGTTTTCTTTGGTTGGTGGTTTAGTCCCAGGGAGCTCTGGGAATACTGGTTAGTTCATATTGTTGTTCCTCCGATGGGGCTGCAAAACCCCTTCAGCTCCTTGGGTACTTTCTCTAGCTCCTTCATTGACCAGATGCTGAAAGGCAAATGCAAGAATCTTGCCAACAGAAACCAAGACTACTTGACATCATCAGAACCAAGTACTCCCACCACAGCAAGTCCTAGATACCCCAACACACCAGAAAAGCAAGATTCAGATTTAAAATCATATCTTATGATGCTAGTAGAGAATTATGTGGTAGTTCCGTTTCTTAAGTGTTTGAGTGAAACCCTAAACTGACTACCATAATGCCTTCCATACCATTTTAAAGATGTATTAACAATGAACATTAAAAGAGATTTTAATCATTCTCTGCATATGATAAAAGAGTAAAGCAAATGTACACACTGATAAATTTCAAGCTATAAACTGATATTCTACAGAGTCGATTTTCCTTTTCAGCTCTGTGCTTGCTCATCTCTTTTTATGAGTATATTGAGCAATGGTAGCCATTCTCTGAAGGCCTTGATGTGATCACAGCTTAAAACTTGCTTCAATGCGTAAGACTCTGATTTGAAGTGAAAATGCACAAATTTGATGATTAAACAATGTTACGGTGTTTTATTTTATGAAATACATACTTTTTACCTAAAATATAAGCACAGGAAAAGGACAAGAATGATGATGTACATTATGTGGAGCTCCGCTACACAGGGAAAAGTTTTTGGAATAGATGAGTGTCTTGCTAAGTTACGACAATCACTCTGATATGACATCAGAGAAGTTAGAAACATTTATAGAGCTCTTGCTGGCAATGAAAAGGGAATCTGTTCTCCATTGTGCATTAATATTTTTGTTTCTTAATAGTTTACAATGCATGCTTTTAACAGTTCCTACTAGATCCATATGTTCATATGTCCATTGACGTTGGCTGGATCCTTAACATTGGTTTAATCTAGACCACTTTGAGTATCTTCTCACAAGTGTACCATAAAAACAATGTTCTAGCATTTAAATCTATTCTTCCTTTAGCTTCCTTGGCATAGTACTTAACTTGGATTGAGGTGTTATTTTGATTTTAGAATGCCTTAGTGTATATGAAACTGGTGATCTATTACCTTATTTTAATTTTTCTCACAGGCTTTAAGGCTAAAGTTGATTTCAACCTCTCTAGCCCAGCCAATGTCAGAATAAAAATTCCATCAGTGATAGGCATGGCTTTTGAAAACTGACATTATCTAAGACAACTCGACTACAAAAATCCGTATCCTGTTTACTTTTTTAGGAGTTCAATACAAAATTATCTTTTTAATCCTCTTTTTCTATACATATGCATTATTCAAAATTTACACTTTAACAAAAAAAAATATGTTTACAATGTTATCCCTTTTTTGCTTCTCTATTTGTTCCCATCTTCAGGTCCTTTCCTTCAAAGACGCCCCCACCTAAGTTTAACTGAGATCAAACTACCACTCTCCAAAGAGGAGCAGCTTCCTCGCTCAGAAGATGAGTTCCCTGGGATGAGTGGACACTGAGAAAGGCCCAGTGTGGACAAAGGGGTGAGTGGGCTCCAAGGTTTACTAAGTTCTTCACTTGCCATGTTGCTTCGGATGAGCCCTTAAGACCAGAAGGTGAGACACAATCCGTATTCCCAGGGTGAATCAGTCCTAGCACAAAACAGATCCCACATGCCCGTGCCAGGGTACTCTGTGACTCTTACAGGCCTGCCAATGTTCTCTCTGTTGGTTTTCTGTTACACGTTCAGCTTTCAATTGTCCTATCACACTAATAGCATTGTAGATGGATCTATCTCCTCAACACTTGCAGAAAAATATTTGGTGTGTCTTCCTCAATATTTGTTGTCTATTAAACAGATAAATGCACTTGCCTTGAAGGGATTCTTATCATACAGAAAAGCTGATGAACAAATGAAGCCTAATGTAATCTATCTGCAGTGCATCATGTGTCAGTAAGGAGACACCATCAAGTGTAGTAAAGACCAAGTTTCAGGCCCAAGTGTGCATCAGAGAGTGCCTGAGAAGTAAGCAACTGAGCATCTTTGTGAATATAGAACATTCAGATTTTTTTCCCCTAGGTAGCAAAGATTCTTCGCTTTAATTTTTAAAACAATCCTGTGAGGTCGATATTTTTAAAATTTATATAGTGGAAAAGAAATAAGAAACTCAGAAAAAAAGATTATAAGATGAACATGGAAATTATTTTGAATAGCTAATAGTCAACATTTTAAAGCTAGAAATGTCAAATTTCTGTTCCAAACTACATCAGAAACGCTGCTGTATGGTCTTCACCACGGTACCTGAGCTTCAGTGGCCCGGTATAGGGTGCATTTTCCTGTTCACTTGCATGTGCAGCCATATTTTTGTCATCCTTTTGAAAGGATATGGAAACCAAGTCAAAGATTGTCTCTCTCCACAACTGCAGGTCTCCTGACTCCACATACTGCCACTACAAAGGCCTGGAATAAAACAAAGGTTGTTAAATGTTAAAACTATCACCTAGCCTTTAATCCCAGCACTTGGGAGGCAGAGGCAGGCAGATTTCTGAGTTCAAGATCAGCCTGGTCTACAGAGTGAGTTCCAGGACAGCCAGGGCTATACAAAGAAACCCTGTCTCAAAAAAGAAAAAACAAAACAGCAACAACAACAAAACAAAACAAACAAAAACTATCACCTAGAGTGAGGAAAATAGAGGGAAACATATCTGGGCCCCAAACAGAGCATTTTGAAGTGACTAATACCACCCTGCTAAGTACATAACCTTTGATCTCATATAGAAACAGAGAAGAATTAACCCACACAAAAACCTAAAACCTCTGGTAGATAAGAAAAAAAGGCTTTTCCCAGGGTGGAGACGAGGGCCAGCAAACAAGTTCTCAGGGCTTTTACCAGAAAATACCTATGACACAAAGCAGGTAATGAGCTCTGAAGAGGTATATATCTATGGGTATGGAAAATACTTCCTAGCCTTTCAGAGACAAACTTAGTTTCCTACAGAGCAAGTAGCTAGCAGAAACCTTCATCATACAAGCTGCGTATATCGTCATTGGATATCAGAGCAGTTACTGTCCATTACAGAACAAGCTTTAGGTATATGAAGGTGACATCCTGGGGAAAATCTCAGATTTTACTTTTAAAAACTATCACTTTTAAATCTGAGGACTATGAGATCCACTGTGTAGTTATGGCAACAGTCATACTTGCCATGTGTCAGTTTCGAATATAAGTTTATTCTCTTTCCTTGACTTAAACATGCATAGGATCTGATAATCAAGCAATAGTATTGAAGTTCCACGAAACACTGCCAGGATAATGGGTCAAGGGAAAACAAATTATGTCACTAGTTTAATCGTTTCCTTGTACTTCCCAAAGATTAAAAAAAAAAAAAATGAAAATCTTACATCTAAATCCTTCTCAGAAAAGGTTCACATGGGAGCTCTTCTGATGTGTGCCTCTTGCTTCACTCACTGTGACTCATTCTTTCTCATCTGGCTTTTTAAAACTGCAGCCACTCCGGGGATGTGTAAATGCTTGTATCAGAAAAGCATACAATGGTACACTTTCCTATGTATTAACCGTTTTGGGGTGTTCAATTTCCAAAGCCACTAGAACTCATTCCTCTCTCACCTTCTTTCTGTTGGTTTTATGGAAAGAATGAGGTGAGTCTGTGTTCGGAGCTTCGTCTGCCTGGGTAGGATCTGGGGGCAGTTTCCACTCTGGCAAATTCTGTATAGTCTCTTCATTTTTGAAGCTGTATATCTTACAGCCATTTGGATTTACCACCTTGTGAAATGCATCTATTTTGTGAATATCATGTAATTAATCTCTTGCCTTGAATTAACTTGTAGTCCTATTTTCCTTAAAACAGCCCCGACCAAAGAAAATAGTTCTTTTTCTTCTAGAAATATCTGTCCCAAGCATGATTGTTGACATCCTTGTATGCTTCTATCTTACTTAATCAATACAAAATTCACAACAGTTTAGTATGGTTTGTCTTTTTCTACCCGGCAAACCTTTCTTATTCTATTCTAAACTGAAGAAGGTTAGGCTGTAATCCCTCTCCTGTTAGCTAAATCTTTTCAAATAACTTCAATTTGACCTTCCAATAATGGCCTAGAAGTGGAAGGCTACCTCAAACAAATACTATGAACTTTTAAAGTATATTTGCTAACAATCAATAGCCTGTTGACTAATTGTGTTATTTTTCACTCTTGATAGACATGGTTGAAAATGTAGAGTGCCTCATGGACAAGACTGGACATTTTGAGTGAGTAAAAATGTGTTCAGTTTGTTAAGCAAAGTAGAATTTAACTTTTAACACAATTACAGCACTTTTAGGTAAATAGAAACCATGAGGTTATGAGGCAAGGTATTGAGTAGACTCTTCAATTAGTAATCGAGGAATGTTTATATTGTACAATGTATGCTATTTAATATTTATGGGATTTTAAAATTAAGAGTTTAGGCTTAATTCTCTCTCCATTTTCTCTCAAATCTTCTTTTGTCAATGTATTTAAACATAGTATTGTGTTATACTTTTCTAAAATCTCAGAGGCTAAGCTACCATTTCTCCTCTTATTAAACTATAAAGCAGGTTTCTGCCATGACATATTTGTTAGGTGGGTAATTTTGTTCTTACGTAAAGATGAAGGCGAGGACATGGGGCCCCATAAAGTTCACTGACTTCTCCAGCATCACATATATGGTAAGTGCCAGGGCCAACTCTAGGCAGGAAAAACACCACACTCCTTTCCCAGTCACCCCCTGGGAAATTCCCACATGAACACTGGCGCAGTGAGGAATGAATAGGTTCTTTCAGAAATAGAGTTGTCACAGCCTGATGGAAGTTAGCAAGCTTTCAGTTGGCTCAGACAAAGAAAACAAAATGTTAGGCTGGCTTCTCAGCCCGAGGGCCTCCAAGTGAAGGAAGCTCTCTATAGTGAGGTTCCTTTCAGCTACACTGAGCAGGAATTAGCAGACTGGAAAGCACACATTTTGCATGAATTTGGGCACATCCGGATTGCTATTTACCTTCACTGAAGGGCAGGTAACCCGATGCAGCTTGAGCCTCTCCAGATTTTAACAGGCAGTGGAGAAGAATGTGGATTTGGATCTAGTATTTGCCCAGTATCTTTTAAACAAGACATTCCTGTAGGATTTTGGGAGGCCTTACTCTAAAGTGCCAGGGAACTGTGAAACATTAGCCATCTGTCAACAAACATGCAGGTGGCTGTGGACCACAGGTGGTGCCTCTATCCTTTGTAGCTGGAGAGTAATTGTTATGAGACAAGGTTCCCCAAATAGGTAACCATTTTCAGTTGGAAATTAAAAGATGCTTATTATCAAGTCTAAAACTGAGGGGGTTATACTCTAATGACCCTTGGAGTCCATGTAAGTGGGGAATGTTCAATGCTGTAGCCAGGATTCCTTAAGCTAGCCAGTGTTATGATCATCTCCTTTTCCTATGGACTTACACAGTATGATCTTACTTGATATGCCAGAATGCAGGTGGGTAGATAATGTTGCCCTCAGTTCATGAGTGAGTGGATAATGGGGGCCACTAAAAGTGACAGCCAGATGTCATTACTCTCTGTAGAAGATGAATTTCTTGAAAGGAGACCATTTTGCTTTAGTGTGCATGATGATTAGGATGTAGCAAGACATCCTGTAATAAAAACTAAACCATAATTCAGGAGAGAACTGTGTGGGCTTTAAATAAAAAAAAATTTTGAGGAATTATTGGGTCAAACTAGAGGATGAATGAGAAAGACTGAAAAGCATAAAGAAAATTCTAGAAACCACCTATAAACCACTTCTTTTAAAGGATGTTTGAAAGTAATTTTAAGTATATTTTGCAATAAATAGTTAACTTTTGTCTGTGTTCCCAGGATACAAACCTTCCTTGTCCTTACCAATCCCAGGTTTGCAATGAACCTGCATTGCAGAGTTAAGCAGAAATAAATGGCCTTTGTAAACAGAAAATGGGATAACTTGATGAAGTAAGTAACCCTTTGTCTCCAGAGAATGAATAGCTATGTTGACCAAGGTTAGGTTTTATATCATCGTGAACTGGCTCTTTAAAACATTTCTCTAAAGACAAGAAGAGTTCTGAAGATAACTATACTGTGATTAGAATAACAGTGTACATATGAATATAATGTTCCTTGAGAGAAGGGAGATTTTCATCTCTCCCCAGCCCTCTGAGTTCAAAGCTTTCATTTTGAAAGAAAATTTAAAGAAATACATATGCACACATATACATAATAAATGCTGACTTATGGAAGGTCTAATTGTCCAATAAACATATTAACTAGGACAGTGAGACAAACTATAAGCCCACTCAACGTGTATCCCTCCGATCCCTCTTTCCCAACCAGTGCCCTGCAGCCAGAACTTCACACACCAAGATGAGCCTGTGTTTAGTCTTAATATTTTACACCTACTGCAGGACCAACCATTTCTCTTCCAGAATTCTAGGTGTGAGGCACTGGCTATTCATGTACTAGAAGTTAAGTCATCTCCAAAATCAAGCCAAAGTCCCACTTTAAAGAATCCCACAGCCCAGAAGTGTGGAAAATGATGCAGAATGGTGGCTGATTATCCAATCAAACCAGAGAATCAGTGCTCTTCCCCCCCCATTTTTTTATTAGGTATTTACTTCAGTTACATTTCAAATGCTATCCTGAAAGTTCCCTAACCCCCCCCCCCCCCAACGCTCCTCTACCCACCCACTCCCACTTCTTGGCACTGGTGTTCCCCTGTACTGGGGAATATAAAGTAGGGTCAGTGCTCTTAACTAATGTCCTGGTGATATGGTTCTACTGAGTTCTTAAACATATGAAAATGTAAGGGATATAAAACTTCACAAATGAAAGAAATATATTTTATCTAAGGTAGAAATTATTAATTACAATTCCTAACAGGAAATATGCTTCTTTACAACTGTGCTTAAAGTTACAGTAATATCAAATAAAAATATAAATATCATCTATAAGCTGTTATGAACAAGTCCCAATCATTGACAAAATACATTTTACTTTAATTTCTAAAAGAACCACATGTACCTGGTAAGATTATAAGCGCCTCTCTTTGAAAAAGCAGCTTAGACTTGTCCAAATTAAGAAAATATTATCTCTGTATGACCTAAAATTATAGAAACATTTTTCATGCGTAAGCATTTGCTGTGCTTATTAAATTAGAAATTGAAAGGACTTAAGTTGCTTTATCAGCAGTCATATGTTTAACAATCCCCTGAGTACCTACAATATATTTGATGCCAAGAAAAGAACTCACAAGGAAAACAAAATTACTAAATCCATAGAGAAGAAGGGGAGAATAAATATGCACATATTATTCTATTTAGGGAAAACCATATAGCAAAAAAAATCTGACTGTAAAGCTTAAAGAGATATGATTAGGTTTTCCCATGAAACGATAATAAAAATGAACTATCAAGGGCTGGTGGTTACCATCAACAAAAATACAGCTTAGGTTTGTTTTGTTTTTTGAATGTATGAACAAAGAACTAAAATAAAAATTTTAAATTCTATATGATTTTCTAAGTAAATTGCTTTCTGGGTTTAAATAATGGTGAAGAAATCCAGGAAATCTGAGTCTGTCAATCAACAGCTATTTACTCAATCTGTGCTTGGGTATTCAGAAAGTGCGAGAGATGCACGGGACTAATGGATTCTTCTATGGAGAAATTCCATAGTTTATATGCTAGCCGAAATATTAGAAAAAGACCATTCTATGGCAAATAAAAGTACTCAAAATCAAGTGAAATCAACAGTGAATTTAACGTTCCAGGCAGCATTGAACATAGAATATTTGATTAACCTGCCAGGTGACAGTTGATGCATGTACGTAAGCACAACGGCAGGAAACTATACATATACAAACCTCCTCGCATTCCTACAGGCTCCACAATCTGAAATTATCGGTTCTAATTAATGTCTGTTTTCATTTCTACAAACATTGATTGAATGCTGTTGTAGGTGAGGCAGAGTGCAAGTATTTCATGATATTGTTTTATGAAAGACGTCCACTTGCATATATTGAGAAGTCACTCCATGCTTCTAACTGTGTTAGGCTGCACCATGGTGATCATGGCACATGCGATCCATACCCTTCCAAATGTTACCGCATAAGGAACATCGTGGGGTGATTTGAGATAATGCTGGGATGCTGCCTGTGCCCTGAACTTCTTGCCTCCCTACTTGATGGCTTCGAGCTGCACAGCCCCTGGCGTTTGTGTAGAAGTGGCTGCCATCATTCCTCCTACATTTGAAGACTTTTGGTAGTAGTTCTACTGGGATGGCGTGGGAATAGCAGTGAACATGGTATTCATGGGAGACATTTCAAATCAATCAAATAGTCCTTGAGTTTCAGTGTAAACCAGTCAAGAAGGTTTGCTAGTATCTAAGACAGCAAAGTACATCTTGCTTTGGATTTCAGTTTATGCACTTCCAGAAGATATGAATTCACTCTATTTTATTTTTAGGCAATGGCATTATTGTGTTTAAGATTTTATAAACGATAATGGTAAAAACAGAGAGAAAGAAGAAAAGGGAAAAAAGGAGTAGGTCATGAAAATATGGAGTCCAACAGGGAGGAAAGGGAGTAGGAAGAAAGATTAAAACTATTTTGATTTATGTGGACAATTTTGGGGTCTCTATTATCTCTTAAGATCACCATTTTTTTTTCAGATTCTCCCAATAATGATAAAACAGCAACAAAGAGAATTGACTTTCAAATTACTTCCTAATTTGCAGCACAACATGTCTCAAAGGGCACTGAGGAAATGAGAAACCTAATTTTTGATGACATTAGAGATTATTTCATGCAATTTCCTCATCTTATATATAATGAAAACAGGGCCCAAGTGTCAGCTGTCAAGTTCCACAGTGGGTCTGGGGCAGAGACTTACAAAAAAAAAAGGGGGGGGAGTATCTCATAGGGAACTATTTTGCTGAAGTATAACATGAAATAAGTGCTGAGAATTTAAAGCTTTCAGCACGTCTACATCCGTCCGCGGTGTTATTTCCTCCCACACAATGCAATGCCAGAAGTGTGAATGGTCATGTTTGTAAGATGCTTTTCCCTCCATTTTCTCTATTTGTTACACAGAGATATTTGAAATATAGGTCTCGTTCTATGCCTCTTCATTCCTTTTCCACCTTTGACCAAGGAACACTTGTCATAAATTTTAGGTTAGCTATTTTACAAACTGGATGGGGAACTTATTGATCCCATACCACAGCAAAAGCAGAGAGAAGAGGAGCCAGGAGAGTGTTTTTCCCACTTCTGTGAGTGGCTCAGCAGGTATGAGGTCCTCTTTCCGCCTGAAGATACTGCTAAAGCTTTCCTTCTTTTAAGCTGTCCTTTACAAGAGTTGTGACTTGAGAACACAAGGAACCCTAGCGAATGTCATACATAGAATAATGATTTTCAACCAGACCAGCTGAGACTTTCCAGTTTCCCTAGAACTGTGTAATTGTCCTGACATTGGTTATGTTTTGTTTTGAAATGACTGCATCCTGCACTGAGATGTTTGTGTGTACTGCTTCCGTTAATTCTTGGAAGATCAAGTGGGAGTTTGGTTCCTTCATTTTAAGCATGTGAGAACTGAGGTTCAGGGTCTGATTCACCTTACATTAGGTGACAAAGATCTCTTTTCCTTAAAAACTAAATGCTTTTTTTTTTTTTTTTTTACCTTGGCATTCATGGCCTGCAGAAATCTAAATAAATCTAGACATCCCTCTGCCCCACAGCTCCCTCATCCCAAATGTCACCATATCACCTACTTATCTTGCTTCCATCCCTCTGATTGCCCAGACTGCAGGAGCTTTGCCTCTGATCCTCTCTCCACTCAGCCTCCTATTTCAAAATCTGTCTTTGGATTTCATGGCAATTCTCCACTGAACCTTCTCTGATGCTAAAGAAAAGCAGGTTGGGAAGATTTCACAGTCTCCACACTCTATCACATGACACAAGGATATTTTGAATTAAATATCCTTTTATCTCACGGTCTCTATGAGGGCAGAGATTTTACACTTAGAGTCATATATTCACTGATTAAATATATGGATAAATGAACACTCAATATGGAGTAAGACAATTAAAGACGTTAAGAATTGAGTGTTTTTGTATACTTTGTAAAGCTCAAGTTTTCCAGCCATTATTTTCCAGTCTGCATTGAATTTGCTGTACTATATTACCCTGCTAAGCTATGCCTATATTTGTTCCCATAATGTTCTCTGAACAAAATAATAGAATATATACAGATATGTACACACACACACACACACACACACACACACGCGCGCGCGCGCGCGCACTCATGTGTGCACCATGAAAGTTAGATTAGATTGCAAAGTATAGGCTATACATTCAAAAACAAAGACAAAACAAAACAATGTATGCAATGCTGGAAAGACTGAGAACCTGGTAGCTGCTTATTCCTTAAATCTCAGTACCACAGCAATGCCAATCTGCTACTGAAAGCCTAGAGATCCCTAGAGAGTCTCTGGTATGGAGTCCATGTTGGAAGGCCGGGTGGCAGTACCCACAATAGATCTCCATGAAACAAGAAGCAGAGCAAGAAGCTGCATTCTGCCAATTCCATCTACCTTGTTAAATCTGGAAACTTTTTTGGAAGATGCTCACCGCTTTGAGGTCAGTCTTCTTTTAATCAATTCTTTCTGAACTATCCTTCCAGACATGCCTAGAGATACATACATACCCTTAGATGATTCTGTGTTTTATCAAGTTTTTAATGAAAACCAGTCACGTATGAAATGTTTATCTCTGGGACTGATTATGAATTCATCAGACATACTAATCGATATACTGATCATAAGTGTTGAATTTTCTAATCATTTTGATTGGAACATACATAAGACATGCTTTGTGCCCAATATGATGATAGATGGATTTCAATCAAATTAGTTGACCAGAAATGAACACAGGACTGAACCTAATTATCATGAGGTCATGAAATGAGACCTACCATGTGATCAGAAAGAAGAAAAGACAGAAGTTTTGAAATACAAACAATAGCTTCCAAGGGAAGCATGGAGAAGACAGGTAAAGGAAGAGATGGAGAAAATAAAAGACAGAAATTATGAGTGGAGATGGTAAGCAAACACTATAGTTGTGACTGCTTTTAGAAGTATCAACTCATTTATTCTAACTTTCTCTGTCACATAATCAAACCTTGATGTGATTGTTGCTGAGGCAGGACTTCATTGGTGCATCTAGAGTTCTTACTAAGCTAACTTCAAATTAGAAAGGATGTTAGATAATAGGGTATGTATAAATAAACCGGGAACCTTAAATGCAGACCAATGTTTCTTCCAAGACAGACAAGATAAAGCATTCCGTTAGAGCATGAAAATAAAGTAGATAGCCTGACTTCCGTTTGAGAAATGAATTGATATTTGAAAACCATGTCTATTCATATGGTCAATTCAAATTAGTGAGAGACGGATAACTGCAAAAGTGGATATTAAATGAATACTTAAGCACCGTGTTTTACAAAATTAATTGAAGGCAGTGCTACAAGAATAGTCCAGAAGGCATGAGAACCACTTAGGAGAGCTGAGACAAAATATCCCTTTCCATTCTCTTTAAGAAACAAAACCAAGAACAAACAAAAACTTCACAACTTTTCTCAGGGTTGTTTAGTACAGAGCAAGGGACAAATGACCCATGTCCCTTCCTCTCATCGTCTCCCTTGTAGGGATTTGGCTTCAGGAGAGTTTTAAAACTACACTCTGCCAAATTTCGATTCATTCCTCTTGGCGAGTCCCATGGAGACAGGCTTCCAAATATGGCAAATCCTTGTGCTTACATTCAGAGAGAACCATCAGACGAAGACACCTGAGCCTGAGGGTGACCCTTTCCCAGGCTGTTGTAAGGATGAGGTCTCAAGTGCTGCTTGAAATACCCCCAAGCTTCCTAATTCACAAGGGTAGGAAAACACGCACATGCTTAGAGAAGAGAGGAGCAGCCAAGACAGGAAGAATTAAGAATCAAAGGACATCTGATTGTGGGAAATTCTCCTTGCTCTGGCCATTCCCTTTGGGAAATATAGCCAAATGTACACTGCTGAATGTTAACTTCTGAGGTCTTAGCTCCTTGTTCACTTAAGACCCATCCAAATTCACTTGCTGCATAGGCTCTCAGTTATACGTGGAATAATGTTAAGTATATAGGACTCACATAGATACAGCAGAGAGGAGGAAGTTGGTCTGGCTTTCAGACAGAGGCAGCTGTCTGTGGATCACATTAGCTTTTCATTGTCTCCACACTGTCTCCAAAGCCTTTGCTAAATTATTTGAAGCAAAGTGCGTGTAGAAGAAGGGACTGATGTTTCACAGTGTCGGTTGAAACCTATGCAGGAGGAAACTGGAGGCCAATCATTTCCCAATACCTCTAGCAAATTTGATTCTTTCCTCTGCAAAGAAAGGAAATGAGCGTGTGGATGAGGTCCACTGATGGTATTGTCCTTCAATTATTGGGAGGCAGCAGGAAAACACAAGAAGTTTAATCATCATAGATTGGACTGTTTAAGCATTTATTCACTGAATAATATATGATATGTAGTAAAATATTTAATATATAGTAAATGGAATGCAAATGTGTTTTGAAAGAAAAATGTTCCCATTACCACAGACAGATGTACACACATTTATTTATTTATGTATTTATTTATTTATTGTTCTGGAGATTGAGAAAAGGGTCTTGTGTATGATAGGTAAGTTCCTCACCCAAAAGGTACATTCCAAATCCTCTTTTAAGCCTTTATTTTGAGTCAGAATTTCATTAAGTTGCTCTGGCAGGCCTTGACTTGTCTATCACAGTCAGGCCTTGAAATCTTTGTCTTCATGCTTGGCATTCCAAGAAGTTAGGATTTCAGGTTTACATCACTCCATATAGCTGTCTTTCCTACTTTCAAAGATTTCTTTGGATAGTAGAAATTTATGAATGTCCAGACTTCCTTCCATCTTGGGCTCCTTCCATTTAATCATCTTCTCCTTCATCCCTCTGCCCACTTCCCTCAACTCTGTCTCAGCTCAAAACAAGATCTTAATCATAGTTATGATACAGAATCATCAAAGTAGTCATATCTAATTCTTAGAAAATAAATTGTAAAGTAGAACATCAGTTACTGAATTGATACATCATTTACTCAGAAATAACTACAATTAAATGAAGGTATTCTGATATCCTTGAATGGTTTAGAAGAATACTGCTGTGTTAACCTACAGAAACACTGTGATAAGCCAGCAACAGGTTAAGGACACTTGATATTTGTGGATATATATTTAAGGATATGTACCAGTGTTTCTGGTAGGCTTTGTCTCTGGCAAACATGCTGTCTCTTGCTTTAACTATACTTTCCCCCCTTTTTCATTCCATGTACACTCTTCAGATGTGGCTTACCAACCCCATGGATGCTGCTTCACTCATAAATCTAAATTTCCTTTCAACCTTCTCTCTACAGTTCTTGGGTAAATTTTCTGAAATTTAAATCACTTAAATATTACAAGCCTGAATGTTTATAATATCTTCACCTTCCTCTTTAAAACACATAGATCAACCATGAAATAGGAATCTCATTGTAAACCATGGGAAATTTTCATAAATAATAACCGAATCCACTAGGTTAGTTACTTACTGAAGAAATAGCAGAGGAACCATACAGGGAGGGGCAAGTCTTTAGCAGGGCCACATGGCAACAGGTCTCTTTTCTCAGTGTACTGGAGAACCATAGCCTGTCTAAACAAACAAACAAAGGAACAAACAAAAAAACTGTCTTCAAGTTTTGTTTAAAGTGTGTATCTTACACAAGTAAGAAAAAAAAAAAACTCTGGTAGCAGATTACAAATCAAGCCTAGCTTCCCATGTTCATAGGTTTTCTTGGTCCTCTTCAGGGTGTGTGTGTGTGTGTGTGTGTGTGTGTGTGTGTGTGTGATGTGTTTGTGTAGTTTGTGTGTGTGTGTGTGTGTTTGTGTGTGGTTTAGGTGTGTATGCAGAAGCCAGAAGTCAATTCTGCTCACTTTTCAGGTGCCATTAACCTTATTTCTTGATACAAGATCCCTCCTTGGCCTAGAGCTCAATGACCTAGCAAGATCAGCTAGCTCCAGTACCCAATGAATCCAGTTGTCTTTCTTCCCAGCGCTGAGATTTGAAATGCCAGTTAGTCTTTGACTTCACTATAACCTCTCTTGATTTAAAGTCAAATGGCTTCTTCTCTCGATCTCTGCGTTCAATCCAGTTGTGGTTTTCTCTAATCTATTGACTGTGAAGATAAGCTTCGTAGACAAGGAGTGAGAGCAACACTTGCCTGTGGTGTAGGCTAAGTTTTAGAATGTAGTGAAGAATTATGCTGATCCAGTAACGTGGCAATAACAGTTCTCTTCTAAGACCCTTGGTCTCACAGGGCTTGATCTCTGGGACTAGACACTCGCTCCCTCCTGTGCAAGTTGGCCTTAAGTCTAGTTGGACAGCTGCTGGTTTTGCCAACATATGAATTCTGCTATTGACTTTAGGGTTTTCTTGCCATGCTGGTCTTTGTTATAAGTACCACAGATGAATAGAACCATTGGTTGGTATTCCCTTGGGTATTCAGTGAGTTTTATTCACATATTTCTACATATATTATATGTAATTTTTTTTCAAGTGAATGAGGGCAAAACTTTGAGAATATATGAGGGGGAATGGAAGGGTTTGCAGTGAGAAAAGGGAAGGGTAGGGGTTGTAGTTATTATGTTTCAATTAAAATTTTTATTTTAGAAATGTAATTAGAAATTAAGTTATATTTAAACAGAGGAAAAATAGGGACCTGCTAAGAGTTTGCAAATGTATTTTTTCAAATTAATCCATTAAGGTATCAGCCATCTACTTTCACCATGAGACCTTTGAGGAAATTGTTAAATACTGAAATAATAAACCAAATGAATATCCCAGAACGAATGAAATTTATTTAGCCTGAATAAACTGAGTTTATTTATTGCAATGTGACTATTTTATTTTAATTAACTATTATTATTATTGGGTTTTTCGAGACAGGGTTCCTCTGTATAGCCCTGGCTGTCCTGGAACTCACTTTGTAGACCAGGCTGGCCTNGAACTCAGAAATCCNCCTGCCTCTGCCTCCCAAGTACTGGGATTAAAGGCGTGTGCCGCTACTGCCCAACCAATTTTTTTCTATTTTTATAACTGGCTTGAAAATATGTATATATATATATATATATATATAGTCATTTGTGAAAACTCAAATTATCATTTATATTTATTTCCAAAGACAATAAAACAAAATATTGATAAAACATTCATCTGAAGAAATCATGAGATGAACACCAAGCCTAAAAAACTGTAAGGAGGAATTAAAAGAAAAAGTGACTTTTCATTTTAAAACCAAAATTACTTTTGCTAATAATCAATGCCATCAATTCTCTACCTAAGCTGCCTACTGGTAGAGCTTATCCAATGTAGTCTATTTAAACTGACCCGTATGGAGCCCAAGCTCAAGAATTACACTTTAAGGGTTCCTCTGAGTGTAATGTTAACATTTATGGGAAATAATTAATTAAAATGTGAATAATAAGTATGTGCCCTTAAGAGTAACTTTGATTAGGGTGAAATAATAAATGATAAAAATCTATTTTTGCAATAATATTTCAATAGGCTTTGGGGCTCTACAGACTGGTAGTCAAATAGTTTACATAATTTATCCATCTTTATAGAGCTACCTGAAATGATGTCTCCATATAAACGGAATATGAAGATAAGTTGCCCATCCTCTCAGTATCATACCTGGAAATGTATTTCCCAGAATCAGTAAGATTGCCTCACACACTGATCCGAATGTGAAAAACTGAAAGGTACTTTTCACAGCAGTTCCTTTTGGGGCTCTCAGAGACTGAACTACCAATCCAAAGGCATACTCAGGCTGAACTGTGGCCTTTCCACACATATGTAGCAAATGTCCAGCTTGGTCTTCCTATGGGTCCCAAACAAATGGAGCGTGGACTATCCCAAAAGCTGTTGCTTGTCTGTGGGATATGTTCTTCTAGCTGGGCTGCTTTATCGGACTTCAGTGAGAAAGGATGTGCTTAACCCTGCAGAGACGTTATGTGTCAGGGTTGCGAGATACCCAGGAGGGCTCCTACCTGCTCATAGGAGAAGCTGGGGAAGAGATAGGCGAAGGATTGTGGTAGGGACTGACTGGGTGGGTGTGGGGGGCATAAGCTGGATGAAAAGTAAGTAAAGAAGGAAAAGAAAAAAAGGAGAAAAAGATACATTAGAATAAGTTAATGAATGGTACATGCCCTGAACTATTAGGATTTGGGGTCAGATCTGCAACTCGGAAAAGCTGGCTCAAATATGAGTGTTTTGTTTTGTTTTGTTTTGTTTTATCGAAAACCTACAATTCATATAAGGCCAGTATTTATAAAAGAGTGAAAATACAAATCACACTTTTGATAATATCATATGTCAGTAAAAGAATGCATGTTTGTTCATTTGTTTGTTTTTGCTTGAAGTTGGAATCTAGGAACTTCGCTATGTTCAGACCTTCATGTTGTGAAACCTGTGCATAAAATGCTACCCGACCATAGGTCCTTGGTCCAGATTTCAAAACACAGCTCTAAGAACATGGTGCATGTCTCAGCTGTTGGCTTGAACTCCGTGACTAAAATTCTGTAAACATGTGGAAGCTGAAGGCAACGTTCTCTGCAGGGAAACACTTCCAGGCGGGATTTTTGCTAAATCCTCACAAAGTAGCCCATCTCGGAAGTGATGTCTTAGACATAGCAGTTCCATTACATAAGGTAGTGGGGCTTACTGAGTAAGGAGATTAACGGAGGCAAACACCAGGCTTTAATCTCTTCCAGACATTCAGACTCCTGTGACCCAGACAGCTTCCTTTTCTATCAAAATACAGATAAAGAAGCTCAATTGATTGGCAAACCTATCGCCAGTTTCCTCATGGGTGCTGAACTTCATGTTGGGACTGGTCTAGTGTGTCCGCTGATCTTCTAGCTATCATACAGCATGTCTATAGCAAGAAACTCCCAAATGTCCACGATATATTGAAACAGATTTTGAAAAAGATAGCTTTTAAAAAGTGTGGAGAGAGAGGTCTAGGACAGCACTGTTGAAATAGGAAAGTCAGGCCTAATTATATATTAATTATTTTTTTAAGGATTTGGGCAATACCACTATATATGCAGTGATGAATTTTGTTTAAAGAGAAAGTAGATCATGAAATTATTCAGAAAACATCTATCTCCTTTGTTTAAGGTCGGAAAAAAAAAAATCACAGTTGTGAAGAATTTTCTGTCCCCAATGTCTCAATATAGCTAATTTTAGGACTATTTTTATTTTCACATGTCTTCTGATTCTTGATTTCAATATGCGCAGAGCCCTGTTTACCTGGCAACCTAAATACAACTTCACTCTATTATTTTAAAGCTAAAGCATAGAGAAAGGTGTTTGTTCTTTCTAGACAGAATTAGAAACTTCCACTCACAGTCAGACATAGCCAGGTGTTAAAGAGGCAGTGTCACAGATAGCACTGAGTCTATACTGAAATTGCTTTTCCATATATGAACTTAGTAAGATGTAGACAGAGCATTCAAGATATTATAGCTTTATAAAACAATTCTATCTTTAAAGATCTACATTAAAGAAATAGTCACAAAATTCATCAACATGTTAATTAAGTCCATTGAAAAAGCATTTACTTAAATATTTTGAAATATTTATACAAATTATGACTTTTTATGGTCAAGATGGTTAATGACATAAAATTATATTTCTCATCTTTGATGACTTGGTATCTGTTCTTTATATAATATTAAAAGTGCATCATACAGATAAAAGTGATCCTAATCACAAAAATTGCATTCATTTCTAACACTGTTTGGACTCTGTGGAATTAAACTAAGCACAAATTCTGTTATGATATCATTTCTAATGTAGAAAGACAGGAAAAAAAATTATAGACTCAATCACCACATGAAATGACTCTGTGGTGGTTTGATTGAGAATGGCTTCCATAGGCCAATTCCATATTTGAATACTTGGACTTCAGTTGGTGGAATTGTTTGGGAAGGAAAATGAAGTATGCCCTTGTTAAAGAATGGTCTTGGACTTTTCAAAATCCCAAGCCAGGCCCTGCCTTTCTCTCCCTCTCCCTCTCCCTCTCCCTCTCCCTCTCCCTCTCCCTCTCTCCCTCCTCCTTCCCCCTCCTCNNCCCCTGCTTGTGGACGTTGTACATCGTGGTGCGCACTAGGCTCCGCACCACGATGTACAACGTCCACAAGCAGCCCCCTCCCACTCCCCCCTCCCCTCCCCATCCCCCTCCCCCTGCCTCCTCTTCCCCTCCCATTCCCCATCTCCCTCTCTCTGCTTCATGCTTGTGGATGAGATGTAAGCTTTCAGTTACTACTCCAGGGCCATGCTTGCCAGTCTGCTGTCATGCTCCCTACCATGATGGTCATAGACTCATCTCCTGAAACTTCAGACAAGTCCTCTCCACCCCCCACACCCCCCGGTTAAACGTGTCTCTTCTTGGCAATAGAAAAAATAACCAAGATAAACTCTAGAAAAAGAAAATAATTTTGAATACGAATAACTAAGAAAGAAGAAAAACTATTGCACCCATCAGTAATAGAAAAGCCCTTTAGCAAAATCTAAGATCCCTTCATTGTAAAAGTCCTAGAAAGACTACAAAGGACATTCCTTAAGATAAAGATAATTTCTAACAACCCTAGAGCCAACAGCATCCTAAACAGAGAGAAACGCAAACAATTTCCACCAAAATCAGGAACAAGACAGGGATGTCCACTCCTCTATACCTGTTCAATGTAGAACTTTAATTCTTAGCTAAATCAATAAGACAACTGAAGGAAATCAAGGAGATAAAAAATAGTAAAGTGAGAAGTCAAAATACCCTTATTTGAAGGCAATAAAATTTAACACATGAAAGACACTGAAGACTTCTATAGGAAATGTCTACAGCTGCTAAAAACATTCAGTAATGTAGCAGGATACAAAACACACAAAATATCATGCAAAAATTAGTAGCCATCCTATATATAAGTGACAAACTACTAAGGGAAATAAAAACGGAAACACCTTTCATGCTAGCCTCAAAAAATTGAAATAATTCTAACCAAGTAAGTGAAATACTTGAATAATAAAATTCTTAAAACATTGAAGAAATTGAAGAAGACCCAGAAGATAGAAAATCTCCCCTTAACCCATAGGATTAATATTGTTAAAATGACCATTCTATAAAAGTTAATCTACAGATTCAATGCAATTCCAGACAAATTTCCTATAATTCCATATGCATTGAAGAAGCTAATGTATATTTATCACATTCCTATCACTTCTTCATCCTTCCATCATATAATATCATCATAGGTGCATCATACTCTGATTATTATTGGTGATGGACCTTTAGGTTTCTTCCAGTTTGGGGGCATTGTGAGAAAATCTGTTATGAACACATGGATACCATTATATCCTTCTCTTAGGGAAATATGTATAGAAAAATGGAAGAAATGGTTGGGTTATAAGATAATCATAGGTTTAATTTTGTTATTTAAATTTTTTCATACAATATATTTTTATTATAATCTTTCTCTTCCATAACTTCTCTCAGGTCCTTCCTATGTTCCTATCCACCCAACTTCATGTTTTCACTGTTAAAAAAAAACCACAGGCAAACAAAAACGAACAAAATTTAAAACAGCTGAACAAAATATAAGAAAAGAAAATCAGTATTCCAAAAAAAAAAAAAAAAGCAAAACAAAAGGCACTCACATGAAACCTATGGAGTCTACTTTCAATTGGCCAATAACTCCTGAGCATAGGGCCTGCCCTGAAAAATAGTTTATATATATATATATATATATATATATATATATATATATATATATATATATATATATAAAATTTATTACTGGATATATATATATATAATATTTATTACTGGATATATATATATATATATATATATTACTGGAGATATATATCTATATATATCTATATATAGATATATANATATATATATATATATCCAGTTGATATATTCATGCTATGATTTTGTATGGCTTGATCCTGTGCAGGCCTGTGAGCTCCACGTTCCTAAATCTTCATTTTATAGCCTTTAAATAAAAAGAACTAGGTGTGAAAAATGAGGTTATATAATCAAATGGTCAAAGCAATCAACTCCTGGTTTACTGCTACAACAGACAGAAAGAAACTAACATGTTTCCTCTTCCCCACGAAGCAATTTTTCATACTTTCTAGATTTACATTTCACAATATAAGACAAGCGTGCTCCATAGTAGACTAAGTGAAGCCCTTAAAATTCTGTAACCAGTTGTCTCACATGCTAATCTAGACGTCTGGACTCGGCAAACGTGGCTCACTAAATGCCCATTCCTTCAGAACAGACATCACGGGAAACATGGAGACAGTGAATTTCCCATACACTTTTATCAGAGCCTGGGGAAGCAGGAAGAACTGGGGAAAGTGATAGTAAACAGTCTAAACAGTCCACAAGCTTTACAGCTCTTTTAATAGCTAAGTGTAGGCAGAAATCATCGCAGGGACTATCCAGCACCTTCCGTGAGTGTCTGTTGCTCCATTCTCATTTCAGTATTCCTAGACAGTCTTCCTCAAAAACACTCAATATAAATACTATAGGATGACATTGAGTCAACATAGCAGCATGTGAACACATTAGGATGACCCTCCGTAATGCTGCTTGGCCCCTATGGTTCTTAGTGCCCCTAGGTCATTCAATTTTAGATATAGGAACCTGGTTCAAAGTTTCAATAGTTTTTCATTAATGATGTAAGTATTGTCCTGGTCCTTGAAGGTTCTGTAAAATCCAGTTGCCTGACACTGAAGCTGGGGGGCGGGGGGGCTATCATTTATCTCTGCTATTCATACATATTGTGAAGATTCGGGTGGCGAGGTCAGGGTTTCACGTAGTTCTGAGATACACATTTCCCACTGCCTGTCTTGGGATTTTTGAATGGCTTACTGCCATGTAAAAATGAATTTAAACTGTTTGACTGTGTCTGATTTCTAGCTGAGGAACACACAATGGGAAAATAGGTGATGGGAGAGGTTTTGGATTAGTATGTTAGTATGTTAATATCTACAGTGTTATCACTCTATTGTAGTAAGACATATTTATCATACACACACACACACAAGCACATGTATACCCACACTCACTTGCACACCCACGTGAGTGCACACACATCAAACTTTGTTTTTCTGGTTTCCAATTATCAGCATGAATATTTGTTTTCAGCCTAGTTATGGAAGATTAGCAGGTATCATTCAAATGATTATACTAGGACCCAGACACACACATAGAGACACAGAGACAACAGACACATACACATAGGCACACACACAGAGAGACACACACACCAGAAACACAGACACACAGAGACACAGGCAACAGACACATACACAAAGACACACACACAGACACACACACACACAGACCAACACACAAACACAGAGACACAGACACACACAGACACACACACACACACACACACACAAACACAGGCACACATGCACACACAGAGACACACAGACACAGGGACACAGACACACGCACGCGTGCTCAGCTTTTTTGTAAGTAACATGAATACTTCTTGTTTTCTTTTTTAAAAGTTAGATATCTTCTTCATTTACATTTCAAATGCTATTCCCTTTCATAGTTTCCTCTCTGAAAGTCCCCTATACCCTCCCCCTGCCCTGCTCCCCAACCCACCCACTCCCGCTTCCTGGCCCTGGCATTCCTCTGTACTGGGGCATATAACCTTCAAAAGACCAAAGGCCTCTCTTCCCATCCTCTGCTATATTTGCAACTAGAGACACAAGCTCTGGGGGGGGGGTGTACTGGTTAGTTCATATTGTTGTTCCTCCTATAGGGTTGCAGACCCCTTTAGCTCCTTGGGTACATTCTCTAGCTCCTTCATTAGGGGCCCTGTGTTCCATCCAATAGTTGATGGTGAGCATCCACTTCTGTATTTGCCAAGCACTGGCATAACCTCACAAGATATAGCTATATCAGGGCCCTGTCAGCAAAATCTTGATAGCATATAAAATAGTGTCTGGGTTTGGTGGTTGTTTATGAGATGGATCCGTGGGTGGGGCAGTCTCTGGATGGTCCCCTTCCTTCCATCTCAGCTCCAAACTTTGTCTCTGTAACTCCTTCCATGGATATTTTGTTCCCCATTCTAAGAAGGAACGAAGTATCCACACTTTGGTCTTCCTTCTTCTTGAGTTTCATATGTTTTGCAAATTTTATCTTGGGTATTCTAAGTTTCTGGGCTAATATCCACTTATCAGTGAGTGCATACCATGTGTGTTCTTTAGTGATTAGGTTACCTCACTCAGGATGATATCCTCCAGATGCATCTATTTGTCTAATAATTTCATAAATTCATTGTTTTTAATAGCTGAGTAGTACTCCATTGTGTAAATGTACCACAGTTTCTGTATCCACTCCTCTCTTGAGGGGCATCTGGGTTCTTTCCAGCTTCTGGCTATTATAAATAAGGTTGCTATGAACATAATGGAGCATATGTCCTTATTACAAGTTGGAACATCTTCTCAGTATATGCCCAGGAGTGGTACTGCTGAATCTTCCGGTAGAACTACGTCCGATTTTCTGAGGAACTGCCAGACTGATTTCCAGAGTGATTGTACCAGCTTGCAGTCCCACCAGCAATGGAGGAGTGTTCCCCTTTCTCCACATTCTCGCCAGCATCTGCTGCCACCTGAATTTTTGATCTTAGCCATTCTGACTGGTGTGAGATGGAATCTCAGGGTGGTTTTGATTTGCATTTCCCTGATGATAAAGGATGTCGAACATTTTTTTCAGGTGCTTCTCAGCCCTTCGGTCTTCCTCCGTTGAGGATTCTTAGTTTAGCTCTGTACCCCATTTTTCATAGGGTTATTTGATTTTTCTGGAGTCCAGCTTCTTGAGTTCTTTGTATATATTAGATATTAGTCTCCTATGTTTTTGTCCTGAGCAGGTACTATTCAAAGAATCAAACAAGACCTAAGAAACCTTGACATCCCAGGCATGTAGAGTGTAAAGCAGAGTTGAAGAGAGCTCAAATTTATAAGAGAGAGTCGCCAATTGAACAGCCTGGAAAGGCATCTTCATAACTACATCAGTATTCATTAATTTTTTTCCTACTGCTTGGGGTAAGTTAATCTGAAGATGACCCAAGGGCTTTGATTTTATTTTCACTCTTCTTAATATCATCCCCCTTGATGGCCCCACTATATTGCTGCTATGGAGACCATCCTTTTCTCTAAAGTGTACTGTCTGTGCTTTAAGCAATAAGAAAGAACTCTCATTCTACTAGAAGAGGTAGATTTGTAATCAGAGGATATAAGTGATCTTCCCCAGCTCAAACATCAGTGTTTGTCACATATCGTGGTAGATTCTGGCTTCTACGTATGAGCAAAATTGTCTACTTTTAAAAAACCAGATCATCAAAGCATCATTTACTTGTAGAAAAAACAATAAATATATTTATATACCAAAAATTATTTAGTGGTGATTAATATTAACATTAATATTTCATTAATAAAACGTGTAGTCTGTTAAAGAGATACACATGCACTACACATGAACATCCACAACAGTATAGAGTTCTTTATTTTATTTAACTACCATGCCTCTTCCTATAATTTTTCCTAAATGAGAAAAACAATACATTTTAATTGTTATTGAGAATAATAAATAATAGCTGAACATATTAGAACTACTTTACATAAAAGTTCATAACTATATTAAGATATAGATTTCACATATAAAGAAAATTATATCCCTTTCCATTGTTATCATATTATATTTATTTTCTATAGATGAAGAACAATTTCACAATCTGAAGATGCACTGAGCAATGGTTACGAAAATTCTAATATTAACAATAAGTGAATATTGTCTGTTGACAATGTAAACAGCTACCTAGTCTGACTTCTGTATTTACCACCACATTAAATTGAGACAATGTCCAAAACACACTGTACATGTCAGCATAAACCTCTAAAGATCATTTTTTTAAAGATCATTTAGCTTATAAAAATCTAAAGGTCACTGGGTGACCATTTTCCTCATCAAAATAGTTTTATTTTTAACTTTGTGGATATGCATGCCATTTGACTTCTTTTCAATCTTTTAAAATTCTTTATAACGTTGTCAGTATTTTAGCATTTTTAGAATATTTTCAAAACTTTGCTGGTTAAAGTTTGGTTTCATTTCCATGTTTATTTGTAAACAGATCCTGTTCGTTTTTTTAACTATTGAGAGAATTCTCAAAAAATAATACTAACATGTATGATTTTAACTGTGTTTCAAGACATCTGCAGTCACTTGCTTAGTTTTTATTTTGCTAAGGAGCACTGAGTATTCTGTACAAGTCTCTGCAGGTGAAAATTGAAACCCGTGTAGATCAAGGGTCCCCTCTGCTGGCAGAAATACAGACCAGAAATCAGTTCAAAGCACCCTATCTGGCCTACCAGTAACAGGAAGGTTTGAAGGCAGAGAGGGGTGGGTCTCAGGGGCAAGAACAGAAAGCTCGGGCAGCAGAGGGAGGACTTCTACGTGCTACCATCTTAATGAAAGCTCTATAACTTCACTTTACACATATCAGTCCAATCTTTTTAATTCCTTTATATTTTTTAGGCAGATCAATCATTTGTGTCAAGATGGTAAGAAAAAAGAAACTTATTGTTAGATAAATGATGTTTTTGAACAAAGATTCTCTTAGAAAATTGTCACCATATTAATTTCAGATATTAAAAACCTAAGATTTCAAAAATTTCAGGTTCCAATCACAATTTTTTTTACTTTTTTTCATTTTTTATTA
>NC_034606.1:22998351-23045874 GCF_900095145.1 Mus pahari
TTGGCCCTGGCCTTCCCCTGTGCTGGGTCATATAAACTTTGCAAGACCAAGGGGCCTCTCTTCCCAATGATGGCCAATTAGGCCATCTTCTGCTACATATGCAGGTAGAGACACAAGCTCAAGCTTTTCTTACAATAGTTTCATTATTTTCATTAACTCAGTTATACATTCAGCAAATGATTTTTGCTTAATGCCTATGGTGTCACAAATTGCTGTAATTTTAGATAATGGTTAAGAGAGGTAATATTGTGGTTTAACTCCACTGTGCTAGCAGAAGTGAGACCTAAGGTGGTAGAAAGTGTTCAGGAAATATCAGAAAAAAAGCCCCTCTTGATCAGACTTTTGCCAAATGAAATACGGATCTAAGGGAAAGACTGTAGGAAGTGAATAACGTGATGAATGTGACTCAAATCCAAGGACTAAGACTAATGCGTAAAAGAAGCAGGGGGTGGGCATTGGTAAGTAGATTTGATTGAAGAAAGGCAGTATTTTCAGGATTGTGGTAGGTTACTGGAGTTGGTGAGGCACTGTTTTAGACAGAGAGATACCAGTAAAAATATTGTCACAGTAGATTACCAAGAATGGTCTAACATAACAGTCTTCAGGATGCCATGTTGGCAAAAGCAAAAGGAATTCTTAAGAGTTTTTTAGGGGAAATATTCTTTGTTGCATAATATCACACGAAAAAGAAAGGAATTTAAGATCAGAAGTGTATTTTATAGGGAGGAACCTATTTCTGTTTTATGTGTTGATTGTAAAGTTCTGAGATTTCTTTCTTTATATTATAATGGATCGTCCCTGCTACTGATCTGCCTCAGTCTCTGGCAGCTTTTGTTGATGATTACTGACAGACAGGGTCATCACACTCTGAAGTGAAAATCCTTCCGAATCAGATGATGTTTACATATTTGCTTGAATTCATTATTTCTATCTTGCTTTTTATCAACTGCAAAAAGCACCAGTGTTATGCTGGAGGATAAATAACTCCAATATCAAAAAGGAAGGATTCTGTGCACAGTTGTACTAATCAAGGAGAATAGGACTAAGAAAGAGCTAAAGTTTTTAATATCCAAAACTAGGATTAGTTTGTTTGTTTGTTTGTTTATTCATTCAGTCACTCAGTTAAAAAAGATCGTTTGTAGCTATTCCAGACAATTCCAACAGATCCTAGTAGGAAAGCCAGTACTAGAGTAGGGGTTCCACTCTTCTCAAAAAACAACTGTAAATCCCAAATAATTGTGTTCATGGTTTTTCCTTTGTCTATTTGTACCTGGTGCGACTCGACTTTCCCTCATAGTTTCACTTCTGTATACATCCCTACGTCATCAAAACAGAGGCCCCTTGGTCTTGCAAACTTTATATGCCCCAGTACAGGGGAGTGCTAGGGCCAAGAAGTGGGAGTGGGTGGGTAGGGAAGCAGGGGCGGGGGAGGGTATAGGGAACTTTCTGGATAGCATTTGAAATGTAAATAAAGAAAATATCTAATAAAAGAAAAAAATTGAAAAAAAAAACAGTCATCTATATTAAAGTTAGACTAAGTTCGCTCTGCTCTAAATTCTACAATTCATGTGTTGAAAGCTCACCTCCATTTGGTAGCATTAGAAATTGAGGCCCTTAGGTGGAGATTGAGACATGGACACCCCATTCTAATAAATGGACTCTCTTATAAAAACACAGGGAGGACCTAGTCCCAGAGTTTGTTCCTCTGTTTTTTCATTCACACAAAGATAAAGGATTTGCTCCTCAGGAGGAGGCAGCAAATGCATTTTCTTGGTCTCCAGAAGGCACAGACAAGAAGTTCCAAGACACTGCCTGAACCGTGACCGTGGCTTCCCAGCCTCCAGTATTGTGGTAGACAAATGCTTTTCTTTATAAATATTTCTGTCATATGTTTTATCTATAAATTATCTAAGAATATTTATTGAATGACCCGATGATGTCCCACAGGAAACTTTCTAAACTCAGGATAACAAAGTGTCTTAGAAAGGGAATAGGCTATAATGCCATAAAGCAAAGCAAGACAGAATATATAGGCTGGGCAGTAATGGCGCATGCCTTTAATCCCAGCACTTGGGGGGCAGAGGCAGGAGGATTTCTGAGTTCGAGGTCAGCCTGGTGTACAGAGTGAGTTCCAGGACAGCCAGGGCTACACAGAGAAACCCTGTCTCGAAAAACCAAAAAAAAAAAAAAAAAAAAAAAAAACTAACAACAACAAAAAAAAACAAAACAAACAAACAAACAAACAAAAAAAGACTGAAATATAAACAACCGTAAGAGTGGTTGTCAGAGACCATGGCGGACAGGCTGTTACACTCTAAGTTTGATCAATGTTCCAAATTAACTCTTTTTTCTAACTTTACTTAGGAGTTTGGAGTTGTCTTCAGATTCAATATTATTCATGCCATATTATCCATGCCGCTTTAATGTTTATTGCTATGGGGGGAATAGGGGTGGAATGGCTAAGGTGATAAAATACTCACAACACACATGAAAGTTATAGAATTTGATTCTCCAGAACCCACATAAAAGTTAGTTAGACACTGTGACAACCCAACATCCCAACAATAGGGGATTCCCAAGACAAACTGACTTCCTAGACTAGCCAATCGGCACTCTGAGGTCAAGCGAGAAAGTGAGAAGTCTGTTGTTTGTTTTAATCAAGCAGAAAACCACTGAGGGAAATATCTGACGGTACCTGTCCAGCAGCCATGGGTGCCTAAAAGGGAGTCTGGAAATGAAAAAGGACAGGCGGGCAAGAGAAGGATGAAGCCAAGACAAAAGTTTCTGATCAAGGGTCAAAGTTTAATTTTCAGCTCTGCATTTATATAGGGGAAACCCACAGGCCCATCCTTTGCTTCAGCTGGATTACTTTGCTAGGCAAGCTCAGCAGGCAATCTGCTCTTGAAGGAAACTGCAGGTGTGGCAAGGCTGAAGACTACCCTGGGCTGGCTAGGTTGGTGGAAGACCAACTGTAGCAAATAATTGAGGTCTGTTTATCCTGCTCAAGGCTGAGGGAAAGGCACACCAGACAACTAAAGACCTATACACACTCACACATACTCACAAACGCATACTCACACACACACATACACACACACACACGCACACACATTGTACTCACACACTTTCCATATACTTGCATTCCACAGATGTGTAAATATGTATATAAACATGCACACACAGAGATACATATGAAAAATAAAATAATTTAAAAATGTATGGCTAGCCATTTAGTGTTAAGGAGATGGCTTTGTAGTGATATACATCAGCTAGCATTAAAATCCCATAGTTTATATATTCTTACATAACTGAAACAAACTCGAGGGACCTTTGGAAATGTTTTCCACTGAGAAATGAAAGACAAAACAGCAAGATAGCATGGTGGAGGAAAACAAAAAAAGTGACAATTCTGAAAACAAGTGAGTAAAGTGTACAAATATACATTCTTTAATCCTTGTGAGAACTTATTGATATCTTCAAATAAATTAACTGTTATGGTCAATGTTGGTATCAATGGTGGCAGCTCCAGGAAGACCACACCAGACCAAACAGTTCCACATGAGGTTTATTGAGAGAGGAATGGGCAAGGTGGTGGTGGAAAGAAAAGAGGGGGAAGAGAGGGGGGGAAGGGCATTCCTCTTATATATATGGATGGTGGCATGGTCACAGGTAAAGGTGGGAGGTAAGCCCAATGGATTCTGGGAATATGATGGCCGTTGTCTTGGCAATAGGTTTGTAGGTCACACTGTTGCCTATGTAATATCATAGGTTTTGGAGGTCCTGATACCAACAGTTATGACAAAAAGAAATTTGGATGCCCCTGCTTATGTTTTTAAACATCTTACACTGATCTGAACATTTTTTACAAAATGTAAAAATTGTATTCAGCAAAAACATTACAGTTCATGTTTATATCAGGAGAGACTTCTGATCCAAAAATCTGTAATGTACACATAAATATTACATACACATTACATATACATAATTTTCCAAACCATATATTTAGCTATATGTATAAATATATGTATTTAAACAACAAATACATACATGTATGCACACACACTGTGATGGTTTATATATGCTTGGCCCAGAGAGTGGCACTATTAAAAAGCGTAGCCCTATTAGAGTAGGTATGTTACTGTGGGTCTGGGATACAAAACCCTAATCCTAGCTGCCTGAAAGCTAGTACTCTGCTAACAGCCTTCAGGTGGAGGTGTAGAACTCTCAGCTCCTCCTCTACCATATCTGCCTGGATGCTGCCATTTTCCTGCCTTGATGATACTGGACTGAACCACTGAACCTGTAAGCCAATAAGTAGCATCCCTCTATGGCCTCTGCATCAGCTCCTGCTTCCTGACCTGCTTGAGTTCCAAACCTGACTTCCTTTGATGATGAACAGCAACATGGAAGTATAAGCTGAATAAACCCTTTCCTCCCCAACTTGCTTCTTGGTCATGATGGTTTTTGCAGGAATAGAAACCCTGACTAAGACACACCCTTAGAAGCACAAATGAAAATTAGGAACTGAAAAACTCGTCTACACTAAAAGTATGGAAGAAGGAGAGAAGAGTGTCACAAACAAAACTGCTAGAGAAAAGAATTTAGTTCTTAAGGACAGAAAAGGGTGGAGAAAGATAATTACAGTTAATGGAAATAATAAGGCATTAAGTAGTCCCTGACAGCACTTCAGAGGCAGAGGCAGGCGGATTTCTGAGTTCGAGGCCATCCTAGTCTACAAAGTGAGTTCCAGGACAGCCAGGGCTACACAGAGAAACCCTGTCTTGAAAAACAAACAAACAAAAACAAAACAAAGAAACAAACAAAAAATCCCTAACAACACCGTAAAACCTAACTGAGGACAGAAAAGAATCTACTTGGTTATCTCAGTAAAAGTTTATTTGGGACATGGAAACATAATTACAAAGATTTGAAGATGAAGATGAAATGATAGTGCCTTCCTATGTAAGGGGAGGCCTGAGAATCAAACGGTACCTAAATGGAAATCCTGAATCTTCCATAATAAAATATGATGACTTCAGAAATGATCCATAGTTTATCAAGTCATGCAGGACTCATCTTTGTTGGCTTTCACTATTCTCTGGTATAGTTCTACTCAGCAGGGATTAAACCTTTATATTAAAAAGAGGTTTGGAACAGATTTTTTTCACTAAATTGTAGCCCTCCCAACTTCTTGAATGTGATTGTTCCCCTCAGGAACATGGTCCAACAGTTGGTCCCCATCAGGTGGCACTGATTGGAAAAGATGCGGAACCTTTAGAGATGGAGCTCAGCTGAAGGAAATGAGTCCACAGAGGTATAAGAGTGTCATATTCCTTGAATGAAAAGAACTCTGAGCAAGACTATAAGGTTAAAGGATAAAAAGTAAGTTGAGAAAAGGACAAGAGAGAAAGTAAGAGGGGCAGTGGGAGTGGATGGGAAAGCGGAGGAAGACTCAATGCCTACAAAGTATTTTCTTTGAGAGTCTTGCTGACAAGCTGGAGGAGAGTAGACACTAATAAATTTAAAAAGAGAAGGAGGGCTGGTGAGATGGCTCAGTGGGTAAGAGCACCCGACTGCTCTTCCGACCGTCCAGAGTTCAAATCCCAGCAACCACATGGTGGCTCATAACCATCCGTAACAAGATCTGACGCCCTCTTCTGGAGTGTCTGAAGACAGCTACAGTGTACTTACATATAATAAATAAATAAATCTTAAAAAAAAAAATAAAAAGAGAAGGAACAGTTCTCTAAAATGAGTTGCATGTCTATGTGAGAAAATCCCTTCACTTCTTTGAGCTTCTTGCTTCACAGAGCCTCTGATATGCAGACAGGGAAAGGGCCTCTACAACACAAACCAACTACAGACAATTGAGCCAGCTATTTCTTGGCTTCAAAGAATATTTTCCACATTTTAAATAATCTTTGTCATCCTTTTCTTTGGGTTTTGTTTCCCTGCCGTACTTAAATGGTGTCCTGAACCCATGGATAAACAGAAAAACTGATTGAATAGAGTGTTCAGACACTGGAATTTTGTTTATTGTAGCATAGAACTACCTCCTGGGTTTATTTATTTATTTATTTATCTGTTTGTAAATTTGTTTTGCATTAGAAATGATGCTTTTTTTTATAACTTACTCCATTACAAACCAGACAGGATTTATCTCTGAGTCCCCAATTCTTCTCATGCTATCAGCTCACATTTAAGCAATACTTCCTGTTGAGAGCACGCAGATGCTGTTGCCATGGCATCAAGGCCAAACATTGAGGCCACTGTCACCATAGACATAACAAAGAGGGGGCAGGGACAATGTTCTTTGCACAGTGTAAGTCCAGTGAATGCCTATATTCTCTTTCTTCTAACAGTGCAGTTCAATCCCTATGTTAGTGACTCCCACTCCAGTGACTGAGGCATTTACAAGCCTGACATCATTTTCTGTTGTTCCCCTGTTCACTAACATCAGAAACATTCACCCATTACTCCACTCCCAAGGGACTTCCTAGGAAATGCCAGGAATCAGCAGATGGCAGCTGTTGAGACCCAACCCAGACTTGTTTTTCCAGGTTGCTGCCTATAAACATGTGTCACATAAAGAACAGAATTCTGCCAAATTTGTATTAATAAAGGTAAAATAATTGTTAAAGGGAAAAAATCTTGATCACAAAATGCACTGCTTTGGTCAGAAAACTTCTGCCATCCAAAGCCACTTAAGTGACAGTAGTGAATATTTAATCTGCTTTAAGCATTCTTATAAAGTTACATCCTTACATCCTCTAATCTATCCATCAAAGGGTGTGGTTGGTTTCATGTGCAATTAATTGAGCAAATATGTTTGAGGATTCTGGCACGACTTTTGCAGCAAATACTTTGAAAGAAGGAATGAGAACTTCAACAAGCTGCTTAGAGAAGTTCCAGATCTTTCCGTAGCATTTCTCAGCACCCTAGGGTCAAATCAGCCTAGAGCACCTAACTAGATAGAGAAGGAGTCCATCTGGGGGCATGAAACAGCATGAACCAACTACTGCAAAGAGCTAAGCCTATGCAGTGTTTGGATCACGTTTTGTTTGTTTTCCACTGTACTGTCTTTGGCTGGATATAGATGAAACTGATTTTTAAGTACAATACAGAAGAAATAGTTGTGCTGCCTTCAACTTGCTTCCCAGCAATAACCAGGTTATAAATTTTAGTGCTAATCTTTTTCTTCCACATCGTCTAATTGCATCGTCTAATTGAAAGAGAGGAAAACATGGTGTGAAACTAACACAGTCAACTTGACCCAACCTAGAGTCACCTCGGAAGAACCTCGTTGAGGAATGTGGTTGGACTGTGGGGGATTTATTTCCTGATGAGGTTAATTGTTGGGAGAAGAGACATCTCAGGTGTTAGCAGCAACATTTCCTTGGCTGGGTCCTGAACTGTTTAAGAGAAGAATCACTGAGAATGAATCAAGTGACTGAGCCAGCATGCATTGATCTTTCTTTGTTCTTTTAATACGTGATTTGATTAGCTGCCCCAAGCCCCTTACATTGTGATTTCCCCAGAGTGGTGGACTGCAACCCAGTATCTTGAGCTAAATTATTCTATTCATCCCCTAAACTGTTTACCATCAGGGTTTTTGTTTGTTTGTTTGTTTGTTTTACAGCAGCAGCAAAAATGAAGCTAGAATACATTATGTATTTTAAAGAAATGCGTGTTTTATTGCAATGTGAAAGGACTTGAGATAGGTGAGAGTCACATACTTTGAAATCTTTCCTTAAGATATAACAAAAATACATAAAAGGGATAATATCTTTTAGTAAGTAATAAAGCAGTCAAATTAAGTTAAAATATCAAAAAAAGTGGTACAAAGCTAATAAATTCAAATAAAATTTGAAATTTCAAAGCTCTTGATCCAGACAGGCAAAATGTTTCAACAATGTTAAACATGTATTTCCTATAATTTTTGTTTTATGTTTTTAAAATTTGTGCTAGATAAAAGCATAAATGAAACTCACCAAAGCATATCAAACAGGCTCTCATCCTGTGCCACTGAAATATAAGTAAAATCCAATGTATAAATGTGAATGTAGTAGCAAATATTATGAAATAAGCATGTAATATCTGCATGTATATGTATAGTATCTCTTTGTGCTACTTAATCAGTTTTAGTACTTGGGGACTAAAATATGCATATGACTCAGTAAGTCCATGATTATTCAAAGGGAATAAAACTCTGGTCTGAGATAAATACATATTTAAGCCTATTCTTGAAGAAATTACTAATACTGGTGAGAAATGCAAACTAAGCAAGTGAAATACAGTATAGCAAGCACACTTCAAAACATCTACCTAGAATCATATAACTAGGACGTAGTTCTCCTCTGGCTCTATTTGCATATATCTGTGGTTGACATCTTCCTGACGTGCTTAGTTGCTGATTCAATTTCCCCAAGTTATCTAGAACAAGGAGACTTCTCTGGGCAAAAAACACAGCCTAGTACCAAACATCAGTCACTAATAGAGCTGCTAATTAGAGACTTGTCCCTTCTCTTTTGTTTGTCCTTACAAGGTACATTTAAGAGGGGAGGTTTACTTCCACTATGAGTTTGAGGAGGCAATCTTACAAGGCAGGAAAGTCAGAGCAGCGAGTGTGGCTCCATCCGCAAGAGAGAGAAGCAGGTGATCACATTGTATCCAGACTTTGCAGGTGGAGAGGTGCATGCCAGTGATCTGCTCTCCTTCTCCCTTCTGTATTTGAATTAATTCTGGCACCCTAGTCCAATGGTTTGTTTTTTCATGTTCATGGTAGTTTCTCCCTTTTCAGTTATCCTTTCTAGAAACATCCACATGGACGACACTCTTAAAGGTGGGTCTCTTTCATCATTCTAAACTGAGTCAAGTTGACCATGCATATCAACCATCAAAGGAATCATGGGGGTGCTGAGTAAAAAAAGTAGACACTAGAAGCTACTGTGTGTGTGTGTGTGTGTGTGTGTGTGTGTGTGTGTGTGTGTATGTGTGCATGCATACTTTTGCTATTGAAAGTGGCAATCACTATTTCCTCTCCCATATTCTGTAAGTTTGAGTTTCAGCACAGATATTGGGCACTAATTTACTTGCATGCAGATCTGTGATATACTCTGATTCTGCAGAGTTTATTTATGCAGAACTTATTTATGCAGAGTTTATTTATGCAGAGTTTATTTATTTATGTGAATTGTTTTCTACTCTGTTTTCTAGGATGGAGGAATAAATTTGGGGCTCCTGTATGGTTGCCTAATCGAGACCTGAGAAATGACAACAGCGGTTACTCTGCCAACATGGGTGGGTGATATCTCAGGTGACCCCACACCTAAATGACAGCTACAAATAATAAGTGGATACTGAGAAAGAAAGAATTGATCTTCTCCAGAGATGTGAAACCTGACAAATTGCCCAATCCCAAAAGGTCAGACTACATATGACCAACACTAAGGGTTGTATTTATAAATATATATATAAATAATAATTAAAGAATGAAGTCATGAATTTGATAGGAAGTGAGGAGAATGAGAAGAGTTTGAGGGGAGAGAAGAGGAATGATATGAATTCAATACTCAAATATGAAGTTCTCAAACAAAACATGTTTAAAGTAAAATTGAAAAAAAAATAAATCAACTAAGATTGGAACACAATGGAATATAATCACTTGCATACTGGTTTATTTTAAAGACTCAAATAATAAACATTGTATGTTAGCCATATTGCAAATTATCCTGAAGAACTGAATTTTGAAATGATAGATCGTTTACTAACCTCTTTGAATTTATTGAGTCGATTTTGTCAGGCTATAATGTGATGTGTAGTAACAAATTTATGAATGACTTCCATCTTTACATTTATTTTTAACTTAACACACTTTGAAATTCTATCCTTTTATTGGAGAACGATCTGGTGACTAATAAAAGCTTTATTTTCTTGAAGACACAGTAAGCAGGTGAATTCTAACACAGCTGTTATCTCTTCCAGCTTGCTCTCCTTCCCACATAAAGAAAGATGGAAATAAATCAAAGTTGGCTACTGATAGACAAATGAAAATATGCTATAGTATTACTGATTTTTTAAAAATTATTTCAGAATTTTACTTTGTAACTGAAGAAACTGTAAGGAAACAATGTCTTTTTTTTATTCTTTTCATTTTATTTTTTTTAATACTCCATTTATTAATCTCATCCTGGTTCATCCCACAGTCAAAAACACTGACCCAGAATTGTCCCTGTCTAAAAGAACTGCAGGGACAAAAACAGAGAAGGGACTGAGAGAAAGGAGGTCCATAGACTGGCCCAACTTGGTATCCATCTCAAGGGGAGGCTCCAAGGCCTGACACTATTACTGCTGCTGTGATGTGCTTAAAAAGAGGAGTCTAGCATGGCTGTCCCCCCGGAGGAAACAATGTCTAAAAAGCAAGTTCCCATTTTCTACTGGATGCCATCTTCACTTAAAATGTAAAGCTCCATCACTTGAAGTTTCTCTGAGAGGAATTAGATACTCTTTATCTTCATGCATTTCCAGATCTGAATCTCACTAGTTTTAAGGATGTAATTGTTGGTTTATAAATGTCCCCCTTCATGTTTCCAACTTTCCATGCCTAACTTTGAACTGTGGAAGGCATTTTAAAAGAAATCCTTTCTATTTGCTGGCATTAGACCTAGTTTTTATAAACTTTTATTAACTACTACCTACCTGGTTAAATCCCTATCATGCAGAAACTATCAAACTCATGTGAATAAGCTACTTAATACTGCACATGTGCATCTGTGTAAAGTTTGCATGGATGTAAGTATGTGTTCATATATGTATGGGTGCATGTATGTGTATAGCAGGTACATATGACTGCACTTGTGCGTCTAGAGACCAGAAATCAGTGACTAGTGCCAACCTCATCCACACTCCACGTTAAACATTGAGGCAGTTTCTCCTAGCAAAACCCAGATTTCGTCAGCTGAGCCAGAGTGACATTACATACTGTACCAACTCCTAGGCCATTTCTTTGTGCTTTAAAACATCCAACCGTACTTCGTTAAGCTGTGATTGGTGTTCTAATGAAGGTATGAATTCAAGAACACAATACACATTCTGTTGCTGGGAATTGAGAGATCACTATGGGCAAGTGAGAATGCAGTTGGTGTCAGTGTAACATTTTGTATTCATTCCGGAATTCTTTCAAATATTGAGTTCAAGCCTTGTGGGTTTTGTCTTCTCTTCACAGGAATAACCAGATGATAATGTTGTCTGTTTATGTTGTTTGGTACCCATAGAGACCTTCCAAGATTCCCTGTCACCTTGCAATTTTTAACTCATGAAAACTGATGATTCAAATACCAAAGACTGTGAGACAGAGGGGCTGGATTGTAGAAGCTGCTGTCCCGTCTGTGGTTTTAGAAACTGTTGTTTAAGCACCGTCCTTATTCGTGACATGTCTTCGATTTGAAAGAAATAGTATGTCGGTCACCCTCAAGCTGACTTGGCATTGATCAAGATGGAACAGCTGAGACTTTGGACTTATTACTGGAAACTGGATTTACTGTGTCAAAGCCCCATCTTCTCTTATTAAAAGGAGCCTTTGACAAAGACTACATTTTCTACATCTTTCCTGACAATGCGCCCTTTGAGGTTCTTTTTGCGTAGCTGAATTTTATGAATTGCTGAAGAAATGAATTGCATGAATGACTGACATGCTCATGAAATTTCTTATATAAACTACTTACCAGATCATAAATGCTATCAAAGCACTTGCATATCAAAGTGCCCAGGTTTATCATCTGTGTCCATATTTACACATGTTTGGGTCTTTTCATTGTTTGGTATATGTGGTGGTGTTTAATCTGAGAGTATGTTGGCAACACTACTCTAATAAAGGTAATTTCTATAGTCTCCCTTCAGAAATCTAACGAATATGTGAGAATATTGTGCCCTAGAAGATATGTATCTTTAAAGGGAAATAAAAGATCTTACGCAAATCATTTCCAAAGTCATCAACCTAATTACTAACAGCCTACAATCAATTGTAGTCTAGGCACTGATATATAACTATGTAAATTATAGCTAGCTTTAACTAGCAAAGAGAATTGCTATTTCTTATTCTGCAGTACACATGAAAGGTAAGACACTATCCATCAGTCACAGTGGCTTCTGATGTGAAGATAAGGCGGCTGGCAGAGTAGAGAACACCAGAGGCAGACATATAAAGGTAGCTGGAAACAGAGAAAACACTCTAAGAGCTGTGAAGATGAAGAGTAGGTTGTTAATTTTGTGGAAACCCAGTGAGACACAAATTCTGGAGACTCTCCTAAGAGTTTGTAATGTTCTGAGATCAATGCAAAAATGGAAGAAATGAATCTGATGCCTGTTTGAGAGTTTCTTTCAGGTACCAATGTGATGAGCTTTTTTTTTTTTTTTTTTTTTTTTGGTGATGAGCATTTTTTAAGATGATGTGTATAAATGAGACATGGATGAAGAAACCATCATGTTTCACAGGTGCAATGCCAACTTAAATATAAACATAAGGCCATGTTTACTTCACAAAGGCAGCAGCGCAGATAGCAAGTCCAGCTGCGATCTGAGTCACGACCAAAGACTCCTTTTGAGGCAAGCTGGAGGAATGTGGAGAATTCTGTGCTAATTAGTGTGATAGATAATGATCCAACAATTTAATTCTCCTTCTATTTTCTGAAATACTAAAAGGCGACAACATGGAATTCTTATCTCTATGTGGACAAGCACAAGGAGGTCAATTATTCTTTTACTTCAGAGAGAAGAGAAATTGATGGTGCATCCTACCACTTAGAAAAATCACCTCAGAGAACCTATAGCATAAGGCCCTGTCATGAGAATTACATGTCTCGATGTCCCTAATCTAAAAAATAGAATAACTCTTCCTACCTAAAAAGTCTTCTGTAAGAATTACACAAAATACTTAGCAAGTGCACAGAATTGGATACTTCTTTAATAAATATAACTATGACTTTGTATGTTAGCATTTAAATTACCTAAATCACACTTTCTGTCAACAATTGTTTCTTTTGCAAATAATTTTTTTTAAAAGATTTTTATTTATTTATTACATAAGTACACTGTAGCTGTCTTCAGACATCCCAGAGGAGGGCGTCAGATCTTGTTACGGATGGTTGTGAGCCACCATGTGGTTGCTGGGATTTGAACTCGGGACCTTTGGAAGAGCAGTCGGGTGCTCTTACCCACTGAGCCATCTCACCAGCCCGCAAATAATTTTTTAAAGATACAAATATGCAACCCTTTAAAAATAACACTATTAAAGTTCTGATTGTCAAATACTGACATAGCAAACTTCAGAAGTATCCAAAGCAAACATGCCCCTAAGTAACTACAATAAATTGAAATCTTCATTTTTCTCGTTTTTGTTGAAAAGATTTTATAAAACATGCTTGGTATCTTGTCATATATAAACTTTGTAAGCATCAGAGAATCACTGAGAAATACATGGAAAAGTGCTTAGCATTATGTGGAAAAAAAGATGTAAACAAGGAGAATTCAGTTATAGCATTCATAGTTCATCAACTTTGACTGCATTTCCTACCAACTTGGAACACATGGTTTCTAAAACCACTCGGTAGCTGGAGACAGGATGGTGGGAGACGTGAAGCAGATAAGGGTGAGCACAGCTGTGCCTGTCAGGGCGATGCTATCAGAGATGATTAGCAAGCATCTACGGAAGACAACAGGACTTGAAAGCACCAACAGAGAACAGATAAATGTCAAGAAACTTAGAAATAGAGGGTGAAATCCAAAGTTATCTTATCACCAGACCTGCTGCGAGACAGCCACAATGTTCCCATAAAGAAGTTTCCAGACCTGAAGTACTCAGAGGTCCATGAGAAAGCCTGGAAAATCCTGTGCACTGACAGAACCTGAAGAAATGTACTTTAGAAATCTCCCAGGACAGATAGACTAAAGAACTATGCATGCAGCTGACCATGTGCGTGTAATAGAAGCCACACAAGTGATACCCAATCTTCTGAGTTTGCATAGGAAGCTCATCTGGACTTAGGTTTTGACTTTTGATACCTTTCTTAGTTCTTTTGACATTTTCCACACTGTGGGGAAATATTCCAATGACATGAGTTCAATATCTTTACAGAGAGAATAATATCCACCACATCCCTGGAAACTACATATTTATAGAGCAGCCATTCTTTCATTCGACAAGTAGACTAAATCTTCATCATGCTGATTTCTGGAGACCAGAACTAGAAAAGGCATCAGGATGCTGATCTATATGGAAAATTGCATTCTAGTAGAGCAAATATTAAAGGACTAATCACATTACCAGTCTTTAATAGTCACTTATGTAAAATGTAAATACCCTATGGAAATATGTACCAATGAAAGCACTACTGTGTTTTAATAGGAGCAAGGAAAAGACATTGTTTATGGTCCTGGCCAGCCATAATCATCTGTGCTGTCTGAAGTATTATTGAGATGGTCTGTGTGGAAGTTTTCAGATATTTACATTCTAAAACTCTTTAAATATACATATATATATACATACATATCATATACATATATGTGGGGAGAGAGAGAGAGAGAGAGAGAGAGAGAGAGAGAGAGAGAGAGAGAGAGATCTCCTGGTTGCAGTTTCCCCTCCTTCTCCTCACAGTCCTCCCTCTATCCCCTTCCCCTTCAAATCCACTCTTCTTCCATTTCTCTTCAGAAAACGGAAGGCCTTCCTTGCATATCAACCAACCATTGAATATCAAGTTTCAATAAGAGTAGGCACTTCCCTTCCTATTAAGCTAGACAAGGCAACCCTGTAAGAGGAAAGGGTCCCAAAGGCAGACAAAAGAGTCAGAGGCAACCCTGATCTCACTGTTTGGTGTCCCCTACAAAGACCAAGCTACACGATCGCAGTATATACACAGAGGGACAGACCAGGTCAGTCCCATGCAGGCTCCCTAGTTGTCAGCTCAGTCTCTGTAAGCAAATGTGAGCCAAAGTTAGTTGATTCCGTAGGTTTTCTTATGATATTCTTGACCCTCTGTCCCTCACAATTCTTCCTTTCCCTTTACCACAGGGTTCCCTAAGCTCTACCTAGTGTTTGACTGTGGATCTCTGCATCTGTTTTCACTGATTGCTGGGAGAATCCCTGATGACAGCTGAACTATGAGCCAAACTGAGTATAGCAGAATATCATTGGGGATAATTTTCTAACCTTGTTCTCTGGTCTATCCAGCCTCTGTGTCATGGCTCTCTAAAAATGTCAGCCTGCCATTATCCATCTTTAGAGCCATGCCACCTAGATGCATAGATATTCCTGCTGCTGGATTGGAACCATACCTCACCTGTTGCCTACCTTTCCTCTTCCCCTTTCTCCATTTCAAAGATATATGTGGGTCTATGGTATATTGAAGAACAATGGCCTCTCTTGCTCTGAGACTCATTTAGGTTGCAAAACTCACAAACCATCTGTTTTCTTTAGACACTCCAAAACTATCAGGAAGACAAGAAGAGAATATTCAACATTCTCTACTGACCTATCTGTATAGTCTTCATGTCCTGAGAAGGTACGCATGGAAACTGTAGAACTGAATACATTTCAGTGAACATCTTGTTGTATCTACATGTTTGAGTCTGTTCCTTGTATGAAAAATGCCAGGGGTGGGGGGACTTTCTGTGATCTCGGATTTAAATAGAGCAAGATTTCTAAAATACATTTAACTATGAGCATTGGGAGGAAGAGAGGGAATAAAAGTCAAAATTCCTTCCAGCTGTAAAGACGTTTGGTTCTTTCTAAGAAGTCTATGAGATTATTTATCAAACTTCAATGAGACCATATAGTACCACCCCATAAAAGAGAATGATGAAGTTCACTTCTAGATAAATATTTCCCTAATGTAAACCCAACCTAATTCCTCTACAATATGTGTATTTTTTCTCTATTGCCTACTTAAATACAACCTTATTTCCTGTCAGTTTTGACTACTGGCATTACTAAAGTGGTCCTTACCTAGATTCATGTCTTTAACTTGTGTGGTTTTGGAAAATGGAGAAATGGCTCATTGGATAAGAGCACTGAATACTCTTCCAGAAGTCCTGAGTTTAATTCCCAACAGCCACATAGTGGCTCACAGTCATCTTTAAAGGGATCCAGAGCCTTCTTCTAGTGTTCCGAAGACAGCAACAGTGACAGTGTACTCACGTAAACTAAAAATAAATTTTATGGTCTGTGCCCAGAGCTGATAATGTGGCACAGCACTCCGTACCCAAATACCACTTGGAGAGAGCTGGACTCCCAGGCATGCAGACAAGCCTGTGAGCACAGGTAAGACCACCACTGCTGCTCTGAGGGACTCACCTGGAACCCTCAGGACACGGGAAATGAGGAGCTGCCTGGGAGAGGATCCTTCAAGTTTCCATCTGCGCCCAGAGTTGATCCTGTGCCACTGTGATCCATACCCAAACACAGCTGGGAGAGAGCTGGTCTCCCAGGAGTGCTGACACACCTAAGACCACCACTTTTGCTCAAATTCCTGGACCGAATGGAACCTGCCCAGAGCCACCAGGACATAGGAACCAAGGAACAGTTGGGGACAGGATCCTCCCAGTTTCCTTCTGCACCCCAGAGCTGACACTGGGCCACAGTTCTCCATACCCAAATTCCTCCCAATGAGAACTGGTATCCCAGGAGTACTGACCAAACAGGCTGGCAGAAAGGACAAGCCACAGTCAGAGACAGCAAGACAAGCTAACACCAGAGATAGCAAGATGGCAAGAGGCAAGGATAAGAAGATAAGCAACAGAAACCAAGATTACTTGGCATAATCAGAACCCAGTTCTCCCATCACAGCAAGCCCTGGTTACTCCAAAACACCAGAAAAGCAAGACTCTGATTTTAAAACAGATCTCATAATGATGATAGAGGACTTTAAGAAGGACATAATTAACTCCCTTAAAGAAATACAGGAGAACACAAGTAAATAGGCAGAAGCCCTTAAAGAGGAAACACAAAAATCCTTTAAAGAATTACAAGAAAACACAATCAATCAGGTGAAGGAATTGAACAAAACCGTCCAGGATCTAATTATGGAAATAAAAAAAATAAAGAAATCACAAATGGAGACAACTCTGGAGATAGAAAACCTAGGAAAGAAGTCAGGAGTCATAGATAAAAGCATCACCAACACAAAACAAGAGATAAAAAGAGAAAATCTCAGGTGCAGAAGATACTATGGAAAACATTGACACAACAGTCAAAGAAAATGCAAAATGCAAAAAGGTCCTTACCTAAAAGATCCAGGAACAAAAAAGATCTTCAACAAAATTATAGAAAACTTCCCTAAACAAAAGAAACATGAACATACAAGAAACACACAGAACTCCAAATAGATTGGACCAGAAAAGAAATTCCTTCTGTCACATAATAGCCAAAACACCAAATGCACAAAGAAAGAAAGAATATTAAAAGCAGTAAGGGAAAAAGGTAGAGGAACATATAAAAGCAAATCTATCTGAATTATATCAGACTTCTAACCAGAGACTATGAAAGCTAGAAGATCCTGGGCAGATGTCATACAGACCCTAAGAGAACACAAATGCCAACCCAGGCTACTATATTCAGCAAAACTCTCAGTTACCAGAGATGGAGAAACCAAGATATTCTATGACAAAACCAAATTTACACAATATCTTTCCACAAATCCAGCCATATAAAGGATAATAGATGGAAAATGCCACACAAGGAGGGAAACTACACCCTAGAAAAAGCAAGAAAGTAATCTTCTTTTAACAAACCAAAAAGAATATAGCCACAAAATCATAAAAATAACATCAAAAACAACAGGAAGCAACAATCACTATTAACAGCAATGAAATCAAGAGCCCAATAAAAAGACATAGACTAATAGACTGGATATGTAAACAGAACCCAGAATTTTGTGGAATACAAGAAATGCACCTCAGTGTCAAAGATAGATACTACCTCAAAGTAAAAAGCTGGAAAACAATTTTCCAAGCAAATGATCCCAAGAAACAAGCGAGTATCTATTCTAATATTGAATAAAATCAACTTTCAACCAAAGTCTTTGAAAAGGATCAGGAAGGACACTTCATATTCATCAAAGGAAAAATCTATCAAGAAGAACTTTCAGTTCTGAACATCTATGCTCCAAATGCAAGGGCACCCACAATAATAAATCAAACTTTACTAAAACTCAAAGCACACATTGCACATCATACAATAATAGTGGGAGACTTCAACTCAACTCTCTCAACCATGGACAGATTATGGAAAAACAAACTAAACAAAGGCATGTTGAGACTAACAGAAGTTATGGACCAAATGGATTTAACAGATATCTATAGAATATTTCACCCTAAAACAAAGGAATATATCATCTTCTCAGCCCCTCATGGTACTTTCTCCAAAACTGACCGTATCATTGGTCACAAAGCAGACGTCAACAGATACAAGAAGATTGAAATAAAACCATGTATTCTATCAGATCACTAAGGATCTGATAGACTAAGGATCTATAGACTAAGGCTGGTCTTCAATAGCAACAAAAACAATTGAAAGCCCACATACACATGGAAGCCGAACCCTATTCAATGATAACTTGGTCAAGGAAGAGAGAAAGAAAAAAAGAAAAAAGAAAAAAGAAAGAAAGGGAGGGATGGAGGAAGGAAGTAAGGAGGGAGGGAAGGAAGAGAGAAAGAAGAAATTAAAGACTTTTTAGAATTTAATGAAAATGAAGGCACAACATATCCAAACTTATGGGATGCAAGGAAAGCAGTGCTAAGAGGAAAACTCATAGCTCTGAGTACCTCCAAAAAAAAAAAAAAAAACATGAAGAGAGCATACATTAGCAGCTTAACAACACACCTGAAAACTCTAGAAAAACAAGAAGCAAATATATCCAAGAGGAGTAGACAGCAGGAAATAATCAAACTCAGGGCTAAAATCAACCAAGTAGAAACAAAAAGAACTATACAAAGAATAAACAAAACCAGGAGCTGGTTCTTTGAGAAAATCAACAAAATATATAAACCCTTAGCTAGACTAACCAGAGTACACAGAGACAGTATCCTAATTAGCAAAATCAGAAATGAAAAAGGAGATATAACAACAGAAACTGAGGAACTTAAAAAAACAATCATCAAATTCTACTACAAAAGCCTATATTCAACAAAACTAGAAAATCTGGATGAAATGGACAATTTTCTAGACAAATACCAATACCAAAGTTAAATCAGGATCAGATAAACCATCTAAACAGTCCCATAAACACTAAAGAAATAGAAGCAGTCATTAAAAGCCTCCCAGCCAAAGAGCCTAGGAACACATGAACTTAGTGCAGAGTTCTATAAGACATTCAGAGAAGACCTAATTCCAATACTCTTCAAACTATTCCATATAACATAAACAGAAGGAACACTACTCAAATCATTGTATGAAGCCACAGTCACTCTTATACCTAAACCGCACAAAGACCCAAGAACGAAAGAGAACTTCAGACCAATTAACCTTATGAATATCGATGCAAAAATACTTAATAAAATTCTCTCAAACCTAATCCAAGAACACATCAAAATGATCATTAACCACAATCAAATAGGCTTCATCCCAGGGATGCAGGGATGGTTCAATAAATGGAAATCCATCAATGTAATCCACTACATAAGAAAACTCAAAGGAAAAAAAAACACATGATCATTTCATTAGATGCTGAAAAAGCATTTGACAAAATTCAGCATCCCTTCATGTTAAAAGTCTTAGAAAGATCAGGAATTCAAGGCCTGTACCAAAACATAGCAATATACAGCAAATCAGTAGCCAACATCAAACTAAATGGAGAGACACTTGAAGCAATCAGGGATAAGACAAGGCTGCCTACTCTCTCCCTATCTATTCAATATAGTTCTTGAATTTCTAGCTAGAGCAATTAGACAACAAAAGGATGTCAAAGGGACAGAAATTGGAAAGGAAGAAGTCAAAATATTACTACTTGCAGATGATATGATAGTATACTAAGTGACCACAAAAATTCCACCAGACAACTCGTACAGCTGAAAAACAACCTCAGCAAAGTGGCCAGATATAAAACTAACTCAAACAAATCAGTAGCCTTCCTATACTCAAAGGATAAAGGGGCTGAGAAAGAAATTAGGGAAATGACAGCATTCACAATAGTCACAAACAATATAAAATATATTGGTGTGACTCTAACCAAACAAGTGAATGAGCTGTATGACAAGAACTTCAAGTCTCTGAATAAAGAAATCAAAGAAGACCTCAGAAGATAGAAAGATCTCCCATGCTCATGGATTGGAAAATTAATATAGCAAAAATGGCCATCTTGCCAAAAGCAATCAACAGATTCAACACAATCCCCATCAAAGTTTCAACTCAATTCTTTCTAGAGTTAGAAAGAGCAATTCTCAAATTCATTTGGAATAACAAAAACCCACGATAGTGAAAACTATTCTCAACAATAAAAGAACTTCTGGGAGAATCACCATCCCTAACCTCAAGCTGTACTGCAGAGCAATAGTGATTAAAAACTGCATGGTATTGGTTCAGAGACAGGCAAGTAGATCAATGGAATAGAATTGAAGACAGAGAAATGAACCCACACACCTATGGTCACTTGATCTTTGACAAAGGAGCTAAAATCATCCAGTGGAAAAAAGACGGCATTTTAAACAAATGGTACTGGTTCAATTGGTGGTCAACATGTAGAAGACTACAAATTGACCATTCTTTTCTCCCTGTACAAAGCTCAAATCCAAGTGGATCAAGGACCTCCACATAAAACCAGATACACTGAATCTAATAAAAGAGAAAGTGGGGGAAAACCTTGAACACATGAGCCCAGGGGAAAAGTTCCTGAACAGAACAACAATAGCTTGTGCTCTAAGATCAAGAATCAACAAATGGGACCTCATACAGTTGCAAATCTTCTGTAAGGCAAAGGACATTGTCAATAAGACAAAACGGCATCCAACAGAGTGGGAAAAGATCTTTACCAGTCTCACATCTGATAGAGGGCTAGTATCCATTATATACAAAGAACTCAAAAAGTAAGACTTCAGAGCACCCAAAACCCTATTAAAAATGGGGTACAGAGCTAAACAAAGAATTTTCAACTGAAGAATATCGAATTGTTGAGAAACACCTGAAAAAATGTTCAACATCCTTAGCCATCAGGGAAATGCAAATCAAAACAACCCTGAGAGTCATCTTCATACCAGTCAGAATGGCTAACATCAAAAATTCAGGTGACAGCAGATACTGGTAAGGATGTGGAGAAAGAGGAACACTCCTCGATTGCTGGTGGGTTTGCAAGCTGGTACAACCACTCTGGAAATCAGTCTGGTGGTTTCTCAGAAAACAGGACATAGTACTACCTGAAGACCAAGGCATACCACTCATGGGCATATACCCAGAAGATGTTCCAACATTTAATAAGGACACATGTTCCACTATTTCATTGCAGACATATTTATAGTAGACATATTTATTTATGGAAACAACCCAAATGTTCCTTAGCAGAGGTATGGATACAGAAAATGTAGTACATTTGCACAATGGAATCCTACTCAGCTATTAAAAGGGAATGAATTCATGAAATTCGCAGGCAAATGGATAGAACTTGAAAATCTCATCCTGAGTGATATAACTCAGTCACAAAAGAGCACACATGGTAGGCACTCACTGATAAGTGGTATTAGCCATCCCATATACAGCCACCAAACCCAGACATTATTGTGAATGCCAGGAAGTGCTTGCTGATAGAAGCCTGATATGGCTGTCTCCTGAGAGGCTCTGCCAGAGCCTGACAAATACAGAGGCAGATGCTTGCAGCAAACCATTAGTGCAGGGTCCCTGATGGAGGAGTTGGAGAAGGGACTGAAGGAGCTGAGGGGCTTTGCGGCCCCATGGAGGGAGCAAGAGTGTCAACAGCCCAGACCCCCTGGAGCTCCTGGACCATCAACCAAATAGTACACATGGAGGGACCCATGGCTCCAGCTGTGTTTGTGGCAGAGGATGACCTTGTTTTCATCAATGGGAGGAGAGGCCCTTGGGCCTGAGTGTGTTATATTCCCCAGTGTAGGGGAATGCCAGGACGGGAAGACAGGTATAGGTGGGTGGGTGGGTGGGTGAGCACCCTCATAGAGGCAGGAGGAGGGGGAACTGAAAGGGGGGTTTTCAAAGGGGAAACCTGGAAAGAGGAAAATATTTGAAATATAAGTAAAGAAAATATCCAATAAAAGAAAAGAAAAAGATCAACAAGGATTCCTAAGTCATAAAATAAATTGGATAATTCTATCCAATAGAATGTTATTCAGTGTTAAAAGGGATGGAAAGTCTGACACACACTACAACATGGAGGGAACATAGAACACTGAAGGTTTACAGTAAACCAGAGGCAAAGGTTGAGAGTCTATGGCATACAGACCACCTAGAACAGCTGACTGTGGTGGAAGCAAGAGGTGGGTGTCTAGTGCTGGGGAAAAAAGGAATGAAGAGTTAGTGTTGATTAAAGACAGTGTTTGACTTGGGGATGGCAACAAGGTAAGACAGTGGGTGATGACTCTGGATATTAACATGCTTATTGCCACAAAACTGTATGCTGGAAGTCGTTATGTGTGAAATTAGTGTGTTACAGAGATGACATAATAAAAAACTAATTCAAAAAAACAACAACAAAAAAGAAAATTAGCAAATATATTTTGATGATATTCCTTCCTCTCCCCTAAGTCCTCTCAGAATTCATTCTGTTCCCTACCCATCAAATTTCCTGTGTACTTTCTCTTTTCTGTCTCTCAAAAACAAGATGCCAAAAAATAAAAAACAAAACAAAACAAAACAAAAAAATAAATCTTAAAAAATATACAAACCTTGCCTGCTTGTGTGGCTTCTCTAATTTCTCACTGTTTCCATTCATCCTCATAGAGACATCATAGTTCTTTTGTAAAACTAACTACTGCCCCACCCAAAGCCTTCAGTGCATTCTTACAGCTCCTAGGTTAGGATCCAAGCTCTACTGTCATACATATAAGAGTGCAAACTTTGGTTTCCAGAGATTTCTAGTTCTAGATCATGGGATTCTCTTTCCTACTCTCAGGCGCTTCTCTGCTTATAAATGCGAACACCAGACTGAGCTGTAGCTCGGCTTTTACAGTGCCTTCTTAGCATATATTTAGCCCCAAGTTCATAACTCGAACAAGATAACTGGGTATGACTGCTAAGCATACCTGTATCTCAGCAACTAGGGGGTGAGTACAGAAGGGTGAGAAGTTCAGGGTCATCCCCAGAAGTTGGTCTAGTAGCTACATGAGACCCTAACTCCCCCCCCCAAAAAAAAATTGTATTTTTAACTGAAATTTGGTGGAATTCCTCATGTTTTTTTTCTTACATTAATAATTCCCTATATGGAATGACAAATGTTGGCCAGCAAGTTGACTCAGTCCTTAAACGTGCCTGCAATGTAAGTGTGGTAATCTGAGTTTTATCCACAGACATAACTTAAAGTGGAGGGAAAGAACGTATTTCAAAAGGTTGTCTTCTAACTTCCATATACTGGCATGCATGTGTGTGCATGCCATCCATACACACACACACGCACACACACACACACACACAAAAGGGAGAGAAAGAGAGAGACAGAGAGAGAACATTTGATTTGAAGTTATGCTTGATTAATTGCTTTAGATCATGGTATATTCCATATTCCACTGTTTTTGTTGTTGTTTGTTTGTTTCTTGCTATTTGTTTTTCTACCCATTTTAATTGCCACTTTGATATCCCTTTTTACAGGCTGTCATAAAGCCTCAGATTATTTTATATATACTACTATTATTTTTTCATGGAAGCCAGTCATTATTTCTGATGTTCACTGTGTGGTTAGGAATTGTCTCCTAGGAATCGACATGCAAAAAGCTTGGTTTTAGTGTGACGCTATTAAGAGATGGTAAGATATTGAAGAGACAGGCCTAGTAGAACTTGACACAGTACTCAGAATTGATTAAAATAGTTCCTTGAAGAACCCAGTCCATCTTCATGGTATGTGCTGGTCTGACTTCTGGCTTTTCTCTTTTGCTTTTTATTTCAACCTGTGAGATCTCTCTCTCTCTCTCTCTCTCTCTCTCTCTCTCTCTCTCATCCTCCCATTACATGTAATTATGGTCCATCATGTAAAATGTTCCGAATTAAATCCTTAGAACAGAAAATAACAAGAAACTTCCGTAACTGATGTTAGTTTACAATCTTGTTTAAGAGTAGAAAGACCTTGGGAACTCTGGGGGGTCTGGTTGGTTGATATTGTTGTTCTTCCTATGGGATTATAAACACTGTCAGCTCCGTCAGTCCTTCCCCTAACTCCTCCATTGGGGTCCCCTGCTCAATCTGATGGTTGGCTGCAAGCATCCGAATCTGTATTGATCAGGCTCTGGCAGATTCTCTCAGGAGACAGTTATGCCAGGCTCCTGTCAGCAAGCTCTTCTTGGCATCAGCAATAGTGTCTGGGTTTGGTGGCTGCAAATGGGATGGATCCCCAGGTGGGACAGTCTCTGGATGGCATTTCCTTCAGTATCTCCTCCACTCTTTGTCCCTGCATTTCCTTTAGACAGGAGCAATTCAGGATTAAAATTTTTGAGATGTATGGGTAGCTCCATCCCTCACTTAGGGGCCATGCCTACAGGTGGTCTCTATAGGATATTTCTCCTTTTTGTTGGGTATTTCAGCTAATATCAACCCTGTTGGGTCCTGGAATCCTCTTGCTTTCCTGGCACCTGGAACTTTTTGGTGGCTACACTCAGTTCCCCATCCCCCACTGCTTCACACCTCTGATCAATTTCCTGACCCTCTCTACATCTTCCCAATCTCCTCCCCAGAGATCTCAAGGACTAACCCACCAACCAAAGAGTATACATGGAGGGACCCATGGCTCCACCTGCATGTGTATCAGAGAATTGACTTCTCAATGGGAGGGGATGCCTTTGGTCCTGTGAAGGCTCAATGCCCCAGCATAGGGGAATGCAGGGGTAGTGAGGTGGGAGTGGGTGGCTGGTGAGGGAGCAGGCTCATAGAAGCAGGAGGAGGGGGAATGGGTAGCAGAGTTGTGGAGAGGAAACAAGGAAGAGGGATAACATTTGAAATGTAAACAAAATAACCAATTAAAAAAAAAGAGTAGAAAGACATTGTTATGGTTTGTATATGATCAGGGCAGGGGGTGGCACTATTAAAAGGTGCAGTCTTGTTGAAGTAGGTGTGGTCTTGTTAGAGTAGGTGTGTCACCCGGTGTGGGCTTTAAGACCTTCATCCTAGCTGTCTGGAAGTGAGTCTTCCACTAGCAGCCTTCAGATGAAGATGTAGGACTCTCAGCTCTGCCTGCAACATGCTGCTTGCCTAGATGCTGCCATGCTCCCACCTTGATGACAATGGACTGAACCTCTGAACCTGTAAGCTAGCCTCAATTAAATGTTGTCCTTTGCAAAACTTGTCTTGGTCATAGTGTCTGTTTACAGCAACCAAACCCTAGCTAAGACAAAAAATTTTCACTGGGACTGGGGCATTGCTGTGATAGGCCTGACTTCCTTTTTGTTTGGAAGAATGTGGATTTGGGGACTTTGGATTTGGAAAGCAGTAGAATGCTTTAAATGGGGCTTAATGAGCCATCTTAGTAGAAATATGGAAGACTTGGTTGCTGAAAATAATTTGAACTTTGCTGACTTGGTCCAAGGGGTTTCAGAGGAGAAGAATTTCAGTATGTGGCAAAAACATAAAAGTATGTTTTTGTGGTATTTTGGTGAAGAATGTTAGAATGTGACTACTTTTTGACCTTGTCAGAAGAGTCTGCCTGAGGCTAAGGTGAAGATTAATTGCATTGACATAGGAAGTCTCAAAAACAAAGCTCATCATAGACTTTGTTCTCTGATTACATCTCATGAACAGCATTTTAAACAAGTGTAGCAAGCTAAGAAAGGAAAAATATAAAATATATTGTTCAAGCATAGAAGGGGTACCAGGAAATAAAATGGAGCTGAATCCTGTGTTCAAGAAGATAACAAATTAAGGGAGTGGGAATTTAGGGCAAGATCCTACTCAAAGTTTAGATTCAGGCATGGAGGTACACACCTTTAGTTCCAGGAGATGAAGTCAAGCAGATCTCTGAGTTCAAGGCCAGCCTGAGACATAACAAGTTCTGGGTGAAGAAATGCTTAAATCCAGGCATGGTGGTACACCTTTAATCCCAGGAGGCAGGCATGCAGATCTCTGAGTTCAAGGTCAATCTACAGAGCAAGATCCAAGACAGCTAAGCTTAGGAAGTGAAGAAGTTGGAAAACAGAAAGTTAGTGATAATGTACTATACCAAGGGTGGCATGTTCCAGCCTCTGCAAGCAGCAGAACTCTGCAGTTTCAACCATGTGGCTCTGACTTTATAGTCAAGAAGAGAACACGACTACTGGGACAATTAATGTTAGTTAGCTGGAGCTAAAAAAAAGAATGGTGATTTAAAAGTGACCAGCATCACTGAAGTGAAATCTGGAAAGTATTTTCTGAGAGAACAAAGAAGCTGTGTTCCAGAGATAGCCAAAGTTGTCGTGCTGCACGTGTACTTCGTAATGTGTAAGCATCATCCAAATGGTACTAATTTTGAAAGCATGAAGGGGCCATGAAGAGAAGCTGAGGTTTGACACTGTGAGAGGCTATGGAAGGCCATTGATGAAGGCCCAGCCTCAGCTGCAGTTAATGGCCCAGGACTGAAGGGGTCACAGGACTTGGTACTATGAAGAGAGTCTATGAGAGGCTATTGGTGAAGCCTAGTTGCAGCAGAAGACCCCAGTTCATTGGAGATGCCAATACCATGGGGTGATCACCAGGAACAGCAGCAAGAGTGCAGTGGGTCAGCCTGAGCTTAGAGTGCTCCAGAGGGCAGAGCTGGAGATGAGATGCCAACCCTTTGGAGGGACCCAGAAGATCATGTGTGGATCCCAGACATTGAAACAAGAAGCTGTAACACTGAAGTTGCCTTGGTGACCCCCAAGATTTTTTAAGATGCCAGAGACATAGGATATCTGCTGAGAAATGCTGCGAACAAGGAATTGAAATGGCCCAGGAGAAAGAAGTTTGTTGCAGTTAACAAAGTTAAAAAAGATGAATTGAAGATCTGAAGACTGCATTGACATCAGACATGTAGATTCAGAGCTTGGAGATTGCCCAACTGGTTTCCTGTCTTACTTTGGAGATTACACTTTAGTGATTGGATGAATCTCAGAAGAGATCTTGAACATTGGATTTTTAACATTGTTGAGACTGCTATAGGGGCTCTGGAAGATCAAAATTAAATGTACATTTTATCATGCTATGTTTAAGCTTGGCCCACATAGACTCATCTATTTGAACAAGCCTATGGGGACCAGAGAGTATAATGTGATGCTTTCTATAAGCTAGGCTCAGGGAGTGTCACTACTAGAAGGTGCAGTCTTGTTGGAGTAGGTGTGGCCTTGTTGGAGTAGGTGTGTCACTGTGAGTGTAGGCTTTAAGACCCTCATCCTAGCTGCCTGGAAGTGAGTCTTCCACTAGCAGCCTTCAGATGAAGATGGAGAAATCTTAGCTCTGCCTGTACCATGCTTGCCTAGATTCTGCCATGTTCCCACTTTGAATATAATGGACTGAACCTCTAAACCTGTAAGCTTCAATAAAATGCTGTCCTTTTTTTTGTATGTTCACAGCAACAAAACCCTAAGAGAAACATTTTATAGGATATTTCATTTCCATTTAAATCACAGACTGGATGCTAGAGGTGACTATAGAGTGTTGTAGCATCATGAAATGTTAGTTTAAAAAGTGCATTCCTAAAACCATTTTTAGGACTTGATTAAAATGAAAAAATGTTTATTCTTCTCTCATATATTACATCTCAAGCAGAGTTCCCCCCCCAACCCTCCCTGCAACCTCTCCCCACCACTCTCCCTCTTTCTTAGATCCAACCCCCTCAGAAAATAGCAGGCTTCCCAGGGTCATCAAACAAATGCTATGTAACAAGCTACACTAAAGCCATGAACATATCATCATCACATCAAGTCTGGACAAGGCAACCCAGAAGGAGAAAATGGGACCCACAGGTAGGCAAGAGAGTCAGGAACAGCCTGCCCCCTGACTCTTAGGATTCCTACAAGAACACCATAATACATATGCAGAGAACCTAGGTCAGACCCCTACAGGTTCCCTGATCTTTGTGAGCCCCATGAGTCCTGGTTAGTTAATTCTATGGGCTGTGTTCTTATAATGTGTCCCTGACCTATGTGGTTTCAGATCCTTCCTCTCCCTCCTCTGGACTCCAGGAGCTGCTCCTGATGTTTGGCTGTGATACTCTGCATCTGTTCCCATCACCTGCTGGATGAAGTCTCTGTGGTCTCTTTGATGATGACTCCACTAGGCCCCAGACTCAGAACACTCTGCAGACAGGACAAACTGTAGCTCAAAGGTTTTGTGGCTGGGATAGTGTTCCAATCACTCCACTATACAAATACCCTGCATAGTCTTAAGATTTGTGGGACACTTCTCTTTCTATGTATTTTCTTGGTCATTACAGCAATGAGAAGCTTTTAAGCCTTCTTTCCAACTTATCTGGCTTACTAAGCTTTAAGAATGCACGTGTTGGGGCTAGAATGATAGCTTAATGTGAAGAGCGCTGGTGCTCTCAAGAGGATCTAATTCCAAACCCCAGAAACCACATGATTTCAAACAACTCCAGTCTCAGGAGATCCAATACCCTCTCCCTACCTCTGGGGGCACTGAAAGCAGTTAATGCACAAGCATACATGCAGGCAAAATACACATACACACAAAATCAAACTGTTATTTTGAAAGATTGCATGCATTACTACCTTTGTGAATTGTTTACAAAAGCAATCTCATATTGTAGGAGTTGGTTGTACTTTGGGCTCACGCTCCTAATAGTTTTAGTCAATGCTTCCACCAATCACCCTGTAGGGTAAGCTTCCAAAATTCTTCATTTAGTTTTAAGTTATGGAACAGAGTCCATCTTACTCCCTACTCCAGTGATAACTTTGCTCTAGTATTTGAGAACTGGCAGAGATTATTGTCAGGATGTATGTCATTTGTGAGGTTAAAAACACAACAGTTGCCCTTTGGTTCCCTTCGCTTTATGTATGCTTTTTTTACAGTAAGTAAATACATTCTTAATTAAAGTGAACGCTTAAATCTACTCTTTTCATTTTTGTTTCCCTTATGGAAACTGATCATAATAGTCAAGGTCTAGTTATTCAGAATTCTCATTTATAATAGGAAACTAATTCTTTAATATACAAGCATAAATTAATAAAAGAAATTTGAACTTTTCTAAATCTGCTTGCCAAATATTCAAGAGAGAGAGAAAGGAAAAGGAACTTCAAAACTATAATGATACTAGCCTCCTGAAAGCTGAGCACCGTTTTTTTGATTAAAAGATCTGCCATTTCTTGTGAAAATTATGCTAGATTGGCAAAAAAGCAATCTGAGTTGATATTTATGTAAGCACATTAATATGCATATGCACTATTATGAAAAAACGCCAACTTTAGATGGTAATTATGTTTGTCATAAGAAAGAAAGGCTATCATTGGGAACAAAATTAGTGGAAAGTTAGAGAAACCAGAAATTACCAAGAGCACAATTATTCATGATAAAAAAGTCTTAGTTGAAACAAAAATAAAACATGTATTTGTGAAATATAAAACTAACTAAAGAGACTAAAAGTTGTATCTGATCTAATTTCTAGATTTAAAAAAATGTCCTCAGTTATCCCAGAAAAAATGACAGAAAGAAAATAGCCTAAAAACTTCAAAGCCGTTTGGTATATGTTAGACTCACTGTCGTAAACATAACATCCCAGCAGATCATTTCATAACCTGTTAAAAACCTTAGACATCCCAATGCAGGATGTCTAAGAAAAAAGAGGTGAGAACAAAAAAGAGGTGAGCCCAATATGTACATTTGCATTTCTCTAAGATAATTCTTTCAGTGTTGATGCAGAAGAGATTTGCGATTTTTTTCTTTATATATATATATATATATATATATATATATATATATATATATATACACAGTATTTGAAGATATAAGCAGAACAAGTACAGGAAGACTGCCAAACAGGAGGACCACATCTCCCCTTTGTTTTATTATCAGTTTCTATTCTTTGTATGATAAGGCTCTTGTTGTTCCAGAGCCATGGACTCTCATGAGGCTCTTAGATTAGTAAAGATTCTGAGGTATTACAGTGCTGGGAGAAAGGGTGTTTTGCTCCATCTCAGTTCTAGTTAAAGATCGCATTCGAGCTAGAATCTGTCCCCCCTCATATCCTATAGCACTGGATGGTGGACGATTTGCTCAGGCTCTGAGAATCAAGAGAGTTTCCATTTGCCACGGCCACCTAAGAAGGCAGCGCTGTGACAGAGATGGTTTGTAACCACTGAACATTGGCAGATCATTATTTTTCCACAATTAAAAAAATAAAATGTTGTGCCAATTAAGTAATGAGATGGTAGAACCATGTCTCCATGTTAAATTCTGACAAGAAGGAATGAATAAAGGAGTTGACAAAGCTTGTGGTCATTTATCTCTGTACATCTGTTGAAGAGTTGCTTTCATAAGTCCAGCAGCTGGGCTAAAGGTCACACCAACCTTGCTGTTATGTAATGTCAAAATAAGTTAGATTGGTTCAAAAGCAAAGAAACAATACAAATAACTTTTCCTTGATTCTGGGCTCTAGGGAATCGATGTCACATGATAGTACAGTCAGGTGGTGGTGCCAGACACCACTCTAAACAGAGACACATGAATTCAAACTCTTAAGATTGCCCTGTAGAAAGGACCCAGGCAAGGCAGTGATGAAGACCAAGTCCCTACTTTGAGCTCTTGTTTACCCTGCAGGGGGTTGCATAGGAAAGGATCAGAGTTAGCCTTGGGGACTAACAAACCCTTGCTCTTCCTAAGGGCTTTGATTTGCTGTGTATCAGATAATGGAGCAATTTGTGGCACAGGGAATTATGGAAATTAATGGAGCACTTAAATACAACTTGTAGAGGCTCAGTGCTCCATGTAACTATAAAAGAAATGTCAACCAGAGATTAATAGAAGAGAGGAATGTGACAAAGAGAATCCACCCAAACTCAGTCACCCCTGGTTTATGAGTACTCATTCACAAAGAAACACTCTCTGAGAAACATGGAGAAAGAAATTCTAAGCTACAAGTGCCAGGCTGGACAGCAATCAAATTCGACTCCCTAAGCAGTAAAGCAGTTGGCTAGCCACCAAAGGATTCATGCTAAAAGAAAACTCTCACCCAGGCAGGAGATGTGACTCCATTTGGTCAGTCAGTGGCTTTTCTCTTCTCAGTGCTAACCCAGGAAACACACAGAAACCCACTTTAAAAACAAAGGACAGATTGCACTCTTGCTTTTTTCTAGGGTGTAATGAGCTCCTGAGCATGAGGATGGAGTATAGGTCCCAAAACCCATCTAAGGACCCCTGGTTACTATGTACAATCCTGTAACTCCAGCACTTAGGTGTAAAATAGATTTATGACATTTGCTGCCAGGAAGCCATCACCTCTAGGTTCAGCAGGAAACCCTGGTTCAAAGAAATAAGGCAGAGAGTGATACTGAAGGACATCTCAATTCCTCCTCTAGTCTCTGCATGTGCAACGACTATAAGCGTCAACACATCGCGTGCATATATACTACACACATAAACATCAAGCTAAAAATTAAAAACTATAAAACTAAAGCTAATATTTCCATAAGCATTTCTAGACTCCCAAAACTTTCAAAAAGTCAGAGCTGTAAGAGTTAAAATTGTAAGAGTCTCAAAAGAGACCAGGAGGGAATATTCATGACATATTCATTAATCACTTATTGGATATGATACTGAAAACTGGTACTGAACCACAGATAAATGACACTTCCTAACAATGTATTACTTTTGTGTATCAAACAGTACTGTAAACAGAGTACAACTCTCAGACAGGGCGAAAGTATTATAAATAATACCCGCAAAGAGATTCAGATGGGCAGCAGGACTCAAAGACATTAGCTTACCTATAGAGGTCATTTTCCACCCAGAAGGCTGGAAATGGATGTTGTTAATAGTCTGTTGATCTGTGCTTATCTATAGGGCCAAGCCACACCTGATTCTCCCAGACCAGCAGTCCTCAATTTATGAGTCATGACTCTTTGGGGAATCTAATGACCCTTTCACAGGGGTAGTCTAAAACCATCAGAAAACACAAATATTTACCAGTATGGTTAAAATAGTTACCAAAATTATAGTTACGAGTAACAACAAAAATTACTTTATGGTTGTGGTCACTGCTTGGGGAACTGTATTAAAGGGTCACAGCATTAGGAAGGTAGAGAACCACTGTCCCAAATGGTTATGTCTATCCCAGACACTTCCTCCCTAGAACTTTCTCTTGAGCACTGTTTCTCGGTCAATTGAATTCATACTTAGAGGAGATGACACAGGTTGCTTTATAGCCGGATGGTATCTGTTCTGTTCGTATAACCAAAACCTTACCCGATCCTAGGATCTTAAGCTATAGACCCCATCTTTGTGACAGAGGTCATACGTACTCTGCAGAAGAGTTTCAATGTAGTCACACCTTAAGCTTTCTTGCACATGTATTTGAACCAACATTGGCTAGCTATCAAGGCAGCTTTAGATTGTATTGTTTTCTGTGGTTTACACTTTTATTGATGGCTATTTTTAAATTTTAATCATATCTTCTCCTTATAGACATACAGCTTAACTGCTTAACGTAAAAGCTAAAAATCACTGGCTTGATGAATTTAAATCTATAAACTTTTCTGTAACAATTCATTGACCTTCTACAATTCACTTGTATATGATATGTTTTCATTTTTCATCAGCTCAAAACTTTTTGATTTTTGATTATTTATTGAGCTTATAATGAATTACTATAAAGTATAAATCCTACATATTTAGACATTTCCCAAATCTTTGTACTTTGTAGTTTTCTTTTTATTTATAGTTTACTTCCATACTAGAAGAGAAAATATTTAAATACTCATTATTGGCATATTATAAAAATAAAAGCATGTGACATAATAATGTTATATACAATGTTGAATCTTCCATGAACAGTAAAAATATTGTGTCAGCTAAACCTTATGACAAAGATGTTGATGTCATTTATGAATTTACTAATTTTCTACTATTTATAACTTATTAAAACTGAAAGTTTCAAATATTCCCAAGTAATGTAGATTCCTCTAATTTTCCCCCATTTTTTAGTTCTAATAATATTTGGGTTCTGTATTTTGAGGTAATTTCCTTAAGAACATGGTTACTCATAAGAACTAATCAGTTTTTATTATATTAACATTGATTTTTCTGTTTCTGAAAATAACCTCTACTTGAAAGTCTATTTTTATGATAGTGATAATACCACCTCAATTCTGTCAAAAAGTTGAATTGTGCCGACCTTATCTTTTTCTTGTTCCCATAACTTCTATGAATTTAAAACACTAAAGTGAGTTTCCTGCAGACAGCATGCAGTTTGTTCGTGAGTATATCCAGTCTAGGACGCTTAGAATAAAAACAGGAAAACTTTTCTGCAGAAGGCCTGACCATAAATGTTTTCATGTTTGCAGCCCAGTAGTGGTATGTCACAATGAAAAAGTTCTGGCACTATAGTTTAAAAGCAGTTACTATTGATGTACAACCAGCAAGCATGACTGAACTTGGCTAATGAACCATACTTTGCTCACTGCTGGTTTAGATCACTGACATTTAATGCTATTATTGATATGGTTGGATTGAATTCTTTGGGCTGTTTTCTGTTTATTTCATCTGTTCTGTGTTTCTGTATGTACTTTTTTCTGCTTCTTTTGGATTGAGTGCTGTTCTTTATTTCTCTTTGTCTTTTCCATCCGCTTATTAGAATTCACTAATGTGTTTTCATCTTCCCTGTGGATAACCTTTGGTTTTAATATATGCATTTAGTTATAGTAACCAGCATTGAATTCATAGTCTCTTACTGTAGCTGGAGTGATCTCAAACCGTATACCCCCAATTCATTCCTCTGATTCACTGCAGTAACTTTGAATCATATTTTACAGTTTTAAAAACATAGTATACATGTTTAAAATATAGATTTTTTTTTTAGTATTAAGTACATTTCTGTAGTAATGATAGTCTGATACTTTTTGAACTAAGAAAACAACATAATCACAAATATATTTACCAATACAAACTAATGACCCTTCTTTGATGATGGGTTGCAATTTTGCTCTTAGGAAAGATGATTGCTGTGCTGCAGAAATGGCTCAGTAGTAAAGGGCACTTGTTATTGAGGGGATCCAGTTCCCAGCATACATGTGGTAGCTCACAACTATCCCTAACTTACAGATCCAGGGGATCTGACACTGTCCTCTAAACTTCACAGGCACCTGGAAAACATGTAGTGCACATACATATAACACCCATACATATAAAATAAAAACCTTAAATAAGACAGATGATTGCTTTAGCCCAATATTTAGTCACTTAGGTATGATCAACTTCTACCAAAAGTGTGTTCTTCTAAAGAATCCAATTTAAATGATTGGTATGTTGTTTCAGTGATTTTCTCCAAACAAGAGTACATCTTGGTAGAAAAACCGAGGAATTGTGTTGTTCACACCCAGATCTTCCAGATGTGCACAATACAGGCTTTTCTCTAAGGGATCCCAGATGCACAGGGTAAGAAAGGTGGCATTTAGATTGTAATCATGAAGTCTTAACAGCAATTATAGCAACCACTACCAAAACAACAGTTTTGATATTGCTGTTTGAGATTTTCTGTGGTCTGGGCACATACAAAATGTCTTCACAGTCTACATTTATTGACTTTATCCAGTAATCAATTGTGACATTTTAGGGCAATCTTTTCAAAACAAGGGTTTCAAAGTGTAACCAAGTTAGCAGAAACCATCATCAGCTCAGAACTCTTGGCTGTTACTAGAATGAGAACTATTTGCTTGTGATGAAATATTTTGTAAAAGGCGATTCATCCAGCTTTCGCCTTCTTCGTGCATTTTAGATACACAGAGCTGTGTATTCTGGACCACTTACTTTCATTGTTCAGCACAGTGAAGTTGCTCCTCAACAGATGAGTCTCAGTCAAATCAGGAAATACTTCTTTATTGACAGTTACTACAATACCTCAATTAGAAAACATGTTTAACGTTTGTCTTGGGTATCCATGACTCCATGTACATCTTCCCTAAGTGGTTTTCCTCTTTCTGTGTTTTTCTAGGGGTTCAAAACATTTAAGGGAAAGCCCTTCAGCTTCAAGTTTATTACATGTTGGTAGGTTTGGGCATTACTAGTTCAAATTAACTCCTTGCATGTTCTTACATGATGCTGCAGACCATTGTTTCTTGAATATCTCCTGGTAGCTCACACACCTGGTTAAGGTTTTAGCGGCAGTAGCTTATCAACTGTGACTGAATATTACAAAGAATAATGTTAGGTAGCCAACCACCACCCTAAACAAACAAATAAAACACCTAAAATGATGGAGCTCAGGGCTAGAGCACACATTTTGTTTTTATATTTGCCAAAGCAGAAAAAGGCATGCTACTTTTCCGATAGCTGTGGTTCTGTGTTTCGACTCTCTTCTCAGGGTATCTATGCACCATTGGCTCAGAGAGGACGGAGCAAAAATCAGAACAGGTAGGGTCTGTACTCCAATTCTTCCCTCTGTGGAATCAGGAGCCACTGTATGCCTGGATTTTATTGTTTAGGGAAGTGTGTGAGAATATCCAGGCAGGGAAAAGTTCATTGGCTGAAGGCTAAGGCTACTGAGATGCCTCATTTGCACAGGGCAGAAGTCCAGATGTTGTACTATATGACTGACTATCTGTGACCACCTGGTTGGGGGTCTCTGGGTTAGCACAGAAATAAGAAAAGAGTTTGCCCTACTCCTGCATGTCTCAGAACGAGATTCTAATATCAATTTTTGACATTTCTCGGGATTAAACGTGCTGAAACCTCACCCATTCCATGCCAAAGCCTCTGATGGCACAGTTCACTTACACTACAGGTAGCCATATTTATTAGCAATTTAAGGAAATTTTTTCCATACTATTTATGTCATTTAGCCATTTAGTTGTGGCCAACTTCTATTTAGAAGTTGTTCAATTCATTTGTATATATTCACATTTCTATCAGATACTATGCTCTTTTGTAAGGACAATGTCCTTTACAGCATCCATTCCACAGTAATGATTTCCACAAACATTGTTTTTCAAAGCTGAAAAAGTAATTTATATTTCATTATATTTGTAAACTATGCCCACTAGTTATAAAAGTCAAACCAAAATGAGGTTAGGGACCTGTCTACTAAGCACTCTAAACCAGGGCTGAAAAAATTGAAAGAAGACAAATACATTTCATTGACAAAATATCCCTCTGGATGTGTTACAATGAGCATCATCTAAATGCCCATCTTAACCAAAATTATTTGCAAATGTAAATATATTCTTTTACAAAATTCACAAAAATAATCCTAAAATTCTGATGGAGCCAAAACTTCGCCAAAGTAGTAACAGCCATTTCATTCAAAAGCAACATAGCTAGAGATATTACACTGTCTAATATCAAAACACAAGTTATCGTTATTCAAAACAGCTTGATGCAAGCACAAGAGCATATGCACACATCAATGCAACAGAATTTAGCCCTGCAAAATGGGTCTGCTCACTGGCAACCAGCATCAAGCCCATGCTATGGAGAAAGAACAGCCAATTCAGCAAATCGTGTTGGAACACCAGGTAACTGCACACGGAAGCACAAGATTGAACATATCTTACTTCACGTATAAATCAGCCCAAATATAAGATGTAAAGCTAAAAAAACAAACAATTACAACAGAAGAACACTTGTTGACATCTGTCTAGATTATGATTTCCTGGATATAGCTCTGAAGGTATGTGTAACCCATGTAATAGACTCATGTGGTTCATCGGGCTGCTCTGAAGTCAAGGCAGTCATCAGAGCAAGCTTGCAGATTCAAGAAAGAATTTCCAAACTGTACACGGAGAGGCGTGGCTATCCAAGCTGCCCAGTGGTAAGAAATGAAACAATCTTAAGAAATAGTCAAAGGACCTAAAAACATTTTTCTTCCAATACGGACATACAAATGGTCACAACTAAAAAATGTTAAGCAATCATCAAGAAAAAGCACAAACAGGTGTTAGGGATATAATTTAGCACTAGGGTGCTCTCCTTCTGTAGGGTACATAAAGTTCTCAGCTTAATTATGAAACCTCAAAATCCAAAATAATCAACAGCAAAAAAAAAAAAATCACAATAAATCTTTTTTTAAAAAAAAGACAAATTGGTAAGTGCTGGTTAAAATGTGAATGAGGGAGATCTTTGCAATTTGTGAGAATGGAAATTACTAAACATGTGGAAAACAGCATCAGGACTCTCAAAAGGCTAAAACTAAAACTACCCTACTATCTAAAAATCCTTCTTGTGGATATATCCACAAAGGTAATTGAATTAGTATCCGGAAGAGAAATATCATCCCACAGTCGTGGTAACAGCATTCAAAGTAGCCAGACACAGAGGGAAACTAAACATGAGCAAATAAAAGAGTACATAAAATAATCAGTTTTATGTAGACAACCGGATATAATTCAGTGTTTAAAAAAGAAATAAGTCCCATCGTTTGCAACAACAGAGACAAAACATGGTAGACAACATGCTTAATGAAACAAGTCAGGCTCATAGAAACAATCTATCATCTTACTTATATGTGGGATCATTCAAATATATATATATATATATTATATAATATAATATATATATATATATATATAATAGAAAAGGAGACAACAGAGGGTGGACTATAAGGAGCAGTGTGGTTGAGGAATTGTCTGACAAAAGATAAAAGACTTCATTTAGACACCAGGAAAGAACTTGGAAGGTGATGTTGACTATTTCTAATGATCACCTGTATGTATACTTGAACATTACTAAATGGCTTTTAAATATTCTCAGTATAGAAGAAAAGTTAGACATAGGAAGAAACAGAAATGTTGACTTCCTTGGCATACCCATCCCCTGGTATGTAAAACACCAGGGTCATGCATGTGCTGTGTATTTATTTACTGTTTAGTCACCCCCAGATGTCATGTGTTCTTCTGTTATTACCAGCATGCATGTGAGAAACTCTTCTATTATTTTGCAGTGCATGATGCAGCTTTCATAGTGGAAAGCACATTCTACTTTGTAACAGATCCAAAATGTGATAAACAAATATATTTATTATAAATTAATTATGTATATTTTATATTACTGAGAAGTCTATTTTTATTTATCTTGTAAATTAATTGTAATTTGTTTTGCTTTGTGTGAGTGGTCTGGACAGTGAAGCCATTGTAAGAGTGGCTGTAAAAATCACCTGTTACTATTGCACTGGGGACCATTTGTCTTTCTGTGTTGAGTCCTTTTTGTTTTATAAAATGAGTTTCTTCACATTTGTGTATGTTTGTGTATGTGTGGTATGACTGTGTGTATGTGTGTGTATGTGTATTTGCACAGGTCATATAATTTTTGATAAGCTCTTCCTCTCATGACATAATGATCTTCTTGGTCTCTTCTGAGTGATGTTATAGTGAAATTTGTTTTAATAAATATAGATGAATTTCTCCTAGATTGCTTTTGAACTTCATTTCCTTTGGATAAATTTACATACTTTTATTGTATGCATGTGTACATTACTATCTGGTGTGCGTATGTGTGTGTGTGTGTGTGTGTGTGTGTGTGTGTGTGTGTGTGTGTGTGTGTATTTGTGTGTGTGTGTCTTTTATTGAAAGATTAGGACCATCCACACTCAAGGTTACTCTTGAAAGGTGTTTTATGCCTACGATTTAGTTGGTTTTTCTCCTGGTTGTTTCTTTTCTGCTGTTGTTCAATTTTGACTTAGATATGCCTGATTCCTTCCTATGCTTGATTCCTTCCTAGTTCTTCTGTAATCCTCTAGAGAGACTGCTTTTTGTTTTTCTTTTGCTTTTTTTGTTTTTCTTTTGCTTTTTTTTTAAGTTTATAAATATCTTGAAAGAGACATTTCCTCTTTTGTAAGGGTAACTTTGCTGAGTTAAAGAAGTCGAGATAGTCAATTACTTATTTCCTTTCAGGGTTTGATACATGTCATTCCGAGTCTGCCTGCCTTTAGAGTTTCTGCACAGAAATCTGCTTAGTCTGATAAGGTTGTCTTTGAACTTTGTTGTGAAAGTCTCCCTTACGCTTCAGATGTTAATTAATTAATTAATTTTTACATTGGTAGTTTTACTAAAGCATACCATGAATACATTATTTTTCTTTTTGTTCAGATTTACTAGAGTTCGAAATGCATCTGGACTTGAATAACTATATTTTCCTAAAACTTTGACAATTGCTTGCTATTATTTTACTGAGTTGTTTTCTATGATTTTTTTCCTTTTAAACTTCCTATATGCTCTATTCATCCAACTTTTGCCTTATTACTTCCTGAACATGATAACCCACTAACAGTATCTTCAGGTTTAATATGCTAAGATCTTTAGCTGGAGTTTGGATTTTAATCTGAATTTTTATTTTTCAAAATTCATGTGTGTCTCATTTTCAGAATTCCTATACCGATGCTGAATTGGTCTTACCATACATATTTTTTTTCCTTAGCTAATTCAGCAGCATATCCCTTGAATTAATTAATAATTTGAATATTATTCTTGTGGATTCATTATTGAGCCTGGTATTCACTTTGAAAAATATTAAATCTATCACTACGGATTTTCTGAAATTTGGAGGGGTTAGGTCACCTTTGTCTGGGGATGATTTATGATTATTTTCTTGCGGACATAACATCCACAATTTTATCTTTTCTCTCTGCTGTTGATATGGGAGTGAATGTTCACAATGAAGAACTTAGACCTTCCCAATGTGACTGTGGCCTTAGGTAAGCATATTTATCTCCTCTGTTCATGTTGAACATTTACCGGTAGTTGAGTGTACTTAGAGTGCAGCTACAGAATGTGCCAGTTTTTTTACAGCTCAGATACATTCATACCCTAGCGGCAAAGATTCTATTCAATATGATAGAAGTGGCAAATTTCATTACTAACTCACTTACATAGAAAATAAGAAGACCACCTTTGCTTTGCGCATTTCTCTCTGTTACCTTCATGGTAATCTGTGCTATTTAGCTGTCTTTACATTATTTTATTATTTATCAGCATTTTATTTCTTTGAAAAATTGTTTATCCTTTGTCATCCTGCCTCGTTTGCTCTCAGAGTCCTAAATTGCATCACTTGATTCCTCTTTCTTATCCGGAAGACTGAATCGCCCATCCACGTGCATTAGTCAGGTACAACTGGTAGTCAGAGACCTTGGGGTATTTTGAACGGAAAAAAAAAATTTTAAACAAGGAATGAGATGGGCCACAGAGATGGCTCAGTGGGTACAGACACATGCTGAAAAACATGATGACCTGAGTTCAATCTCAAGGATTTACATGGCACAAGGTGAAAACAATCCCCACAAATTGTTCTCTGACTTCTACACACATGCTGGGCCTACATGAATACTACCTTCCCCCAACACACACACACATACAAATTAAGCACATATAAAAGTAAGCACGTATAAAAGAAGGAATGAATGATAACGTTTGGATGTTTACATATTACTAGAAAATAAAAGGGCTTTTTATAGACTACCTCTAAGTCGAAAAGATGCAGCCATTAAAGAAACAAGTACAAGCTCAGGTCCACACTACATTTGGGGTTTGGTCATCATCGACAAGGACATAACTACAGCTCACTGGATGGGAAGAAGTCTCCTAAAGTATTTTAGGCCAAATAATTTTCCTACAGCTGTGTGATGGTTTGTATATTATTGGACCAGAGAGTGGCACCATCTGGAGGTGTGCCCTTCTTAGAATAGGTGCGACCTGGTTGGAATAGGTGTGTCACTGTGGTTGTGGGCTTAAGACCCTTACCCTAGTTGCCTGGGAGTCAGTCTTCCACTAGCAGCCTTTGGATGAAGACATAGAACTCTCAGCTCTGCCTGTGCCATGCCTGCCTGGATGCTGCCATGCTCNNATCTTGATGATAATGGACTGAACCTCTGAACTGTAAGCCANCCCCAATTAAATATTGTTTTTTATAAGACTTGGCTTGGTCATGGTGTCTGTTCACAGCAGTAAAACCCTAGGACAAGCTGGCACCAAGGTTCTCAGGAGATGAGTTGGGCAGTTATGGAGATGGAAACTAAGGATGACATACAGTAAATTCCCAGACTCCAGTACAAGAAGGCTGTGGCTGGTGGTCAGGAAAGCACTGTCTTAGGATGCTGAAGAGTTCTGAATCTGTTTATGGTGACTTTGAAAGAGCTACAAAGCTGACTAGAGGACAAGAGAGTCAAAAAACAGCTCCTGAGAAGGAGCAAGTTACACAGGTACCTTCTATACTGTGGGAAACTGACAAGGGAGCTTCAGTTACTAGGAAACTGGTTGTGATGACCTTGCTGAGCAAGAAGAAACTAGCTGGCTGCACATAGCATTCAATGGAAGCCAAACAGAAAAAAAAAAAAAAAAAAAAAAAAAAAAAAAAAAACCAACTTCGATTTACTAGGATATTTAGCTTTGGAGAAATGTCATTGCTAACCATCCAGAGGAAAGCATGATTGGGCTGTAGAGACTGCTGGGAAGTGATAGTGGCTTCTGGGCCTCCCAGAAGACAAGCAGGGCTATGCACACGTGATATGATCCCTGACATTCATCCAGGGTCTTCCTTTCTGGGATCAGGCATGCAAAAAATAGCTTCCAACATGAGAACAGGAGGAAACTCTTCAAGGATAGTTTAAAAGCCCATCTTCTAACAATATCCCTCCAGTGCCCTCTACTGTCAAAACTTTAAACCATTTCAATGCCACAGAAAGGACAAGTTGGGGACTTTACATTCAGTAGATAAGTAAAATATTAATAAATAAATTCCCAGGGCTTAATTCCAGGTAGAGGATCAAACCAATCCCAGTTTTCACTTCCTTGAACTCATCTCTTGGTACCACATTTTGAACCAAATGTAGAGCAAATCAAAATCCCTTCTGGAAATGAAAGCAACACAGTGATGTGGATATTAAGAATTATGAACTCTGTACAAGGAACTGAAGAGTAAGAAGAACTTAATAGTATTACCACTGCTTAGTAAGAATATCCCAGGAAGGCATTGGCTTTGAAAGCAACAAAGTGTCTGAAGGCTGGGTTGGAGACTCCAAACAAGGAACGTTGTATACAAATGGAATCTGTGAAGCACTGACTTGGCTCCTAAGGCCTGGAACCTCCATGTGAAATCTCAGTGTGAAATCTCCATGCAAGAGCCTGCTAGCGATCTGGCTCTGAATATCCAGCACTGGAAATACTGAATGTTCAGACTCAAAATACTATTACGATGATCTTTCCTTTCCTTTTTCTCCACTTTCTGAACCCAACTGGCTCAGGTTCCATACAGTCCCTACCACCCTATTATCCCTTTCTCCCTTAGAAACTAAACATTGCCTCTCCATTCCTTAATTGTTTTGTGCTTAACTTCATATAGTTTTCATAGTTTTTATTAGAACTGTTTAAGTAGCATTCTTGCAATAGATTTCTCAAGCATCTGATCTTTTCTGTACTTTTAAGAATAGCAATGGAAGTATTAATTTATTAACCTTCATTTTAACAGAAGCCTATGGAATACAAAAATAATGGTTGTGTGTCTCTCTAGATCACTGCTGTAGTTTTGTGGCCTAATTTACCTAGAACTCTTGAACATCGTATAGAACTCTTCCAGAGCTTAAGTACTAAAACAAACTAATTCTTTTCCAAATATATAGATTCTTCTCACAGGGATCATCTATTTACCACCTTTAGTGTGTGTGTAGACTTAATGCTCTTATTTTCGTTGTCAGATGGATTTATTCTATGATGAACAGTGACTCAAATTGTTGTCACATTCCATATTTATGGCCAGGGCAATGACTCAAACATCATATGTGATTATTTTGGAGACCACTAAGTCTCATGAAAAATAAGGTCTAAACAACACTTGTTACAACCACAGTGTTGTACTAACAAGAGAGCCCAGGAAGTTGAAGTGCTTGCCACCAAGACTGACAACCTGAGTTCAATATGCAGGACCCACAAAGATGAAATGGAGAACAAACTTCCAGAAGTTTTCCTCTGATGACCACATGTGGACTGTAGCATGTGGAAACACACACACATATGTATGGACACACACACACACACACACACACACAATTAAAGTGAATGTAACAAATATAAACATTGTGCTTCTTGGTCATGATGTTTGTCCATTCGGCTTACACTTCCACATTGCTGTTGATCACCAAGGAAGTCAGGACTGGAACTCAAGCAGGGCAGGAAGCAGGAGCTGATGCAGAGGCCATGGAGGGATATTCCTTACTGGCTTGCTTCCCCTGGATTGCTCAGCCTGTTCTCTTATAGAAACCAAGACTACCAGCCCAGGGATGGCACCACCCACCAGGGGACCTCCCCTCTTAATCACTAATTAAGAAAATGCCCCACAGCTGGATCTCATGGAGGCATTTCCCCAACTGAAGCTCCTTTCTCTGTGATAACTCCAGCTGTGTCGAGTTGACACAAAACTAGCCAGTACAAAGACTAAATATGTATTTTATTAAGGAATAAGTTAGAAAGTTAGAATCTCTAAGGATTCTACAGAAAAATAAAGACTTGTAAAAAAAAAAGAGTAAATAGAGTCTGCAAGAATAAGCTTTCAGAGGATAAAAGGGAAAATTTCAAGTTTTGATTGAAAATCAGAATTAGAGTGAGCAGAAGAATTGATGATAGGAAGCCTGATAATTAGATGAATACTAGAACATAAATATCTAAAGGTATATGCTATCAAGATACAGGACAAAAAATGTGGTATATACATACATTAGTTGCATAATGTTTGTTCAAACATTGTGACTGGACTGATGTTCTGATTTTGAAACTTCCCAAGGTATGCTAAGCAAGTCTCATTTTCTGTATGTATCATGGGGTGTAGAAAGATGTATGAAGTTCATCCGATATAATGAGTTGACTTTGTAAAGAAAGACTTGACAGGGCAAGCAAGGGAGTTCGGAGGACCTTGTCTCCTATACTCAGACTGTTTCATAGACATTTTAACCAAGAAACTATAATGTATTACTCACAATTTACCAAGAATCAGGCTGTAGAATGGCATTCTAATGCAGCATTTGATGACAAGTAGCTTTAATTATTTTTTAAATTTCATTTAACTTTTAATTTATGGAAAACGAAATTTTGTCATGTGCTTAGATTCTGTACACTTAAGTGAATTTGTATATTCAGTTGGTTTTCCATTTTCCCCCCTTTTATTGAAAATAGATTATTTTCTCATATCCGGATTACAGTTTCCCCTCCCTCTACTTCTCTCAGATCTTTCCCATCTCTGTTCCCATCCAGATCTACTCCACGTTCCAACTCTGAAAAAAACCAGGCTTCTAGGAGATAACAAGGATGCATAACAACGTGTAAAACATGATAAGATAAAACAAAAGCCATGACATTGAAATCGGACAAGACAAACCAACAGAGACAAGACAGTCCAAAAGAAGGCACAAGAATCAGAGACCCACACATTCACACACTCAGGAGTTCCATAAAGATACTAAGCTGAAAGCTGTAATATATACAAAAAAGGAACCTGATGGAGACTCTGGCAGGTCTTGTGTCTGCTGAATCACTCTCTATGAGTTTATAGTGCTCAGCTGGTTTCGGGGGACTTGCTCTTCTGGTGTCCTTCACCCGCTCTGGCTCTTACACTCTTTCTGCCTCCTCTTCCACAGGGGTTCCCTAATCTCTGGGAGGGGAGAGATTTAATAGGGATATTCATTTCAATCTATGTATTCTAAGATGTCCCTCTCTGTCTTCCTCTGGTGTGTGTGTGTGTGTGTGTGTGTGTGTGTGTGTGTGTGTGTGTGTGTAATGTCTGGTTGTAGGTCTTTATTTGCTCCCATTTATGCAAGAGATTAATGGCCATGAAAAGGTATCAACCACACCCCTCCCTACATCTCTGACCTGCTTCTCATGGCACATCTCTCAAGGCTATCACTTATAGGGATCATTTCATGATCTTTGCTCAGAAGTCCTGAACACAGATCAATGGAGAAACTTTGAGTTCCAAGCCAAAGACTCAGATGAATTGTTTCAGAATGGTGTCTCAGTCCATCAGTACAACCAAATGCCACGGAAAGAGGAGAGAACTTGGCATGAGCATACTACGGACTCCAAACTAACATATGAAGAGCCCATGTTTCTGCTTAATCTTGGCTCTACTTTAAAGCTGCTTTTCTGAGCCTTACACTATTTCTTACACCACTGCCATAGGCTATACCCCATTCGCTTTCAGGTATATTGTTTGTTGACGTTCTCTCTGTCCCTCAATTCTAACCTACAAAATGTCAGGTTTTCTGTGGTTTCCCCACCTACCCCCATGATTCTGTCTGCTCACTTGTAAAACTTCAATACCTTCCCACTACAGAAACACCTGGAGCTGTGAGGAAATTGGTGAATGTTACAAGTTAGCTATGTTTTTATCTTTCTAATAGTTAAATACTGGAAACCGGATGGTGGATAAACAAACTAACATGCCACACAAGGAATTACAAATTTAGAGTATGAATTTAATAAGCAGTTTCTTCTTGAACAACTATAAGCATACTAACAAATGCCTAGTGTGTTCTCTCTCCAAATATACATCATTTTCAGGGAGAAGATAATACTATTCTTACTACAAACAAAACTTTCAGAAATAGGAATTGGTTATAAATTGCTACAATGAAAAAGAAAACAATTACCATGTAATTAAAAATCACAGTAGCCCATTTGTCCTCTAAATGAGTATCATGTTGTTGTTCAACAGTCTGTAAGTTTCCAATGCTTTTTCTTATCAATATTTTCAAATCAAAATATAAATATTTCAGGACTAGCACAAAATAAGTTGTGGTTTTTCTTTTTGTCTGTCTGTCTGTTTGTTGCACACATTTTTTTTTTTTTTTTTTTTTTTTTTTACATTTTTCATGAAAGGGGCCTGTACTCCAGTATTTGATAAAAACCTTAGGACTTGCATCTATATAATGGATTGGCTGAGAGATTTGCTTTTGCAATAGCTTCACTTAATAAATATATCCATAACTGCTGATCAGTGGGTAAAGTCTCTAGGGTACAGAACGGAATAAAGAGGATTTATATGGATGGAACCCATCCATATAAATGGATCTTGGCTTTCTTTAGCACTCGGTGGTTTCCAAGAAGTCTTGCCCTTCTTTTTTACTAATGTTTTTGCTCATCAATCTTTTCCTGGAATCAAAAAAAAAAAAAAAATTAAAGCATCAGATGAATAGACATAAAAGTGTGTCAGAGATATTAAAATATACAAATAACGTTTATTTGGACTGCACAAGACATGACACATCTCTCTTAAATGTTCATTCAGACTTCCCAACATACTCATTTTTCTTTCCATAATTTATTTTTTGTTCAATTTACATATCAATCACAGCCTCCTTCCATCCTCTTCCCCAATGTGAAATCTCACCTTTTCTCCATGTCCTTGATAGTGTCAGTAAATGGAAGATTAAAAGTCTCTGGCAAAAAGAAGATGCTGACTGTCGCCACTATGGGTAGGACTCCATAGAGTATCATGGGAAGATGTACAAAATACTTCCTAGTAGCAAGGGTTAGTGCAGACAGGACCGCTGCTGATCGAGCAACAGCTAAATAAATAGCATTTAGAGTTGACCTTTAAAAAGAGACCAGAGATGCGAAACTTGAATCTACAAGCTTGGTCTTTTATTTATTTATTTATTTATTTATTTATTTATTTATTTATCTATCTATCTATCTATCTATTTATTTATTTATTTATTTATTTTTCTGTTTGAAATTTTACTAAATAAACTATTTCTACAAAGACAGATCAGGGTATGTTCTCAGGTTTGTCCTAAAAAAGAAGACTCCACTTCATTTCATACAGAAGGAAACAGGCCATTTAAAAAAAACGCACTACATATATTTTCCTGTAGTTAGAAAAACAGTGTTTTTGACATATGTGAAAATTTTAAATCGAAAGATGAAAATACTAGAAAATAATAAACAAAATTGAAGACATTTTATGTTTGCTTTGGATATCTGTGTGTGTGCTTAAGATATACCACACATACGTTTGCTCTTGACTCTCTTACTTTCTTCTCTGATGCTGCCTCATCTGAGACTTCCTGACCATTCTTTTTTTTTTTGAACTAAGCTCTTTTCCCCCCAATTTTTATTAGGTATTTACTTCTTTTTCATTTTAAATACTCTCCACAAAGTCCCCTATACCCTTGCAACCACCCCCCACTGCTCTACCCACCCACTCCCCTTTCTTGGCCCTGGTGTTCC
>NC_034606.1:23045885-23053453 GCF_900095145.1 Mus pahari
AAAAGGAACCTGAGCCTCTGGTCAGGAAAGGCTCTGGTGTGTTGTTCCTGCTGTCACAGGCCCACCACTATTGGATTGGAGCAGATGTTGTGTTCTACTCACCAGTGATCCTAAGATTGCGTGCACAGTCCTCTAGGGACCTTAAGGATGTCTGCCGACTCTGCACCTTAGGTGACCTTGTGCTGGTTCAAACAGGAAGGGACTTGTGCCTCTGGTCAGGCTGGTTTTCTGCTTCCCTAGTGTTGTCTCAGGTCCGGTGCTCAATTGGATTGGAGCAGACGTTGTGTTCCACTCACCAGTGATCTTAGGATCACTGAATCCACGCCCTAGGTGACCCGATGCTGGTGCAGACCAGAAGGGGTTTGTGCCCCTGGTCAGGCCAGTTCTTTGCTGCCCTAGTGCTGTCTCAGGTCCCATGTGCAACTGGATTGGATCAGATGTTGTGTTCCACTCACCACTGATCCCAAGATTGCATGGGCAGTCCTCTAGGGAATGTGGGTGGTGTCTGCCCACTCTGCGCCCTAGGTGACCCTACAAGCTTGATCTTAATTGCACTATTTTCAGTACAGATATTTGACATTACCCATGATCTATATTCATTTTCTGGCATATATATCAATGCTTTCTAGAGTTCCATAATAAGCATTATTTTCAAACAGACACAGAGTTTTTGCATTTTTTGAACAAACTATAATGTGTTAAACTATAGTTTGTTGTTAATGGAGTAAATACTCTATTGTGATCTTTAGATTTCTCATATGTAAGATGGACAAAATAGATTTTGTATCAATGTTCATTTAATACAATATTAGGAGCGAACTGTCCACACTTCGGTCTTCGTTCTTCTTGTGTTTCATTTGTTTTGCAAACTGTATCTTGGGTATTCTAAGTTTCAGGGCTAATATCCACTTATCAGTGAGTGCATATCATGTGAGTTCTTTTGTGANTGGGTTACCTCACTCAGGATGATACCCTCCAGATCCATCCATTTGCAAAGGAATTTCATAAATTCATTGTTTTTAATAGCTGATTAGTACTCCATTGTATAAATGTACCACATTTTCTGTATCCATTTCTCTGTTGAGGAACATCTGGGTTCTTTCCAGCTTCTGGCTATTATAAATAAGGCTGCTATGAACATAGTGGAGCATGTGTTCTTATTACCAGTTGGAACATCTTGGGGATATACACCCAGGAGAGTTATTGCTGGATCCTCCAGTAGTACTATGTCCAATTTTCTGAGGAACTGCCAGACTGATTTCCAGTGTGGTTGTACCAGCTTGCAATCCCACCAACAATGGAGGAGTGCCCAGAAACTTAGAATACCCATGATACAGTTTGCAAAACACATGAAACTCAAGAAGAACGAAGACCATAGTGTGGACAGTTCGCCCCTTCTTAGAATTGGGAACAAAACATCCATGGAAGGAGTTACAGAGACAAAGTTTGGCGCTAAGATGAAATGGTGGACCATCCAGAAACCTTCCCACAAGGGGGTCCATCCCACAATCAGCCACCAAATGCAGACACTATTGCAAACGACATCAAGATTTTGCTGAAAGCACCCTGATATAGCTGTTTCCTGTGAGGCTATGCCAGTGCCTGGAAAACACAGAAGTGGATGCCCACAGTCAGCTATTGGATGGAACACAGGGCCCTCAGTGGAGGAGCTAGTGAAAGTACCCAAGGAGCTGAAGGAACCTGCAACCCTATAGGTGGAACTATAATATGAACTAACCAGTACCCCCAGAGTTTGTATCTCTAGCTGCATATGTAGCAGAAGATGGCCTAGTTGGCCATCATTGGGAAGAGAGGCCCTTTGGTCTTGCAAACTTTATATGCCCCATTACAGGGAAATGCCAGGGCCAAGAAGTGGGAGTGGGTGGGTAGGGGAGAAGGGGGGAAGGTTATAGGGGACTTTCGGGATAGCATTTGATATGTAAATGAAGTAAATACCTAATAAAAATTTGGAAAAGAAAAAAAAGATTAAAAAAAAAGAACTTATTAGTCAACTCCCTAAGTAGGGCAACTTTGGAATATCTTTGTTGTTCTATGACTAAACTAGCACTAGCACAATATCGGGGCCTTTTAAACTGTCTGATTGAGTTCTGCATTGGTCACAGGGGACTGAAATAGTGGAGCTTAAAAACTCTAATCACATTAATTAAAGTAATAAATTTAGGTCAGGGACTTAAAAATGTGAAATTTCTTTTTCTCTCTCCTAAATTTTTAGCCTCAATTAACTGAATCTGTAGATACTGGAAGTTAATTATATTCTTCATTTCTGTTTTCCATATTATTGTATTATCTTATGAAAATAAAGATCTGAATCAAAAAATAAAGAAAGAGAAAATATCCAATAAAAATTATTTGATTTTCATATTAAAATATTTTTCACAAAAAGATATATAAATAACAAGGATATGTAAATAATTAATATATATGAACAGTTTAATATGCATATATATGATTTAATATGATTCCATTATCAACATTACAAGCATTAAGTTTCTATTTTCTTTTTCATGGTCATGATTAAAAAATGTTAATTTGTAAATATTTAAGAGTTTTGCTTTCAGTTTTTATAAATGAGAATTCATAAAATTACTTATAAAATAAAGAGAATAGTTTCTTAGCATCAAAAAATACATTATTAGGGTTACTAGATAAAACAAGATAAATTAAATTTAAATTCAAAATAAGTATGAATATTATTTTAGTATATAGTACCCAACATTTATTTACTTACTGCATTGTTTACACCAAAAAATCCTTAAATCTATAAATCTTAAATTTAATGAATTGACCCTATTTTCTTCCTTTTTTTTTTTTTTCTTTTCAAGTTAAGTCTTGTCCTGGTACATGGACTGTCATTGAAAATTTTAGCAAAAATAGTTTAAAAAACAGAGATTCACTACTTGGCTGATAGCACTTTCTTACAGAACTTTAGAAAATAAATTGTTGCAAAAAATGAAATCTATTTGAATCTAAGATTAAGATTATATCTCCTTTTTTCAAACAATTACATGAAATTGCCATTTTACATGTATTTTCTCATTTGTCTTCTACAAAAGAAGGAGAAGGGGGAGAAAAAGAAGGAGGAGGAGGAGGAGAAGGAGGAGGAAGAGGAGAAAGATGAGGAGGAGAAGGTGGAGGAGAAGGTGGAGGAAGAAAAGGAGGAGGAGGAAGAGGAGGGGAGGAGAGGGATGAAGAGGAGGAGGATGAAGAGGAGGAGGAAGAAGAGGAGGAAGAGGAAGAGAAGGAGGAAGAAGAGGAGGAAGAGGGAAAGGAGGAGGAAATATCCACCATAAAGAAATGTAAATAATGAACCAATAAGCAAGATTTTCAGTAACTTCCAAAACAAGTTGTCTGATAGTCCCCATTACACACGAAATCATTTCAATTGTCAAAATGTTTGAGATTCTCAACTGAATAGAGAAAACTTAAAGTTCTTCCATTAGCAGTGGAAAATGTATCCATAAGGAGTACAGAGGTGGGTGTTATGTTTGACGAACAAAATGGGGGTTCATTTTTGGAAGGTAAAGGCTCAGATTAGAACATTTGAAGCTCTAATGTCCTTGAACACACATGAATGATTAGGGCTGTGTCATAGGACTGTCATGGTGCCATACGTCATCTGTTCCTTAATATGCAACATTTTGTTTTTGTACACAAAAATACCTTCAGGAAGATACCTTTTTAAATTTTGTACACAAGTGGTCTTTGAGCTATTAAAGATGCAAAATAATAGGCTAGGCTAGGATATTATTTTATGCCTGATGAGATAGGGTAGGAAGAAAATAATAGTCTTTGTGCTAACACTTTTGTATGTAACCAGCGTTTCTAAAGTGTCTTGTCTCTAACATTGTGGGAAGAAACTTTCTGTTTAATCTTATCTTTTAAGTTAGCTTATGAGATGACGGGTTTAGCTAAGATGCTTTCATACATAGGTAATTATGTATAGTATTATTCATTACTCTCTCCTCTCTCCCACCTCCTAATCCCAGTCTCACAGGTCCTTGCCCGGCAGCTGTCCCGCCTTCTGTTTTCATGTCATATGCTTTTCATCGCACGCTCCTTTTCTTTCCCTTTCCTCTTGTATTTTCCCTTCTCTTTTCTACTTGTATGACCTATAGACCTAAACATAAACACACACACACACACACACACACACACTCTCATACACACTCATGCACATATATTGTATCACATCGCATCAAACTCACTTGCCTTTACAACTAAGGTTGTACTGCTTAGTTTTGTGTCATAGGGGAGGAGGGGACTTCATTTAAGAAAATGCCTCTATAAGATCGGGTTGTCGATAGGTCTCCAAGAAATTTTTATAATTAGCGATTTTGGGGGGAAAGCCTAGCCCATTGGAAACCCTAGCCATTCCTGGGCTGGTAGTGTTGGATTATATTAGAAAGCAGGCTGAGCAAGCCACATAGAGCAAGCCAGTATGCACTCCTCCATGGCTGCTGCATCAACTGCTGCCTCCAGGTTCCTGCCCTGCTTCAGTTCCTGTCATGACTTCATTTGATGATGAAACTGTGATGTGGAAGAATAAGCTGAATAAATCTTTTCCTCTCCAAGTTGCTTGGGTCATGGTATTTCATCACAGCAATTGTAACCCAACCAAGACAAGGATCATCCAAACTATGAATCAGCATGCACTTTAGAACTAAACCGCACTGTAAAGCAAATAGGTCTGCCAAGTCTATAGACTACTCCATCCAACAGAAACAGAATACATGTCTTCGCAACACTGCATAAAACTTTCTTTAACACAGGCTGAAAGCTGGAAATGCCTTGTAAAACGACACCTATTTTACTCATTTGAATTTTCTAGAATGTTCAGCAGTATTCAGAATGAACCACTGCAGTTTCTCTTCTTACCTGAGTGCTACTGGAGAGAGTTCATTGCTATAGGCTGTGGATACACAAGTGAAAGCTGCAAAACTTCCTTTTCCCAAAATGAAAATAATAAGACGCAGGACATACATCTCTGAAAACAATGTTAAAGGGAGAAATTATTTATTCTATCAATATTTATTGATCTCTAATTCAAAACATTTACAAATATTTTTTTTAAAAAATATTAACTACTAAGCCATTATCTGGAATCAAGCACTACTGTTTTATTGAAAACAAACATATTCTCCTTATGGTTTTCCTTCCTGTAACTCTCCATAGATCCTCTCTACCTTCCCACCCACCCAAATCCACACCCTTTCCTGCACTTTCTCATTAGAAACAAAATAGGCATCTTAAAAGAAATAATAAAATAAAATGGAACCAGATTATAACAAGCAAATTAACAAAAATTTCATTGTTGCTTAAACAAATGAAATATTATGCATAAAAATGAACCAGTCTCCACCTAACTAAAGTCATAAATGAAAATCCCCTGCCAAGATCATATTCAATAATGACATGTGAAAGTTTCCTTAAAGATATGTTACAAGGCACATGAATTTCTACGGAGTGAAATGGAATATATAGAATGGTAAGAAACATGTACCTTACAGGGTGTTACGTTCCACATTATTAAGGAATTTCTATGAGCTGGAGAAATGGCTCAGTGGTTAAGAGCACTGACTGTTCTTCCAAAGGTCCTGAGTTCAATTCCTAGAAATCACATGGTGGCACACAACCATATGCAATTTGATATGACACCCTCTTCTGGTGTGTCTAAAGACAACTACAATGTACTCATATACATAAAATAAATAAATCTTTAAAGAATTTCTAAAACTGCACAACAAGAATTCAAATGGCTTGAATGAAAAATAGTCAGAGGATGTTAACAGAAATGAAAATAAAATACTTTAGAATGGTGTTGGTGGTAGGTCATTCTAAATGAATAAAGTCCTGAGTGTATGTGCACTGTGGAAATAAGCAGGCCATTTCAAGGACTCCCAGATTCATGGGAAACCTGCAAAGCCTGCCTCCCTTGGAAGGTGAGACTCTCAGGAGTGGCAGAGCCTTGCTCTGCTCTGTGTAAAACTGTTGATAGTGTGTGCAGAAAATGATCACCATTGCTCTGTCCCACAAAGATAGTTATTGCCTGAAAACTCTCCCCTACAGAGGCTTCTCCTATTTAAATTAGGCCAACCTACCTCCTTGTTCTGCTGTATATAATAGCTCTGTCTCCTCATCTATCTGTATGTAAGAACCCCACCTTCGTGTTTAGCTGGATGTAATAATCCTGTCTCTATGTTCAACTGTAAGTAATAAACATAGTGAGTTTCCAAGGAAAACTATAATTTCTCCATCAAAGAACTCAGTCTACCTGACTCCCTAAGCCCTGTGTGTGTGTGTGTGTGTGTGTGTGTGTGTGTCCATCCTTCACTTTGTCTGTCTGTTTGCCATCTGTCTGTCTGTTTGTCTATTAAATCTTCATTCCCTTGCCACCAAAACTCTGCAAACATATAACAAAAATAGAAGACCTATTTGGGAATACGTTTGATCTGCTATGTAGGATCGTGAATAGATGTTCATCAATAAAAATAATAAGGAGAAATATAAGACAATGTATTTGAAATTAAATTATAGGTTTAAGTATTGTATGTTCAAGAAACAAATATATACTTGTCCCCTGTCTAGACCATGAGAAACAATTAATTCCATATCTTAAGCACACTAAGCACATACTAAAATATTTGACAGCTATAAAACATGTAAATTTTAACACAATGTTGGTCATAAAATTCCTCTTCTTGTCACTAAATGCAAATTCTCTAGAATCTTTCATAAAAACATGAAAATCTTTGCATCAGTTAATTCTAAAGCTTTTAGAACTGATTTTCAGAATTTCTTTCATGCACACAGTGAGAGTTTAAATGAGAAATGTTTCCTCACAGCCTCATATATTTAAACACTGTTCCTCATCCAATGGCACTGTTTGTGAAAGGTGTGGAACTTTTGGATGGTGGAATATCCCTGGAAGAGGTACATCATTAGAGACTTGAGGTCAACAGCATGGTCTTGTTTCTGTTCCCCTCTGGGTCTCTCAAAACACCACGATGTTAAAAGACAGAGTCCTAGTCACACAGTAGCACTTTCATGAACCCACTGCCCATCCTGCCTTCCAATCATGATGGTGATTATCTCCCCTCAAGCCATCAGTGAAAAATAGGGTCCATCCCTTCAATTATTTCCTGTCAGGGACTAGTGACAATCACAAAAAAAGTAGCTAATAGTTATCAAAGACCTTTTTTCCTCTTTCTAAAGAAACTTTCCTCTGTCAGATTCTATGTGTCTCCAATGTAGATTTATCACAGTCCATGATTTCTGCCATACATTATTTAAATAAATGCTCTGAAATACTGTTATTGCAATCATGCTTTTCCTATTGGTAAAGAACATCAATTGAATACTTACTAGATCACAATATATTAAATACTCTGTAATCAGCTTCCTCTTATCACTTACATCCTAGTTATTTACAGGTAACTAACACAGTGACACCAATTTTCCAAACCACGTCCTCCTTCCACTTCCATGGCATCTTTGTGTGTGTGTGTGTGTGTGTGTGTGTGTGTGTGTGTGTGTGTGTGTGTGTGTGT
>NC_034606.1:23053518-23055173 GCF_900095145.1 Mus pahari
TGTGTGTGTGTGTGTGTGTGTGTGTGTGTGTGTTTCTGCACCAAATAATTCCCATTTGGCTTTAGGGGTTCAACATTGAATGGCACCAGAGAGATTCTTTAAACTACTTGTGTGTAGTTATTGTCCCTTCGACATGATGACTTCATGCCAAGTAATATTGTTGATGTAAGCCTCCCAGAGATGACTGTTGTTTTCTTTGTTTGTTTGTTTCATTGATGACACATAATTAGTGCCTATTAAAATCCGATGTAGAGCTTCCAAGTTTAAAGGAAGCCATAAAGTTGTAGTTTTCTTTACTAAGGAGTTCAAAGCCTTTAAAATGTCCAGGCTTAAAAGTAGAGTGCATGGTTAAGCTGGTAGAGCTACAAACAACTCTTAGGACATGAGTTTGGTCCCTGAAGCCCAAGCCATAAAAGGAAAGAACCATTGCAAGTTGTTATTTGACCTACGGAGGAGCTGGAAAGGCAGCCTGGTTTCTGGTTAAACTAAAGTTAAAACCCCCAGTGACCCTAAAGTCATGGCAGATGTTTCTCCTGGCTCCCAGACACTAGGTTCCTGTCATGAGGCCGAAGCCCGCCATAGATTTGTGGTCATCAGTCATGTAAGAGCAACACCCCAAACTCCTCCACAGATAGAGGCTGTGACCTATGGGCATGTAGACTCAAGACAGATCTCCATTTTAATGAGGTACCTAAAGGCCTGGAGGACTTAGCCATTAAACCCTCCTTCCCCGACACTCCTTCGTACAAAAGGTATTTAACCTCAGGCTCACCTGAGAAAGGGTGTATAGTTTTACTTATCCACTTTCCACCGTGACAATAAATTCCTTAAAACCATGAACTGCCTCTTTTCACCAGGCTCTGTCATGGGGAACAAGGGAGAAGGCTTTTGCCTAAAGAGCCACTCTCTAATCTCCCATAGAAGGCCTCTCTGTGCTCCCCAGTCATGGCCGCCAAGCCAAACCAAGCCAGTTTCCCATCGACAAGCCAAGGACTCCCCCTAAGGGGCCAGCCAGAGCTCCCCTTTTCCCCCCTCGTCCCTAGGCTAGATTCCAACCACAGTACCCACTCCGTTCTCAGCTCTTCTGTGACTCCCAGCAGTGCCTGGATGTCTTAGAGTCTGAGAACAAGATGGCCCCAGCCTCCTTGCAGGCCCAGGGACCTTGAGCCAGCTCCAGCTGTCCCGCACCTCAGACTGCCCTCCCCCAACCCCAGAGTGTCCCAAGGCTTCCCAACAGCCAGACCCTTACCAGGCACAGTGTGGGGTAAACCCAGTCAAAAATCCCAATTCTGCTTCCCCAAGCAGCTAAGCCCTGTTGCAGAGCAGACATAGGACACTACTAACCCTACAGACTTCCACAAGTATGGGATTCATCTTCCTCTGCTACTCTTAATCTAGTGCAAGAATTCACCATGCAATCCATGTACATTCAGAAAAAATCATGTAATTTCTTCTATGCTCATTTTTTTATACCAAAGTTTAACTAAAAATAATATCATAGGGGAAGCTTCAACATAAAACTTTGTCTTATGGTAATATCACTTTTAATGATTCTATCCCTTCTATTGTTTTCAGGGAGAGAGAGGGGAGGGAAAGAGAGAGAGAGAGAGAGAGAGAGAGAGAGAGAGAGAGAGAGAGAGAGAGAGAGAGAGAGA
>NC_034606.1:23055273-23066961 GCF_900095145.1 Mus pahari
ATCATTGGGAAGAGAGGCCCCTTGGTCTTGCAAACTTTATATGACCCAGCACAGGGGAAGGCCAGGGCCAAGACGTGGGAGTGGGTGGGTAGGGGAGCAGGGGCGGGGGGGGGGTTATAGGGAACTTTCGGGATAGCATTTGAAATGTAAATAAAGAAAATATCTAATAAAAATGGGAAAAGATACATTTTTGTATTTGAAAATCTAAGTGTACATGGATATACATTAGTAGTAAGACACTGAGGGAGTCTCACCTTCAGAGATGAAGATGTTGATGGTAATACAACTTCCAGTTGTAAAGAGCAAAAAGGCAATTAAAGGACGACGTTTTACATTTCTTAATGTAAAATATGTGAGTGATTTACTGGGCATGTCTATCACTCCTAGAAGAATCTGGGTCAAGAATATGTTCTTTCCCAACATTTGAACATCCAACAAGAGACCAACAAAGCTGAAAAGTTCTGCAAAACTGGGAGAGAGCACACAAAGGCATTCAACCAACTGGGGAAACAAAACATTTTATTATAGTGTGTGTGTGTGTGTGTGTGTGTGTGTGTGTGTGTGTGTGTGTGTGTGTATGTGTGTATGTGTGTGTATGTGTGTGTGTACTTTGGATCATTTCCTTTAAAGATATAACTAAAATAAATATTTCAAGTATTGGATAAAATTGCATTTTATAATGTTACAGAACCTACTTAAGAAAAAAAACATAAAAATAACATAATTACAGAAATGATCAATACATTTAGCAGAGTTTATAAGGAAATTTATATTTAAAACATTCTTAACTCAGTTTACTGCTCTAATAGACCCGACATTTGAAGTATGTCAAATCCTAGGCAGGAAATATGAAGCTGTCTTTAGTGATCATTTTCTATATAGAAAACCATGAGCCCAAAAGCTGCATCTTACAACTCTTGTTACAGTGCAAGAATATATCATGCAAGATGTGTATATTTAGGAAAGTCAAATAATTTATGCTGAGGTCACTTTTCTTTTCCTGAAATTTGGACTAGAAGTAAATTCACTAGAGAAAGCTGTGGTTATGTAGAAATGTATTATCACTTGCAGTGATCCTGCCCCACTGTTTTTATATAATTGCCTAATGTGTTGCAAAGATGTCCATTTGTAACATATGGAGATCAAAATAAGACCAGAAACTTTGAGTAAAATTTGAAATTTGTGTGGACTTGATTTCAGTGTTATGCATTGAGGCTTACTGCTTTGCAGTATAAATAATATTGTTTGATTTCATTAAAGACTTGCTTTATCATTCTCATTATTTAGTGAAACTTAGTTGAGGTTTAAATTGACTTTTTAATTTCATGCTTACATTTCTCCAGTTTCTGTAAATTACAACCATTCTATGAAGTATTTTTTTAAAAAAGTAACCCATGTGAGTTGTTTTTAATCCTCCCCTACATATATTTGTAATTTGGTTTCTAGTGTCTTGAATAAAGGGGAAAGGAAACAGTTGTTTACCCAAGACATTCCTCAAAGGGCTTAGCACGATGCTGAAGTAGTTGACTATATGACAGTGAAGGGAAGAGGGTAAAGTACTCACATTAAACTGGAATTCCAAATCACTATTTTACGTATCATGGGATTAATAATGATGTCCTTTATTCTTAAATGCTTTCCAGTTGAATTAACATCTTCCTTAAGTTTAGATCGCAAGTCCTTCAAAATGAAAGAGATCAAGGCAACATATTCAGGTTGAACAGAAGTTTGAAAAAAATTCTCCACAAATTATACTTCACTCTTCTATGCTACCATATACCATCTATGACTAACCATCACACTCTAACTATCTAAAAGGGAAAATAGGAATGGCAAGATTGCTTAAGTGAAAGCACTTGCCACCAAGCCCAATGACTTAAATTCAATCCCCACACTCACAGGTCAAGTCTAGAACTAACTCCCATAAATTGTCCTCTGACCTTCATATGACCTCCTTTGCAAGTGTGTTTCCCCCCCAATACATGTACACAAAATAAATAATCTGTGCAATTAAAATTTTTGAAGCAAACAAGTAAAAAATAAAGATAAATGATAAAATGCTTAAATGAAGAATTATATACTATATATGTTGTAAAAATATTTCCTGGTAAAAATTATAAAATTACTTTCTAATAATTCCTAAATTGTTTTTCATTAGAAACTATTAGAGTAGACTAGTCTAACATAGTCGTAACTAGATAATTGATGCTCAAACCGAGAGACTGTTGTCAAACTCTTTCTGGGAATCCCCACTGTACCAAGTACATTTCATGATGAATCAAGTCCTATATCTGATTAACTATTAAAAAAGTGACAGTTAATTTTTTATTGTATCTTTGCAGATTTTTATATATCTTATATTGCTATTAACTTATGTGAAATTATTTTTTAGCAAAATTCTACATTAAATATTAACTTTTAGACTCAACTTTTAAAATGATCTTTAATTAGATTTTTTTCTTTTCATATTTTTACTGATTATCTGAGAACTCCTCATCATGAACTCTAATCACACTTCCTATTCCTCCCAGGTCCATCTCCCACCCTTGTAACCTCCCCTGAAGAAGAAGAGGAGGAGGAGGAGAAGGAGGAGGAGGAANAGGAGGANAAGGAAGAGGAGGAAGAGGAGGAAGAGGAGAAGGAAGAGGAGGAGGAGGAAGAAGAGGAAGAGGAGGAAGAGGACGAGGAGAAAGAGGAGGAGGAGGAAGAGGAGGAGGAAGAGGAGAGGGAGGGGAAAGAAGAGGAGGAGGAGGAAGGGTCCAATTTGTGTTGCTCCTGAGCAATGTCAAACTCTCAATGTCTAGTCCCTTAAAGAAAACTGAGTCACTCCCAGCTGGCACTCAGACCAGAAGCCATCAACCATGGAGAACTTATGCTTCTGCATCCTTATCACAATTTTTAAGAGTTCTCTTCAGTGGATTTCTATCCAGGCTTTTAATTTTGGTGGGGGGTTAGGCTGGAAGTAGGGGTTGTCATATAGGCCTTCTATGTGCCCCTTTCTCAACTGTCAGTTTGCATGACAAAAAGTAGTTCCCTTGTCCTCTACTGTCACCTGGATATGATCTCAGAGCTGAATGCTTGGTATTAGATAACCAATTTGAATGAGGACAGGGTGTCTTCCCAAGAACATTTCTCCATGGTTCATTTTAGAAAGAAAATTCCCAACTGTTATTTTTTTATCTTTTTCCATTTAGAAAATATTAATATGTGTATAGACTATAAGTACAATATTAGGTTTGAACTCAGATTACTAAGTCTGTGAGACTTTTGCTTCTACTATGCACAGTATGACACATACAATGCAGACTTCTGAAATACTTGCATACATCCCTCTACATACTCAATTCTTTTCATGTTTCCAACACAATCTTAAAATAATGCTGAAAAATTATAATGCCAAAAATATTTTTAAAAGGGTACTTGTACATCCATATTCACTGCTGCTAAATTCATAATAGATAGGAAAAAAATCTAATAATCCTTCAACTGATTAATGGATAATAAAAATGTAAAATATATAACCTTATTTAGGAATGAAGAAAGTAATCTTCTTTCAACAAATCCAAAAGAAGATAGTGACACAAACATAATTCCACCTCCAACAACAAAAATAACAGGAAGCAACAATCACTGGTTCTTAATATCTCTTAACATAAATGGACACAATTCCCCAATAAAAACACATAAACTAACCAACTGGATATGTACACAGGGCCCAGCATTTTGCTGCGTACAGGAAACACACCTCGGTGACAAAGACAGACACTACCTCAGAGTAAAAGGCTAGAAAAAAAAAAGCAAGCAAATGGTCCCAAGGAGTAAAGTAAAATGAAACTATGAACTTTGCAGGTAAATTGGATTGAAGTAGATCTAACCTAAATACCTCTTCTTGAAGGACTAGCTGTGATAGTATAGGAAGGCTGCCAAAGAAAGGAAATAACAAATAGTCCTATGCCAGATGTGATGCCTATGAATCCCAACAATGGGCCACATCACAAGATATCACTAATGGTATGATAATAGCATGCATATCTTGGTGGTAAACAACAGTTTTCTAATTGGATGCAATGCTCACTCAACAGGCAGGAAACTAAGCTGAGTACCTAGAGCTGGCAAAGTCAAGGTTCTTTGAGGAAGGTCTGCCACCACTTTACTAAATCAGAACAGTTTCTAACTGCACTCTGCATGTTCTTCCATATACCTATAGATAAGTATAGTCTCATCTCTGATCAAACAAAATTCTCTCTGCAAAAGAAAGAAACTCTTACAGAAAACCACAACTGATCTAAATGTAAAGAACCAACTAACTGATCATAAAGTTCCCAGCCCCAGTTGTTATATCTACTTCACAACTCCTATATATTAGAGTCAGGAGATATCAAGGAAGAAGGGGAGGAAAGATAGTAAGAGTCAGAGAATCAGGAAGTCTGTTGTGCTATTGTGACTCATATAAAGAACACGGGAGCATCATCCCGGATATCTCGACAATATGGCTGCCTTGACAAGAAAAACACCAACAGACTTGCTAACATGATTTTTACCAGGCCTCACCCAGACAAAGAGATTTAGGCAACTAATGGATGCCAAAAGATTGAGAAATAGTCATTTCCAGGGAATTGATTCCCTAATTGGTTATCTAATACCATGTGGTCACCCTTGAAATCATATACATGTAAATAACACTAAATAGACTGAGCAGATTATATTTATATATTTAGGTGTTCATAAAGAGCAACAAGAATTAAAGAAAAAAAAAAGAGACCATGAATTCACAGGGAGTATGATGAGGGTGCCTTGGGAATAATTAAAGGAGGAAAGTGAAAGGGGAAATTATATATTTTAATTAAAATAGACATTTTAAAGAGGAAGTAATAATATTCTATTATTTGAGTCTACCCCCAAATTCGTCTAGTTCTTGTGTAAGTTTACCTATAATTTCACCGTGCTTTTTAATTATTTGATGGCAACAAGGAATTTTAAGATAATGGTTATGTGTGTCTAGTACCTCAGTAGTTAGGTTTTGTGCAATGTCTTTCTTCCCACTGAAGGAGGCAATTCTCTGGAGTTCCTTCCATGCTTGATCTGTTTTGCCAGTGATTATGAGCCACCTGGCTGATTCTGGCACCCAGCTGTTTAAAATGCAATGAATAGAAGGGGAGGTCATATTATAGTCCAGATATATTCCTGTTCTATCCAGGAAAGAATAATCTTATAGAATGTGATTCCCCCTAGCAATAGAGGACATTCCAGGATCTAACTAACCTTTGACTTATTCATTAATATCACTGTTATATCCTGTTGCTAAGCCTTTTTAATACGCTTTCACAGCTAAAAATATGTTTATTCTTAAGAAAGGAGGAAAGAATTGATTATTAAAGTCTAAATCTGTTTTTCAGTACTTTAACTCAAAAAATTTACTTCATTTTTAAAGAACAACAAAACAGTACTAATTTTATATTGTTTATTTAAAACGATAGCTTGTGTTTTATTTCTAAGAAGACTAATTAAAATGTTAAGAAATACCAGAATAGATGCTTTCAGAAAGAAGGCTGTTTTGTGTTTGCTTTAAGAGGGATATAAAAAAGAACTACTTTTAAGCCTCTCTGTCCTTAGCTGTCATGTAGACTTGATCTCATCCACCAAGAGAAAAATAAATTAACACCTGAGTGAAATTTTCAGCCACCATTCACTTCATTTTATAAATTAACTGAAGGAATTATCCTGTTACTGGTTTTTCTCCTAGGACTTTTAAGTTTATTTCCTGCATGTTATACTTAAAATAGCCTAGAGTACATGAGTAAATGGGAAAATATTTCTCAGTGGATAAGTCCATCATCATGTCTTATAGTCATTGGAATGTAATAGGTGAGGGCATACCAAAGTTTACATACCAGAACAAAATAAAAATGATGAAGAAGGGCAAGGCATATGCAAGTTGAAGTAAGTGCCAATCCGAAATCACATATGCTAGTCCCCCAAGTGCACCCTGGCCAATACTGCTGAACAGTCCACTGAGCACTATGATTGTGGTGTACCACTGTGCTGATGCTTCTTCCAAAACTGAAAGAAAAAGAAGAGTTCTGTATTAGTTTGCATTTTACTGGTAGGTTATCACCACGACCAATCGTGGCTTAGGGAGGGAAGGTTTTTTTTTTGTTTTGTTCCATTTGTTGTTGTTGTTGTTGTTGTTGTTGTTGTCGTTGTTGTTGTTGTTGTTTTTCCTCTTAGAGCTTATAGATCATCATAAAGAGAAGGGCAGGCATTTGGAGGCAGGAACTGAAGCAGAGTGCACAGAGGACTGATTCCTGGCTTGCACTCCATGATTTTCACAGGGGATATGGGGTCACTCACAATAAACTAGACCCTCTAATACCGATCATTAATCAAGAGAATGTCCCAGATACTTGCCTATAGTCAATTCTGTGGAGAATTCTCATCAACTGAGGTTCCCTCTTCCCAAATGAGTCTAGCTTGTATCAAGTTGACAAAAACTAGCCAACACAATATCCAATACTTTTGTTTGTTGTTTGTTTGTTTCGTTTTGTTTTGTTTTCTCAAGACAGGTTTTCTCTGTATAGCCCTGGTTGTCCTAGAACTCACGCTGTAGACCAGGCTGATCTCGAACTCAGAAATCTGCCTGCCTCTGCCTCACAAGTGCTGGGATTAAAGGCATGTGCCATCACTGCCAGCCTATATGAGTATACGGTTGCTCTCTTCAGAGACATTAGAAGGCATGTGGATCCCATTACAGATGGTTGTGGGCCACCATATAGTTGCTGGGAATTGATCTCAAGACCTCTGGAAGAGCAGTCAGTGAGCTGAGCCATCTTTCCAGGCCTCCAACACTTTTTAAGAAAGATGACTTCGAGAATGTAAGATAATACATGTGTACACATCAAGGTAAACTTACCAAGGATAAGAGAGTTGATCATAATAGTACTTGTGGAGGCAGATAACAGGAATCTCAAAACACAGTAAACGGAGAAATTGGGGGCAAAGGCACAGAAGGTCCCCAAAACCCCATAGGCTAGGGAACAATACATCAACAATGGCTTCCTTCCAAACCTATGGTAACAGTTAAAATAGTAAAAGATCTAACAGCTGGTTATATACATATTATTAGCATGTTCCCAGATAACTTTTATTACTCTTAGATCCTTGTTTTCTGGGATCCATATACCATCATAACAAAACAATTAAAGTCATACATCTTTATATAAATGCCACTATAGAAAGAGTCAGTATATTTACATATCTAATATAGCACAGTTTTCTATTTCGGAGCTGCACCATCATATCGAGTACATATTCTAAACTCTTTTTAAGCAGTTTGTGCATGCGTATGTGTGTGTGTGTGTGTGTGTGTGTGTGTGTGTGTGTGTGTGTACGCACATGTGCACACATGCTTGTGTATGTCGGGGGGGTTGAGGCATGCAGACACCCATAGAGACCAGAAGGGGATATCTGAATTGAATCTAGGTCCTCTGAGAGAAGAACAAGCACTTACTACAGAGCTATCTCTCTAGCCCCACCATTTAAGTTTCAATACTAACTTTTCTTCTTTCTTGCAATGCATATCCACACACACTAATTGGATTATACCCTTCCTCATAAATATTAATAACCATCATTATTTAATAATATTATTCTCAAAATAGTATTATTCTTAACCCATCTGTTTTAAAATCTTTCTCATTATTTATCTGGATGTGAACAACTTATCTACTCTTAACTCTCTATTTTTCTTTCTAGAAATTTCCCTGAGAGCTCACCATACTCAGTCTTTGTTTTTGTTTTTTGTTCGTTTTTTTGTTTTACTTTTGCCTACTGTCACGAACTTTCTTCTAGACTTCAAGCAAATGAATTTCCCTAAATGAACACATTAATCATACCACATAATTTTACAATGTGAAAATGCACATAGCATTTGGAATTGCCACAATTTTCTTGTTATGGAATTGCCACAATTTTCTTGTTATCCAGTATATCAAACTTAAGAAGAAAATGAAGATTCAGTTCTTAAAATTTTAGCTACTTAACTTTGTTTCCCATTGCTAAATCTATGCTATTTCATTAGTTGCATTTGCTATATAACGTTTTGTGATATTTTTGTCCCCTTACATTTTTTTCCATTTACCAACTGTTAAGATTTTTGTGAGCCAGTTCAAAGTTTACTTTCACTAGAAGCCTATTACATTGATTTCTGTCTTCCAAAGTTGGTTATTCCTTAAAACTTATCTATCATGTATATTGTATACCCTCCACTCAGCTTCTTTAAATGTTCATAATTTTTAATAAAAACATACAGTCTTTAAAAAGTTTTATAGATGTTTCTTTGTCAAAAAAATGAAGCTTACCTGTCAGAAAAAATGCCAGACAGAGGACCAGCTACCAAATGCCCTGCCAAAGAGGTGGCTTGTGCATAGTATTTGAATGACTGAAAATCACATACTAAATCCCACTACAAAAGAGTGAATACAATTATTATACGTTGAATAATTATATATAGTATTTAAAAAGAGACCTCAAGTAAATCTAGAGAATAAACTTATTGAATGATAAGTAGTGGTCTATGATTAATATTCAAAGTTGACAATTATTACATCCTAGGTAAGTTGGGGTCACACATGTCACTTGCCTTAGGGAAGAATATACCACTATTATCTTACTAATGTATGTAGTATCAAGTTGGCTCCTAATGACTTATATTATATGCATAGATTCATGCATCTTCCACTTCTTCTCAGAGCATTTTATGTCAGGAGCCATCAAGGAAAGGCTAAGGCTAATAGGTGGCGTTTTTTGGAGGTTGCCCACATTTTTGCATGGACTAAGATGGGTGAGCTCTAAAAGGTAAGGTCCCAAAGACACTTCAACTCAGGATTGCTTCTTGCAGCTGATATGCCTTTCCTGACATTATTAAACTAATATAATAATCCCTGGGCATTAGTCCATCCTATTGAGCAGATTTCCTACAGACCAACATAAAGATGAACTTTCATGAATTAATGCTGTTTAGATGAAAAAAATGATTTTATATACTTAACTGATTTGATTCAAATAATCTCAGGAAGAAATTTTTAAGAGATCATTTTAGTTGTTTTCCTAGAAAGATGAAATAGGAGGTGACCGCCTTGGAGGGCTTTGTCCACCAGAGCAGGTGAGAGAGCCATCTTGTGTGTCGGGTTGCTCAGGAAGCAGTCTGCTCTGGTGAGAGTCTGGACTGCAGAAGCCACACAGCTTCTGGGACAGGAAGAAGCCACACAGCTTCTGGGACAGACCTCGGACCCTGTTGTGGGCTCCAGATATCTGGGCATCTTCCCCTCCAGAGGAGAGGTGTCTGCCCAGGAGTGCTCTCACTGCCTGAGCACGGGAGGGACTGCTGACAGAGGCTAACAGAATCACAGGAGGAACAAGCTCCAACCAGAGACAACTATAACAACTAACACCAAAGATTCACAGATTGCAAAAGGCGAATATAAGAATCTTACTAACAGAAACCAAGACCACTCACCATCATCAGAACCCAGCGCTCCCACCTCAGCCAGTCCTGGAAACCCCGATACAACCGAAAAGCAAGACTCAGATTTAAAATCATATCTCATGAGGCTGGTAGAGGACATTAAGAAGGACCTTAATAACTCACTTAAAGAAATACAAGAGAACACTACTAAAGAGGTAGAAGTCCTTAAAGAAGTACAGGAAAACACTGCTAAACAGGTAGAAGTCCTTAAAGAGGAAACACAAAAATCCCTAAATGAATTACAGGAAAACACAACTAAACAGGTGATAGAATTGAACAAACCCATCCAAGACGATAAAAAGAGAAGTAGAAACATTATAGAAAACCCAAAGTGAGACAACTCTGGAAATAGAAACCCTAGGGAAGAAATCAGGAACCATAGATGCCAGCATCAGCAACAGATTACAAGAGATGGAAGAGAGAATCTCAGGTGCAGAAGATTCCACAGAGGACATGGACACAACAATCAAAGAAAATGCAAAATGATCCTAACTCAAAATATCCAGGAAGTCCAGGACACGATGAGAAGACCAAACCTACGGATAATAGGAGTAGATGAGAATGAAGTTTTTCCACTTAAAGGACCAGCAAATATCTTCCACAAAATTATAGAAGAAAACTTTCCAAACCTAAAGAAACAGCTGTCCATGCACATAAACGAAGCCTATAGAACTCCAAATAGACTGGACCAGAAAAGAAATTCCTCCCCACACATAATAATCAAAACAACAAATGTACTGAATAAAGATAGAATATTAAAAGCAGTAAGGGAAAAAGGTCAAGTAACATATCAAGGCAGGCCTATTAGAATAACACCAGACTTCTCACCAGAGACTATGAAAGCCAGAAGATCCTGGGCAGATGTTATGCAGACCCTAAGAGAACACAAATGCCAGCCCAGGCTACTATACCCAGCAAAACTCTCAGTTACCATAGACGGAGAAATGAAAGCATTCCATGATAAAATCAAGTTCACACAATATCTATCCATGAATACACTCCTTCAAAAGATAATAAAGGGAAAACACCAACACAAGGACAGAAACTACACTCCAGAAAAAACAAGTAAGTAATCCTTCAACAAACCTAAAAGAGGACAGCCACAAGAACAGAATCCCAATTTTAAAAACAAAAATGACAGGAAGCAATTACTTTTCTTTAATATCTCTTAACATCAATGGACTCAATTCCCCAATAAAAAGACATAGACTCATAGACTGGCTGCACAAAATGGACCCAACAATTTGCTGCTTACAGGAAACCCACCTTAGGGAACAAAACAGACACTAACTCAGAGTGAAAGGCTGGAAAACAATTTTCCAAGCAAATGGTCAGAAGAAACAAGCTGGAGTAGCCATTCTAATATCAAATAAAATTGACTTCCAAACCAAAATTATCAAAAAAGACAAGGAGGGGCACATAATACAAATCAAAGGTAAAATCTACCAAGATGAACTCTCAATTCTAACTATATATGCTTCAAATGCAAGTGCAGCCACATTCATGAAAGAAACTTCACTAAAGCTCAAAGCACACATTTTACCTCACACAATAATAGTGGAAGACTTCAACACCCCACTCTCAACAATGGACAGATTTTGGAAACAGAAACTAAACAGAGACACATTGACACTAACAGAAGTTATGAAACAAATGGATTTCATATATATCTACAGAATATTTTATCCTAAAAGAAAAGGATATACATTGTTCTCAGCACCACATGGTACCTCCTCCAATTGACCACATAATTACTCACAAAACAGGCCTCCACAGATATAAAAATATTGAATTTATCCCATGCATCTTATCCAATCACCACAGACTAAGGCTGATCTTCAATAACAGCATAAACAATAGAAAGACAACACTCACATGGAAACTGAACAACACTATACTCAAATGATTCCTTGGTCAAGGATGAAATAAAGAAAGAAATTAAAGACATTTTAGAGTTTAATGGAAATGAAGCTACAACATACCCAAACTTATGGGACACAATGAAGGCAGTCCTAAGAGGAAAACTCATAGCCCTGAGTGCCTCCAAAAAGAAACTAGAGAGAGCACATACTAGCAACCTGACAGAACACCTAGAAGCCCTAGAAATAAAGGAAGCAAATTCACCCAAGAGGAGTAGAAGGCAGGAAATAATCTAACTCAGGGGT
>NC_034606.1:23066972-23076374 GCF_900095145.1 Mus pahari
GAAGCGCTGATGTTTAGTCACTCTATGGAAAAAGCAGAGTCCCTGACAACTTTCAGGATAGACCCAGAACAGGACCTAGAGCAATGCCATGAAATGAATCCTTTACATAATTCCAATGGGTGTTAACTCATCTGAAGTCACTGGCTTCTGGTTACAGAATAACAAAGAATTAAGGAGAATAAATATTATTAACACTAAGTAACTTTTACTTCTGCCAAACCAAGTTTTGCCTGCTCTGTGCTTCACTTCCTTGGCTGTCTCCTGGAGAGAGACAGTGCTCAGGCCAGCTCCCAGCCATTTCTATTCATCATAGATTGTGATCAACAAAGAGATCCAGTACTGTGAACACACATTAAATAAGGAAAAGCAGCCTAAATTGGAACATACATACTGTACACCCCAATTCAGATTTCATATATTAAGGTATTTCTATCATAGTTGATATTCATGGAACATTTCTACAGGTTTTTAGTGCTATTTTTCCCTTTGTTCTGTTCTCTCCTCTACCCTATTCGCCCAAACCCCAAATTAATATTTTTTAAAATTTTATTACTTCTTTATAATCTTTTATACAAGTCTATTCTATCTAACATCTCTTGAAACGCTCTCGCTTTGTCTCCTTAGCAATTTCCTGACCTATATTAGTATTCATAATAAAACATATATATGTGAATATTCAAAACTAACATTTAAAGGTGACAAAAAGCATGCAATACTTGTCTTTCTAGTCAATGGAGAGACACATCCTTGTAACCACTTTAAATCTAAATAGCTATCATCTCGTGGGGAAAGTTAGAAATTTTAATAATGTTCAGATGAAATCATTAACCAGAATTTCCCTAAAAACAGTATATAAAGTAACACTGCCTTACATATTAATAAACTGAAACATAAAGCTGCTTAACAGTAAATAATAGATCTAAGTTTTTCACCCAAATAAGGTAAGTCATAGGAATACACTACTGACCACAATATCTGAATACAATCACCACATTCAGTTAAACCTTTTGTAGACTGGTGGTATTACGTTTTTCAAATATATGGATATTTAAAATATGTATTTACATATACACACACATATACACACAAACACACAGTCACACTTATCACCTTTCTTAGTTTCAATGTTTTGTGAAAACCATCTTACATCTCATTACTAGATATCAGGGTACTATAGTGATTTCACTAGACGTCACTAGATTTAAGCATCTTACCTCAGTGACAATGGTAGAAGTAAAAACACTGTGGTCATATGTCCATCCATCTAGGCACGGCTCAGTCTCTAGCTCAGTGATGTTAGAAGTTGATATATTGGAATCTAAAAATTGCCATTGGGTGTACCTAAAGCGTCGGCATTGCTCAGGTTTCTGATTTGGGCCCATTGGGATGGAGACCTTCATCAAAGCTTCAGTAGTCAAGTTTATGTCAGTACTAATTTCAGATCTCGAATTGTCAAGGTTTACACTGCAGTGATGAGCAGGGATGGCTGCTGTAAAATTCTCTAGGAAATCATGAGGGGATGACGCCAAAGCTAAAATGTTGAGAAGGATGATCATACAAATCTGAAATCTTCCACTGTCATCTACATGATGTAGAATTTCATCAAAATCCATGGCTATTCTTGCAAATGCTAGATGTAGAGGCATAGATACAATGATATAGAAAACACAAATTCAAAAATCATGACTTTATTAATTTAAATACATATCTTTTCTGGATCAGATATTCAAAAATTTAAATAGTTACTACTTTCTCAACAAAAAGTACATTCCTTCCCTGCATATTAAAAAGTAATAAACAGTTTGCTTTTCATAGCATTGAAAGTAGTATATTTTTTTCATAATGACAAAGAATTCAATTTAAAAATGTCTCAGATTTGACAGCATATAGAATGAACTCCATTTTACAAATATAGTTAACATGTAATATACTGTATTCTGATCAAGTCTTGATAAGTAGATTTTAAAATATACTAACAACTAATACAATATTACTGCCTCCTATGAGACTATGTCTTCTTTATAAAGCAGGAAAGCTATACTATGAAATCTCAATATTATAGAAGCCCTAACCAAAATCTGAACAATGACATCAGTTACCATGCTAATATTAACAGCAAAAATCTCCAGCATATATACACACATGCATATATATATATATATATATATATATATATATATATATATATACATATGTATATATATAATATTTTCAAAGAGAAAAAAGCAAACAATAGAGTTAGTACATGAAAATTGAAAAAGTATTTGAAGGTAGAGAAAGGAGAATAGTAATAACAGGATATGATAATAGAGAGCTAAAGATGACCAAATATATTGTTCACATAAACAAAATGTCATAATGTGACCCATTACTTGCTACAATTAATGATTGCAAATAAAAATGGAGATGAGATACTAATATACAAACAAAGACAAATAATATTCTTATATTCAAGACATAAAATGCCATGGTTGTTTATTTGACAAAAATCAACTGATTTAGCTGAAACTTCTAGATATTTGAAATAAAATATATGTCAATTGCATTCATTGAATCATAATTCTATGCTCTACTTTGTTGATAAATTATGAGATCAAAACCTACCACTATAACTTGTCAAGTTATAATTTTTAAAAAGTAAATATAGATAAGTACAATAAAAGCTATTAAGGTTCAGCAGGAAACTTGTATTTATATTCATAATGCCAAAAGGTAGCAATATAAGATCTTAAAAATAGGAATTCTCATATTGCTATTAATTGATTCATATTCATTCCAGATCTGAGACACAAGGACAACCAACAATGTTACGTATTTTTCATGTAAATCAAGAATTTTTTGATTTGATGATTTAATTCCTTATTCTATATCAAACAGTATTTTACATGCTATTTTAATAAAAACATGGAAATTTACCTATATAGGACTTCTGTTGCACACAGCCAAATCACACATAGAGAAAATCTGTCTCTTTACCCCCNNAAAAATCTACTGATAAGTTAAAAAGTTACTAATTTACCCCTAGTCCACTGTTCATTGGAATTAAGTAACTGAACTGGACTTTAGAGTTATTTGTAGTTTTTGGCTTAAAGTGAATAATACATTAAATGAGAAGCGCTGATGTTTAGTCACTCTATGGAAAAAGCAGAGTCCCTGACAACTTTCAGGATAGACCCAGAACAGGACCTAGAGCAATGCCATGAAATTTTTATCAGTCTATATTTCTGTGTAGCTTTCTCTCATCACCGTCATCCTTTCCAGCATTGACATTTCTACCTGAGTAAATTAAAGGTTTTAGAGAAAATTTACCTTTGGTAATCCATCATTTTTACCTAAAAATGACTTCCTTTTTCTCTATTATAAATATCTCTATCAAGCATACACTAAACTATGATCATATTTATTCACACTCTCCCATCCTCACTCACTCATACACTGACAAAAGATCATTGTGCCAACTTTGCTAACCATATGTGCATGGGCATCTGACCACTAATTGGTGCATGGCAAACATACCCATAGCCATGTAATCAAAAAATAACAATTCTCCCATAGCTCCTATAGAAAATTGAATCTTTAGAAATTATAAATCCAGTATGTATCTATCATACAAGTCAATCATACAATTCTTTACACAATAATTTACTCAATCCAGTTAATGATCTCTCAAGTTCTAATTTAGCAATCTTCAACATATTCAACTAAATGAACTTTGATAATGAGTGCCACATTCCCATTCCCATGGACTTGCTGACTTTAGCTGGTAGCCAGGAGCAGGAACAATAACAACAACAAAAGTATAATGATATACTCTGTCTCCATATGTGTCACATCTGCTGATACTTTATGGAACAGAGCAAGGAGCATTACAAAGTAATAACAAAGTTCAGAGTTCCAATCTAATCTTGCTCAGTAAAATAAATGACAAAGCAGTACAGAAGAAGTCATGGATACAGAAATGGCTGACAGATTTGATACATAAATTTAATGCAGTAATTTTATTAAATATAAATGCAATCCTGAATTACCGTCTCTTCTAGTATTAATTTCAGTTCAGAATTTTCACCCGCTTTTAAATGAATTCCACAGTTTTTGTTTTTAAAGTGTATATAGTGGAATATTAAATGTTTTCCTTTGAAAAAAAAAAAACACGATGTCCAAATCTGTACATGAAGTGGTTTTAATCAGCCTCAGTTATTTCTGTTCTTGCTCTAATACTGAAAGCAGGAAAGATTTATGAAGACAACTGGGGAAGCTAGGCATGTAGCTCAGTGGACATGTAGCACATAAGAGGCCTGAGATTTCTTTACAACCTCAGGAAAAGAATTTATTCAATTCACAGTTCTATAACTTCAAGGACATGATTCTGCCATTGGCACAGCTCTGATGGTGACCTCATAGAAGATAGTGTCAAAAGAATATCTAGGAACTTCAAAAGGCAAAGATGAAAACAATTTCAAAAAAATGGGCCTAGACCTTAACTGAGAGTTCTCAGAATAAGAAAGACACGGCTAACAAGTACTTCCAGAAAATGTGCATCATTTTTAGCAATTAGTCAAGTGGAAATCAAAACAACTTTAAGACTTCATCATATCCCAGTCAGAATGGCAAAGATCAACAAAACAACCAGCTAGATGACTGGACTGTGGTAGGGAAAAGAGAACCCTTATTCATTATTGGTGTAATTGCAAACTAGTCCAGCCACTCTGAAAGTTAGTGTGGGTAGCTCTCAAAATGCTAAAAATGAATGCACCATGCAAATCCACTAAACTATTTCTTGGCATGTGTACAAAAGACTGGAGATTCAACTCCACTGACACATTCTCTGCCATATTTGTTGTTGCTTTATCTTCAATAGCAAGTAAATTGATACAATCCAAACGTCCTTCAGCCAAGGAACTGATAATAAAAATGTTGTACCTACACACTATGGAACACTATTCAGCTTTAGAGGTGTGATAAAGGAAATCATGAACTTTGCAGGTAAATAGAACTAGAAAAGGTCATGTTCAGTGAGGTAACCTAGACCCAGAAATACAAACAGGGTATGTTCTCTTTCACCAAAGTCTCTCAGCTCCAAATCTTCAGATGTGAGGGCGTAGTCTGAAGTAACTACAGAAACAAGGGAAGGAAAATGTTGGGGCAAGAGGGTCAGGGAGGAATAGAAAGGGGGATGGCAGGGCCCAAGTGATCTTTTAGGAGGAATAGGAAGAGTGGGGAACTTAAGGAGGGGGTGTGAATATAAAATAAGGCGGGAGAAGAGTTGTGAATTTTGTGGAGATAAGAGAAAATGAAAAAGATGCAAATATTTCAAAATGGTGGAATGAATGCAATGAGAAAAGATTGAGGTAAAGGAGGAAATGCGGGGCTTAATTTGTATCTGTTTTGATTTATTATTTGTCACGAATCAGAAGTAATATGTTTCATAATCTGGTGGAGACAGTGTCCTAATGTGACCTTCATGAAGTTATTCAACTGATTAATTCTGCAGTTTGTTCATCAGAGAATGGAAATACAATGAATACCTTGACCTGAGCATTTTGACAGCATCCCCTCTACTTCATATAGGAAACTTGTCTAACACTTGCTCTCTCATCTAGAATTCAATATTGTCTGCCCCTATGTCTCTATAGCCCAAATAATCATCTTTAGGTCTTCAGAATGTAAGGAATGCTCTTACCTCTACAGTTTCACGTAGGATCTTCCCACAGTACATTCCTACTCTTTGCATTACTGAAGTACAGGTACTTTTGTTGGAACATTGTGATACTGTAGTCAATTTTCAGTTGCCTCCACTAATATATTAGCATGTGGGGAAAGTACAAAGTCTGTTCTATCTTGTTATGTCCTGGTAATGATCACAGAGGCCAATCAATACTCTATCTGAACCAATAAATAAAAGGTAACATGCAGGTTCATACCAGCAGTACACCAAGGTTCTAAGATTCCTTGAAAAAATCGAACTTCCTCTGCTTTGATTTATTCAGATCTCCAGTAACACAGCCTACTCTTCTTGTAGGTATAAAGCAAGAAAGAGGCAGGACTCACCACTAGACATCCAGGTGGTCTGGACAGTGTTTTAAGGTAGGGATTGAGATTGTGCTAGTTACAACAATTAGTTATGATAGCAGGGAACATCTTGTTTCCAACACGAACAGAAAAAGTGCCTGGGGAATAAGGGTGCCTTCATTAAATCAAAACAGAATAGCTTTGCTTTCCATATGTTGGCTCCAATTATGATCCTCTTACTTATGCTGAAACAAGCCAACTTTCTTTCTTAATATACATTTTAAAAGCCAAGAAGCTGCTAACAATACATAAATGATCACAGCTCAGGGCTACTTAAGACAATGACAACCTAGACATCCTTGACAAAGGACAGTAAATAATGAAAAATGTGTGACCATCATGGAGAAGAAACAGTTTAGTCATAGCTGAATATTATTTTGGATCAATTTGGCAGGATCAATTTAAGGTGAATTATTTTTTTTTATTTTGCTCAGTTTTTTTTTTATTGTCTTCTCAAAATTCAATCATATAATATCAAACAGATGGCTTGAAAAGTGAATAAATAGGTCATAAGAGTTCTGTATACTTCATTGTTCTGGTTTATGGCTAAACACAGCAATCAGGTTTTGTTGAAACTGGATAATATTGCAAGTTTCACTTTGTTTGAGTTCCAGGTGATCTGGAAGAAATAAAACTTTTCCAGGAGCACGTGTTCTTGGAATCCCTACTTCATGCAATTTGCCCAAGAAATTGATTCAATCCCATGAGGGCTTCCAAGCTATAGAATGAATTGTTTTAAAGACCTATGATAATCATGTCTTTATCGTGATGTGCCAAGACCAAACATGTCGACTAATTAATTACATAGATGCACTGCATTTTAAGTGAAGAAAACATAAAGTTCGAGTGGAAGACAAAGATATAGAAAAGGTAGAGAGTCTGGTGAGTCCTCTAGATACTCAGATAAATCAGCAAGCACATCACAAACATCTGTAGTTTGACGAGCAGTCTCTACAGAAGGCAACAAGACACTTGCCATGAAGGGTTGGACTCCCTTATTTCTCTATTTTCAGAAGACATCATGCACTAAAATGTTCCACCATGGCCTTTTCTGTAGAGAGAGGAAGCTTAGGGGCTTCTTTGTTGTACCTCTGTGAAGGTCATAGAGGATTAATTGAAGCATGGAGCATTAAATCATAGGCAGTGTAATCAGTTAGATAAGACAACAGACCCATGAACACGAGAGTTTTAAAATACACCTTCAAAGTGCGCCTTGAATGCAGAGTTTTTTTTTTTTCATTTAGAGATTTCTGATTATTTGAAGATGAAATGTACTCTAGTTCAATAAGTCTGAATTAAGACACAAACACATAATGCATAGGATAGTCTCTTCTCATTCAGTACCAGAAAGATGCAAAATTCTATTTTTAAAATAAAAAATACTTGCAGAAATGCAGACTACACATGGTAAGTAAATGTGGTAAGTAAAATGAATTAGACTCAAGAAGACAAGCATCTTATGATTTTTCTATGAGGAACACAAAACTTTTAAGTACATATATATGGCATGAAGGTAGAAAAGGGACTCAACGAGGAAGCTGAAAAAAGATCAGAAAACAGAAACAATAGGGTGATGGAGGTGTGACTACAAAGTACATGGACACACATGGCTAAAATTTCCATCATGAATCCCATTCATTTGTATACTAACTAAAGTATTGGTAATAAAAGAATTTTAAAGCAGTTGTATAAAGGGTACTATAGGTTACAGTATATTATATTAGTTTAATAAAGTCCTGTCTCTTTATTTCTACTACTAACCTTTAATCTGCCACATGGTGCTCATCTTTGATTGAGCAGTCCATTTGTGCCATTACACAGCATATAAAACATATAACACACAGCATGCATGAGAGCTCAATGCTCATACTACTCACACATCACCGATGAACAGTAGCCCATTACTAGCTGAGTATGTAAGGGAGGGATGTCCAAGGTCAACATGGAGTTTTTGAGCAGCACATGATTTCACATGCTAATTTCCATATTATTCATGAGCAAATTATTTAACAAGTTATAAGGTTAAGAGACATTATATGACTCAGCCTCAAAGTCAACATTATAACAGAAACCTCTAAGCAGCTTTTAAACATATGACCTCTATATGTTAATAGTATTTTCCAAACAAGTATGGAACACACAAAAGTACTACACAAAAAACGTGTAAAAATTGTAAAGTGGACTCTGAACTCAATGCCTCTATCTTTCCCTAAATTGATCTTCATATTGGGTAGTGTTGTGTTTTAGGTACAGTTTGTCTCTTCAGATACCAGTGCTAACATTTGCCTTTTCTGTATTATTGTGACGTTGGACCTGGGGATGGTCACTCAGTTTCTATGGTCAAAAACAGCTTAGCCGAGAATCCTCTGTTTAGCTCTGTACCACATTTTAATAGGATTATTTGGTTCTCTAGAGTCTAACTTCTTGAGTTCTTTGTATATCGTGGATATTTGCCCTCTATTGGGTGTACAATTGGTAAAGATCTATTCCCAATCTGCTGGTTGCTATTTTGTCCTATTAGGGAAGTACCCTCATAGAGGCAGGGGAAGGAGAGATGGGATAGGGAATTCCAGAGGGGAGACCTGGAAAGGGGATAAAATTTGAAATGTAAATAAAGAAAATATCCAATTTAAAAAAAAAAAAAAAAAGAGTGCAGTCTCTCAGAAGCGATTCTTCCCACGGGATAGATTAGATGCCACGAGATGAGAGTGGTTTAAGGTGAAACAGTCTCTTTTTCACATTCTTTACTTTGTCCTTCTATTTCCTGGACTGCAGCAATGGGAGGCCCACGCTAGCAACTCGGCCCATGCTCACTGTACAATTTTACATTACAGAAACACGGGCAAAAATAAATCTTTTTCTTATAAATATCCCAGTTTCAGGCATTCCCTATGATCAACTTAAAAATTAGACCTATAATCTCAGTTCCTAGGTGGTGAAAAGATCTCTTCCTTGTTGTTGTTTCTGACTTTCTTATTTATACAAAAACTAATGTCCTGTTTATCTTATATCCAGAACCATCTTTCCAAGAGTCTATGTTTTTGTGTTCTGTTTTATGTCATTGTCTTATCTATTTTGTATCTTCTTCCATTATCTACATAAATACACATACAGACATGCATACATTCATATATACACACATATGCTGCATGCTAATTCAAATGGTTTTTTGATAAGAACAAATATCCCCTTTTCTTATAATTATATACTTAAGATTGCTGTAACAAAAACACATTATAAACAATCCAGCTTAAAACAAAGAATTCTCAACTGAGGAATATCGAATAGCTGAGAAGCACCTCAAAAAAATGTTCAACATCCTTAATCATCAGG
>NC_034606.1:23076849-23079537 GCF_900095145.1 Mus pahari
AGAATAAGGAACAAAATACTCATGAAAGGATATAGATACAGGGACAAATTTAGAGCTAAGATGAAAGGATGGACTATCCAGAGACTACCCCATCCGGGGATCCATCCCATCATCAACCACCAAACCCAGATACTAATGCACATGCCAGCAAGATTCTGCTGAAGGGACCCCGATATAGTGACTTCTTGTGAGGCTATGCCAGTGCCTGGCAAACACAGAAGTGGATGCTCACAGTCAGCTATTGGATGGAACACAGGGCCCCCAGTGTAGGAGCTAGAGGAAGTACCCAAGGAGCTGAAGGTCTGCAACCCTATAGGTGGAACTACAATAGGAACTAACTAGTACCCCCAGAGCTCGTGTCTCTAGCTGCATATGTAGCAGAAGATGGCCTAGTTTGCCATCATTGGGAAGAGAGGCTCCTTGGTCTTGCAAACTTTATATGACCCAGCACAGGGGAACACCAGGGCCGAGAAGTGGGAGTGAGTGGGTAGGGGATCAGGGTGGGGGTAGGGTATAGGGTACTTTTGGGATAGCATTTGAAATGTAAATGAAGAAAATACCTAATAAAAAATTGGAAAAAGTTTAAAAAGGAATCTATTAACGAAAAGTTCAGAATAAAGAAAATCAAATGAGTAGTAAAATAAAAAATAAAATGAAATGAAATAAAATAAAATGATTCCTAAAAAAATAGTCCAGCTTAAGAAATGTGTGTGTGTGTGTGTGTGTGTGTGTGTGTGTGTGTGTGTATTCTTAAATATAACCTGCCCAGTCTGTATGATGTTATTTGTAAGTTTTCAGGGCTGCATGTAATGATATTTTTAAGGCCATGGATTTAAAAGTAAATAAGGAGGGACCATGGAAGAGTTTGGAGGGTTGGAAAGAGAATGAGGACATGATGTAATTGTCCTCATTATAATAATTATAATAATTATTATAATCTCAAAAAGGTAATTTTAAAGAGTTCAGTTTTACTAAGTATATAAATCTACTTCCTCATGGTTCAAGAAAATAGCAGTCTAAATCAAGGTATTGGTAAACATGTACTTGAACCCTTTGCATCTGTCCAGCTATAATGCACAAGGACAGTGCCACTGTCCTGGGGTCTTGATGTATAGTGACATCAGTTAAATTTCTCTCCATCTACACAGGACTTTTCTCTGTATGCATAGATCTCTACCTCTACATCTCTATTTACAATAACTCTTTTGATTCTTACAAAGCCTATTTTTAATCATTTGAATATGGTTTCTCCCAACCCTGTCTGACCTCATTTTAACTTTATTACACTGGTGAACAACCTATCTCAAAAAGACTATATTAAAAAGTGCTAAGAATTAGGGTTAGAAGGTACTTTTTGTGGGGTACAACTGAATTACAATTTTGCTTACTCATACAGATTCATATGATCCATCTGTCTTTCAGCTTGCATTATTGTATGAGCAGAAAATAATCATTTTAGTATCATTCACCAATCTTTTAACGTCATTTGGGGGTGGGGGGAGTTCCTATATTGTGTTTAATCATTGGCCTAGTACAGTGATATGAAAACCATGGTGGACTTAGAGAAAATTGGGGTTTTCGTCCCAATTCTTCGGTATTATAAGGACCATAAAATGTAAACCATATGTCAGTTGAGTTAAATTTGGCTTGAACCCTGATTCCAACCTCTTGCCAAAGCCCAAAGCCCAACGCCCTTCCCAGGACATCTGTTGATTCCCAAGTGCTTGCTTTCTCAGGTTTCTCTGACTCAGCATCCCTGCTTCAACTGTAGTGCTCAACACTGCTCACATTCCTCTGAGACCATTAGAAAATACTATAAAATATCTTAAAAAGGCAAATCTGTTGCTGGGTGTCCTACACATGCACCTTTCCTGATTATTTGTGCCTACCATGCTTCTCTCAATTGTAGGAAAATGGTGGTAGTACCAATTGTCACTGTTAGTCAAACATAGTCATTTATCAACAAGGTTTAATTGCCCTTCTTTCTACTAGTTTTGCATACATAGTGACCACTAAACATTTTAACCCTCTCAGATTCCTTCATTTTGAATAAGTAACCATTGTGATTTTCTTTGAATAGCTGTGGCATCTTATATATTCCCCTAATAATTAGTAAATTATAAAAATCTGTTAAAAGTTCATTTTATTTTTTCTCACAACTCACGAGTACATTTTTAATGAAATTATCATTTAACAAGGCAAAGTCTAGTACTTTCAACTCAAACTAAAATACTTAGATTAGCCACAATGGCATATCAAGAGTTTAGAACGTTTCCTAAAGCTGAGATACAGGAGGGGAACAGAGAAGGATCTGTAGGAAAGCATGTCTTTATATCCTCAGATTTCCCTAGCATTCCATGGAGCATTGTGTACTTAAAACCAACCATACAAAATGAAAATTACCCTACACATGTTCATACCATGGAGCTTCAACCAGCACTGTGAAGGATCTAGCCAAATTATATCCAAAGTTTGTACCAAAATATTGAAAGACATAGACCTTTATTTATTTATTTATTTATTTATTTATTTTTATTATTATTATTTTCTTTATTTACATTTCAAATGCTATCCTGAAAGTTCCCTATACCTCCCCGCCTCTGCTCCCCTACCCACCCAGTCCCACTACTTGGCCCAGGCCTTCCCTTGTGCTGGGTCATATAAAGTTTGCAAGACCAAGTGGCCTCT
>NC_034606.1:23080235-23112132 GCF_900095145.1 Mus pahari
GATATCATCCTTAGTGAGGTAACCCAATCACAAAAGAAGTCACTATATATGCACTCACTGATAAGAAATAGACCTTTCTACTTAAAGAAGGTTGTGTCATTTTTTTCTGAGCCCTCATTACCAAAAGTAGCTGGAGGTACCTATCTCACAGGAGTATATAAAATTTAAAGGTGATGCTCTGTAAAAAGTCATCTACTAAGGAATTAAAAAAGGTTAGCTGAACTTCTTATATCAATTTAAATCAAATGCAATGTTGATGTAGACTGGCCTAAAGTTTAAAGCTATGGAGTTTTGTGTAAGATCTTGGATGGCAACCATTCCATGAGTTGTATCCTTCTAACCGAAGGGGAGTTAGCATTCTATATCTATTCTCATCTAGAAATCAGTAAATTTTCCCAGGATTCCTTCCCTATTGCTTCTCTATACAAAAGTACATGTGCATTACTTGTCTGGAACCAATGCTTCAAATTTTCTGTTTAGTCTGAGAGAGGTCTTGCCTGATGACATTCTGTTGTTTACACTATCATTAAAATATTATCTCTCTCCATGTTTCCATTTGAACCAAAGGATTGCTATTTTATTCTCATGAAGCTAGAGACACTTCTGTAGAGTTAGGAGTTAGAAGAGTTGAAATAGCAGGTTTACCATACCTGAATGACTTTAAGTTGGACCTCCATCTGGAATCTAATTTTAATTCTCAAAGAAATCTACCTTTTCAGTAAATCTATATCCTTAAATCTGCCTTAGACACTAAACAGCTGGGAAAGCCTTTTAGAATTTTGGTTTTCCTATATGTTATTTTCCATTCACTTTTTATAACAGGAGTTCCAAAGTCACTCTAAAAAGTATTATTCTTTAATTTTTTTTATTGAGTGAGTATTGGTTACCAGTCAAGCAGCTGAGAATCCAAGATTATGTCTTTGTTATAGCGGAACAATGTCCAGGCATAAAAATCAAAGAAAATGTTCAGCTGTATTCAGATGGAAGAGTCCAAGACTTGGGGGAATATTTCAGAAGAGGTGGAAGAAAGGATTCAAGAGTCACAGATAAGACTGGAATTTTGTGTAGCTGTTTCCTTGACATGGAAATATTCTTCTAGAGGTCAGAGTGGATTTGATTATACTTAGTAAATCCGTTAAACTTACAAAAGTCAAGGGTCTTAGAAAGTTACAAGACTTATGAGACACTTCCCTGAGATTATTTATGTAAGCATTATAGAGTCACAGGGAAGGAGAAAATCCTTACTAAAACTGCATGCAAGTGTGGCAGGGAGCTCTAGTAATACAGAATGCCTGAGTCATCACAAAACCTAGGTGGTTTTGTGGTGAGTAGGTTTCTGAGTCACTCACACTCCAGTAAGTCACCCTAATAGGAGGCTCATTGTTTCCCCAGGCTAGATTTGGGTACATTCATTTCTTTATCTGCCATCAAGTGCCTCCTGTCTTTGAAGAGATGTGTGTTCAAGCCTTTCTATGACAATTCCCCAACTGTTAAGTTTATAATGTGTTATTGGCAATGATTTTTCTTTTCTTTCCTAGATGTTTTACTAGATTCTGAATTACATAAGGACAAATTTTCCATTTAAAGTTTACATTTTTCAAAGTGATGTCTTGATTGTATGTAATTATATGAAGACTAACCAAGACAGATCAAAATGAAATTAGATGAACAGTACTTTAAAAAGATCCAATTTCACATTGTATTAAAAATGCTGCTAGTTGCACATTTGTGTGTTATACCAGGTAACTATCAATAAATTTTAGTTAGGATGCTGTTCGTTGCTTTTCTTTGAAAGACTGTTTCTGTTCATTCTAGATGTAGTAGCCAATGACAGTGCAAGAAGCAATATCACCTAAATCTAACTTGGTGAACCAATGATTTCGTTATGGATAACATAATATGGGTGACTCAGGGAGTAAGATATTTTGGCTATGCATTAAACTTATTTAAAAGTAATTAAGAACTTTTCTATATTTTATGACTCAATTTTGGTAACATAAGCTTTCTAACAATTTAATTATTTTCTAACCACATAAATAACCAACTATAGTATTTATATAATATTGCATCCTCTTTTAAATACTATATTTTAATTATATTTTATATTATATACTCATTTATTATATAATTTAAATAAAATAGATATTTAGTATTTGTAGCAAAATATTTATATAACATCATAATGCAGTAGTATCTTCTGTTTCTGAGTTATATCAACCTGGAGTATGTCTAATATTTCTGATTTTTATCCTCTCTATTTGTTTAATTTTAGAGAGTTCACATTTAATTCCATTATTTTGGCAAAGAGCCAACTCCAAGTTTATCTATTTTATTAATGTACATTATTATTTTTATTCAACAGCTGGGTAAATTTGGAAGTCCTTCCTGGGAAATCATCCAATAAGCATTATTAAGTTTGAGAATGTACCCTCAATAGCTCAAATTTGGAGGAGCTATTGATGAAGATTAACTCTAAGGGAGGCTAGTAAGTGCCTGCCTCAAAAGACACCTGTGGCCTCTGGGGAAGAAAATGAGAAAAAGGCATCTTTGCAATTTTTAAAAGTGAGTTGCACCAAATTTAAGTACAGCAATTTCTGGAAGCAATGCTTGCAAAGTGAATAAGAGACTGGACAAAAATCACTGCAAGGTGCTCAGAAATAGAAGCAGAATGGCTAGGCTGGAAAAGCACAAATTTATTTGAAAGCATAGAGATAGCATTAAACAAAACTCATATGCTTCAGTTTATCAAATTTGGAGCAATAAGCTAAAATAGTTTATTATATTGGCTACCCAGGTCATTTCTCAGCCATGCTCGGAAGGTAACAGCACTAATTTTCAGATGATAACAGAGAAGTGTAGAGTGTTATGGTGATTGTTTTTCCAATTTTCTGGCTCTAGATACTTAATGCTTGTTTGAGTTTGAATGTCATCGAAGTAGTAGTCACTGTTCTACTGCTGTGAAGAGACACAATGAGCAAGAAAGCTTATAAGAGAAAATGTTTAATATGGGACTTGTTTGCTGTTTCAGAGGGTGAGTCCATTTCTGTCATGGTAGTAAGCATGACCACAGGCAGGCAAGCATGACCTGGAACATAGCTGAGAGCTTTCAGCTCATCACATGCAGAAACAGAGAAGGGGGGGGGGGATGGAGAGAGGGAGAGGGAGAGAGGAGGAGGGAGAGAGAGGGGTAGGAAGAGAGAAGTTTACTGGGCCTCAAAGCCCACTACCAGTGACATACATCCTCCAACAAAGCCACACCTACTAATCCTTCCTAAGAAGTCCACCAGAAACTAAACATTCAAATATATAGGCCCAGGGGCATGTTTCCATTCAAAGTACCACAAATGTGAAGTGTTTCCCCATTGGCTCACATGTTTGAACACGTATTGCCCAGTGGGTGTTACTGTTTGCAAAGACTGAAGACCTGATAGAAGGCAAGGCCCCAACTGGAGCATGGTAATTACTGGAAACAGACCCTCATTGCTGGATAGCCAAGCCTGAATTCCTTTTCACCTTGTGCTTCTTAAGTGTAAATCCAGTGTAAGCAACCTCCCTGTTCCTAACATCATATCTTTCCCCACCTGCTGCCATGTCTCCTTACTTTCCATGATGGACTGTATCTTCCAGGTACTATAACAAACCCTTTCTCTCTTAAAAAAAAAAAAAAAGAAAAGAAAAAAAGAAAAGAAAAGAAAAGAAAAGAAAAGAAAAGAAAAGAAAAAAGAAAAGAAAAGAAAAGAAAAGAAGAAAAGAAGAGAAGTGTGAGATTCTGGGAGGGATTTAGGAAATGCAAATAGCTTGGACGTCTTTTGTTTGACCTATTAAGGAACTATGAACCACCCAAATCTGGAAAGTTAATACTTATTAGAAGTATAATCAAAGATACTTATATAGTCAGTCCCAAGGAGTTATAAACTACATTACAAGGTAATGGTAGGTTGTGAGTAAACTTACAGGTCTTTAGCTCTTTTAAATTATGAATATTAGTGAAATCAAAATCAAAACAGCCTTTCTGAAGGAGCAATGCTGAACTAAGTTTAGAAGAAAGTTTGGTAGCTTTTGAATCTAGAACTTTCTATTATGTTACATAGTTTGATTTGGGAGTTTTGATTGTTTAGTTTTTGTCAAACTATGAAATCTGCATGTATAATTAGTAAGTTCTGTTAGATATTCAAAAATCAGGGAGAGCTATTGTATACATATGTATGTGTATGTTTCATGTTTTCTTGGTTAAACATTTATAAGTATACTCATATATCTATATTTATTTACCTATACACATAAAAGTTTCTATGTTGTTATTATTGAAAAAAAGCAGTCTAAATAAAGCCTCATTTGTATACAAGGGAAATGAGTGAAAATATATTTGATAATTAAGTTATTGATTGGCATGGGAAGACAAAATTAATGAGTTAATAAATACAAGAGATTTTTAAAGAAATGTTTACTGTTCCTAAGTACCAACTTAAAATAGATATCATATGTAATGAATAAATAGTCATGACTTTTCTAACCAAAAACTCAAAAGAAAATATCTGTGTTGATTATGTGTAAAATATTTAATGCTTATTCTCTGCTAGACACAAACTAATAACCAATTCAAGGAACTGGCAAGATCCCATCATAGAAGCAGACAAAGATCAGAGGCTAAAAATGTACAGGTAAGCTCACATAGATTCTGTGTGCTTAAAGAGTTCTGGACAGTTGTGAAATTCTCTGCTGGCCCAAGTTCTACATCCTGAGTGTTTGATGGCCCTAGCGAGATGGATAAGCCATTTGAGTTAATGAGTAATTAATGGTAAAACCATTTGATAGTGGGGAAGGATTTACACACTTTGAACATCATCAGTATGCCTTGAGTTTGCTATTAAAATGTATTGAAAGGTGTTTACCCATATCTTAGGCCATTTTTCTGTAAAGTAACACTGCCCAAATGAAAGGACTCTTATCTCTAATGGCCAATTGCATTTCCTTTGACCTCAGGTATTTCATATACCCTTCACAAATAATAAGTTTATAGATGGCTGTCACACTTAAATTTGTATTTTCGTCACCAGATTTACCTAATGTTTCTTTACAAGAATGAGATATTAATATATTCAAAAATGTTTTCTGGGAAGGGTTTTATCCTCTTTCTGATCATCAGTGGACATGCATAAAACACAAGAGGGAAAAACTCATATTGTTAATATGACTGTCTGCTGATATTCTAAAGAAGCAATCTGTGTTTCAAGGACACATGCTTGGTATTATTATCAGGTCGACTGAATGGTATTTGAATGTTAGTTAAATCTGAAAGTATAGATTACAAATATTCTAAAACTATTTTAGGACAGGTTAACACAAATGGGGTAACTAGTTCATTGCCTAAGAACAGACATGTAATATAAAAATAAAATAAAATTAAATAAATGGCATGTCAGAGAAACAAAGACTATAAACAGCATGAGGATTTCAAAGAAAGACTGGAAATACATGATTTTCATTTATTTATGGATGTATTACAGACAAGGATCCCTAGACACTGGTTAAGAGCCAATTAAATAACAGCCATCACAACTTTGGGTTAGAGGTCCAATCTAAATAATGGGGAGAGAGAGCTGTTTGTAGTCTATTTCTCTTGGGATATAGACTAGTGCCAAGAGTACACATGGCCTTGGGAACTGGATACACCTGTGTTGTGTTTCCAGATCTGTAGCAGTTGTTTCAGTCACCTTGTAAGACTCACTTGATCCCACTGGGAAAGAAATATCTACCACATGTTGTTATGTAAATTAAATCAGAAAATGTTTCCAAAACACTTAGTGTATAACTTGACATATATTGCATGGTCATCACAGTTCTTTCTGGGAGATTTATTGTGATTTCTCCCTTCACCTTCCCTATCACTAGATGGACCAATAAGTCCATTGTTGTATAATCAGCTTACATCTACAGGAAAACATCCTACGTAAGTCTCAACAACAGTTTTCAGCAAAATGTGAGAGAAGAGCTAATACAACCATTACTGACAATCCAATAGACAAGTAATAATAACAAGACAAACAACAACAACAACAATAATGATAATAATAATAATAATAATAATAATAATAATAATAATAATAAACTTTAAAACACAAATTCACTCTTCCACCCCCAAACCAGACTCATCAAATTACCAGTTTCAAAAAAGTTTAGGAGGCAAGAATATTTGGAATTCAATGGAACAATGGCTCAAAATAAACAACATGTTGAAAAAAAACAATGAATAGAAACAGAGCTGAATATTTTCAAAAGTCAACTGACAGAAGGGAGCCCAGATACACATTCATTTCAAATGGTGACTTGCTGTTTCCAGTTAAAGGAGTGCATTTATTTTTACCTCGCCAATCAAATTCATAAAGTCCGTTTACTAAACTGAATCATTTTCATGCTGACTGTTCTGATGTTTAATATCAGCTCCAAAGATTAGGCCGAGATAGAAGAAACAAGTAGAGAAATTACTACATATGATTCCTTAGTTTGAAACTGTCCCAGGCAGCACAGAAACCTGCATGATGCCATTCTCCTATATTTATATTAACTTCTTCTTCTTTACATGCACAGTGATCAGGCATGAAACTCCAGCTCTACTACTTCTTCTATATGCCCTGAATCAATCTTCAGAGCAGGATTGCTGAAGGTGAATTCCTGTTACTTACTGAAGTGAGATTCCTTTCCTTCTTTTCCTAAACTATTCAGGTGTTTGTCACCATGAGGAGAAAAATCAGAATAATGGCCATATTTTGTTTTGTCTAATCCACTCAATGGAAACTCACCTGTCAGAATCTGAGACACACTGATGTGAATGTATCTCCACTCAAAGTCAGGGTCAGAATGGTACATTTCCATATAACCTGACAAGAGGTGACAAGCAAGCAATTCCTTTTCGTTCTGAATTCTATTCATTCTAATTCTGAGTAATTTAGAATGATTTTTTAAAAATTTTATTCATATCAATCTCTTGCCTACAATCTCTTGCGTATATGTGTACCATGTACCTGTCTGATGACCACTGAGGTCAGAAAAGGACACTGGATCCCATGAAACTAGATTTATAGGTGTTTCTTCAGAACTATGTGGGTACTGGGAAGCAAATTGGAGTTCAGTGCAAGAGAAACAAGCACCCATAGCTTCTGATCCATCATATATAACAAGGAATATGATGACTGAAGATTGTTGACCCTAAATATCTTGCATTAAAAGTTTTACATTTTCTAAAAATTAATCATCAGGGAAATGCAAATCAAAGCAACCCTGAGATTCCACTTCATACCAGTCAGAATAGCTAAGATGAAAAACTCAGGTGACAGCAGATGCTGGCAAGGATGTGGGATGTGGAGAAAGAGGAACACTCCTCCAGTGCTGTTGGAATTGCAAGCTGGTTCAACCACTCTGGAAATCAGTTGGTGGTTCCTCAGAAAATTGGACATAGTACTACCGGAGGACCCAGTATTACCACTCCTGGGCACATACTGAGAAGATGCTCCAACATGTAATTAGAACATGTGCTCTACTATGTTCATAGCAGCATTATTTATGGTAGCCAGAAGCTGGAAAGAACCCAGATGTCCCTCAACAGAGGAATGGATACAGAAAATGTGGTATATTTACACAATGGAATACTACTCAGCTATTAAAACAATGAGTTCATGAAATTCTTAGACAAATGGATAGAACCAGAACTCATCCTGAGTGAGGTGACCCAATCACAAAAGAACATGCATGGTATGCACTCACTGATAAGTAGATATTAGTTCGGAAGTTCAGAATACCCAAGATAAAATTCACAGACCACATGAAGCTAAAGAAGAAGGAAGACCAAAGTGTGGATACTTCAGTCCTTCTTAGAAGAGACATCAAAATACCCATGGGAAGAGGTACAGAGACAAAGCATGGAGCAGAAACTGAAGGAAAGGCCATCTAGACACTGTCCCATGTGGGGGTCCATCCCATATACAGTTACCAAACCCAGGCACTATTGTGGATACCAATAAGTGCTTGCTGACAGAAGCCTGATATAGCTGTCTCCTGAGGGGCTCTGCCAGTGCCTGACAAATACAGAAATATTCACAGCCATCTATTGGACTGAGCACAGTGTCCTCAATGGAGGAGCTAGAGAAAGGACCCAAGGAGCTGAAAGGGTTTATAGCCCCATAGGAGGAACAACAATATGAACCAACCAGTACCCCCAGAGCTCCCAGGGACTAAAACACCAACCAAAGAGTACACATAGAGGGACCCATGGCTCCAGCCACATATGTAGCAGAGTATGGCTTTGGTAAATGAGAGGAGAGGCCCTTAGTCCTGTGAAGGCTCTATGCCCCAGTATAGAAGAATGCCAGACAGGGAAGAGGGAGTGGGTGGGTTCTGGGGAAAGGGGAATTGGATGGGGGGTGGTTCAAAGTGGAAACAAAGAAAGGGGATAACATTTGAAATGTAAATAAAGAAAATAATAAAAAAAATTAATAATGTGAAAACTATTTTCATTCATTTATAAATAAAAACAGAATCACAACATTAATCATTATATTAACAGTGATAATCAACTCTGACTCTGTCACCCTACCAGACAAAGGGCAGTGCCATGCTTATACTGGGTAAGGAACACACATCTCTTTTGAAGTCACTTGTAGCAGTGACTTCAGAAGCCAAATCATAAAACTCAAGAACATAAATGAAAGGTCTGGAAAAGAACAGACCAGAAATTTTCTTAAACAAAACAAAACAGAAACAGAATGTCAGTCCTATGCTACCTTCTCAGACTTGTTAGGTCATTCTCAGCACTAGCCTTCAACAATCCTTCACCTTTCAACCTATTCAAGTCTTGGACTCATCTCCACCAGTATCAGTAACTTAGAAGAAATCAGCTCATGGATATGTGGCACAGACATCACCCTCACCAACAAAGTCCTTCTTGGATGTTTATGTCTGGTGACTTCTCACTGCAATATTACGGAAGTACAGGCTTCATCCTCCATTCACATCAACCTTTAATGGCATCTCAAGTTCCAGAGCATCTGATGGGATCAGCCGAAGCCACAGTGCTACTGAATCACAACTCAGCTACTTCTTTACCTGGTCCTACTCTAGTCTCTCTCCCATAGTCTTTGAATCAAGAATACCCTATAAGAAACTGAATGTTAATAATTCTCTATGTCTGAATATTTCCTTTAATTTCAGTTGAGGCGATTTCCTAGTCAACCATTGAATGCATCCTAATTGAATTTTCTTATTCAATCTGATAAACCTGATTCTTGGCCATTGTTTTAAAAATTATAGTTGACCCATACAGTCCATTCCAATGTTTTCTCCTAATTAAATCATGAGGTGAAATAAATTTGTAGCATATTTAAAACTTTTAAGCCATTGGCTTACAGATGACCACACCAACACTAAAACAAAATCTGAGCTTTTCCAGAAAATCCAACCCTAAAAGCAGATTTATAAATGAGTGTATTTAAGTAGAGTGACTACTATTGTGCTATGATTAATCACCCCAGTTAACACTTATATTTGATGACTAGGAGGAGGAGGGGGGAAGAAGAGAAAGATATCATTTCTTTCATCTCTCAAATTGCTATCAATTTCGAAAACAAAAAGATGTGCTTACTTCATTGTGAGGGAACTCTGTGTTTCACAAATCAGTGAATATGAACATTACATAGATAGGGGAAGAGAGATAAAATATAGGGAAAATGTGCTGGAAGTCAAGCCATGATGAGTATACAAAGAACACTGCCTTCCCTTCCCTGATCATCAGCAACAGAGAGTAGAATGAACTCAATGTTTATTTATATATTGACGATTTCCAGAGATACGTGCTGTGCCATTAGGTTTCATGTCATGCCAGGGATATTGCTTCATTATTAACTCACATTTCACAATTTCTCCACTACCAAGGGCCTGTAACTTTTATAACAGTGCTGGGAATCTGTTCTATCCAGAGAATTCATTTGAAATCTATTATTGTTCTTAGAAGTTACCAGAGATGTTAAATTCTTCCATGATCCAGATGAGCCACTATTGAACAGACACCAAAATCACAGTATTCCATAGCCTTACTCAGTTACATTTGAAATCAGCTAGATAAAAGGTAGCAGTTTATCTTTACAAAATAAAACCTAATGTTAATATCACTCAGAGTTTATTTTGGCTAAGTACCAAATATCTTCTATCCACTCAGCCCTTATAAATCTTTGAAGATGTACTTTTCAAAACAAACAAACAAACAAACAACTCACTAAATGTCAGCCCAACTAAACCCATTTGGCTATCTTATTATTTCATAAAAGTTTGGGAATAATGATAATCATAGGTTCTGAGTTTTCTTGACAAGGATATCAAATAATCTGAAAATAGATGAGTGTGTTCTAGAAAAGAAGTCAATCAGAAAAGGGTCATCATTGCCTCCATCTTCCTTCATAGTACCTACAAGAATAAAGTGACTGCTCCAGGTGTTTACCAAAACCTAACGTTACGAAACTAGTGGACAGATGGACTCCAAAACTGGAAGCAATAGCAAAAAGAAAGGCTTTGGAACATTAAGAATTCAATAGAAAAGTAAAAAAAAAAATAATATTAAACTTAAAAACCTAAGTTCTCCTTATGAAACAAGAAGTTGTTATCAATTTCTGTTGTCAATAAGACAGGTCCTATCCACTCAAGTTCATAGCCAGGAGGCCTCGTAAGACATAGGTGGAGGGAGAGAATCTGAAAGTTTGGCAACAACATCCATTAGTCATCACAAGTAGCTCTATAAAATCTCAGAGAGTTTTTTTCAATATTATTTTGGACCAAGTAGAAATTTCAATATGAATAGTACATAAGTTTGGATAAGAAAACTGAGATTTATGTCTAATTCCACCACTTATACATGGGTCCAAGTGCATAACACATTTGATTTTGCTTAATTGTACAAAGGAAATAACATCACTGTCTTTATTTGACATAGGGAAAAAAAACCTGAAGTACAGAAAGTTAAAATCTGCTTAAAGCTATATAGAGAGACATGCCAGGATTGATCCTGAGACATGTCTAGTCTCCATATAGCTCCCACATCTAATGTGCTCTCACAGGTATAGAGAGAGCAAACATATATCAAAGACGAGCCACTATATTATTTTTAGTATCCATAATTGCAGAAGGAAGCAGGCAACCTTAGGAGGTAGGAAGTGGAGAGGGGGGTTCTAGAATGTACCAGAGACCTGGGAGACTATTAGAAGAAAATACACATAATCCTCTAGAGGGGAGCAAAAGAAAAACTGCACAGGAAGGCAGGAAATCATTCTTGACCAACCAATAAATATAATTCCCCATCTATCTTTATAAGGTCGTATCATATAATTGAGTTCATTCTTCAGTGGCAACAAAACAATACAGTCATCATGACGCTATTCATGATAAAGATATGACTCAGGGCATAAAATACTTGCCACCCAAGCATGAGGCTCATTCATAGAACTCATACACAGAAAATCTGGGCTTGGAGGCTCATGCTTGTAAGCTCAGAGCTTAGGAGGAGACAGTCAGTTCCTCTCAGCTTGCTAGGCAGCCTGTCTAGGCTTCATGACAAGTTTCAAGCTAGTCAGGGACTCCAAGCTCAAAAGCAAACAAGATAGACAATGTTATAAATCTACCACCACCAGGAATAATCTGTCCTCCACATGCATACACAAACATGTGTGTATGCCTGAGCACACATATACCAGTATAGATGTGAACATGTATATACATTGAAAATATGAAGTTATTAGAGGTATCAAGTGTTGTCACATCACAGGAGTATAATTTGGTTAAAGCCTGTCTCATCTAGACTGAGCAGAAATTCCTGAGAATTTCAGCATCTCCACATCCTAACCTGTGTGTTTTCAAAATTCTTTACCATCAGGAGACCCAAGTTATTATCTGAACAATAGAAAGCATAACATCCCGAATGATATGACAAAGGTCTGCACTAACATTCTCATATATTAACAAACATTTGCCTTAACACCTACACCCACTTACTTCAGCCTGAGAAACTTTCTGGACCAATAGAAATGTTCTGTAGTTTTGTATGCACTTGTCAGCATCAACTGAACAGTGCTCTTGACAGCTGTACATTTCATAGTATACAAATTATACCTCATAAACTAATAATGAGAGCAATGATTTGGAACACAGGAAAATAAATTTAGTAGATTTTAAGGAAATGAAATGTCCTGATTGTTTCCGAAGATCATATATTAAAGTAGCTAATTCTTATGTCATTATTGGACAGAAAAAACTAATCTGCTACCAAAACGAATGTATTCTGTGGGACTGAATAGACAGACTGGCCCTTGAAGTCATCCTGCCAGTCTCAGATGAGTGAGAAACGAGGGTAGGAAAAGGAAGTACTGCCTTTGGAATCTCCATCTGTTTCCCACTTGGTATCCCCAGAAGCAGAGAACCAGACAGTTTCTCACAAAAATGAGGGAGGCCCTGGAAACGTTTAAAGAGAAAATAGTCATAGTTTCTGAATCTATACACAGGATGCCCACAATCTCATCAGCCAAGTTTCTCCTTTAAAGGACTTCTGGTTTGCAATCTGTCCCATAGGGCTAATGCATAAAGCCTTCTGTCCATAGCACCACACTCCAAAATGACGGTTCCAACTCTGTAATGATTTATTGCCTAGTGGACCAGATTCCCATGGCTCTGGGGGAAATACAGAATGGAAGGGAGCCTGTTTTCACTGTGCAGAGGGCTGTGAATCTTCATCTGAGTGCCAGCATCAGTTTTAGAACTTCCATATACTGTGGGTAGCCAGAAATACATTCTTCTGTAGCTGCTACGCCAACTAACTACACAGTTTCCCATTAAAGAGTACTTTTCTGCCAGCCATAAACTGGGCACATCTAAACTAAACTACTTTAAATGAAACTAGCTGATCTTGACTGCTCATAACTTACTGATAGAAGTTTCTATAGAATTTTTATAGTGTAGGATTGGGAATATTGAACAGTTCTAATCATATAGAAATAACTTCTTGTGTAACATTTTTATTATACTTTCAAGGTTTGACCAGATTTGAACAAACATCTTCTGAAGATAAATTCACAGTGATTTTCATTTCCTAAGATGATGAGGGTAAAAAGCAATATACTGTGCTGGGCCATCATATGGGTCTATGAAGGGAAACTGAATATGACCATGAATAGATCTAAGTTCTAGTCGTCATTGAGCACTATCATATCATTGAAGGACTTACTCACTTTTCAGTACTAATAAGGAAACAAACAAAATATTTAATAGTTTATTATCTTTAAATACCATTCTAACATTATTCAATAATTTTTCAGACATACCAATTTCATGCTGAATTATGCCTTCTTGACTTTTCTCTTGTCCCATAATACCCTTTAGGTGTACAGAAGAACAAATAAAAAGAAAAAAAGAAAGAACACAATTTCCGTCTTTACTAAATAAACATCTTACTGATTTCTTTCAATTTATTTTTTTTTCATTTTTCATAGGTTCAAATTATTTTTTATTTTTTTATTATTATTATTTTCCTTATTTACATTTCAAATGCTATCCCGAAAGTTCCCTATACCCCCCGCCTCTGCTCCCCTACCCACCCATTCCCACACTTGGCCCTGGTCTTCCCCTGTGCTGGGTCATATAAAGTCTGCAAGACAAGGGGGCCTCTCTTCGCAATGATGGCAGATTAGGCCATCTTCTGCTACATATGCAGCTAGAGACATGAGCTCAGGGGGTACTGGTTAGTTCTTATTGTTGTTCCACCTACAGGGTTGCAGCTCCCTTCAACTCCTTAGGTACTTTCTCTAGCTCCTCCATTGGGGACCCTGTGTTCCATCCAATAGCTGACTGTGAGCATCCACTTCTGTGTTTGCCAGGCACTGGCATAGCCTCACAAGAGGCCACCATATCAGGGTCCCTTCAGCAGAATCTTGCTGGCAGCTTCTGTGGTCCACACTCTTGCCAGCGCAGAATGGAGCCTAAACGAACCGGAGCAAAGATGGCTCTCCTGCCAGCTCAGGCCTTGAGACTCCTCCCAGGCAGACACCCCTCCTCAGGCAAGAAAAGTGCCAGATGACTGGAGCCAGATAAGGAGTCTGTCCCAGCAGCTGTGTAGCTTCTGTAGGCCGACCTCTCCCTAGCCATGCACTGGAGCAAAGATGGCTCTCTTACCAGCTCTCCTCTGGTGGGAAAGGTGCCAGATGTCTGGAGCCAGAAACGGAGTCTCGATTTCTTTCAATTTAAATGGAATGTATTTGGATGAAGTAAAATATGTATTTTTGGTCTCCAAAATGTTGGGTGCCATTTAAATCAGCTACTGTATTTCTATAAGTAGTAGTCTATACAGCGGTACTATCAAAAAGTTCCATCCTTCTACCACATTTGATTTTTAAGTGGTGTGCCATGAATCTTTTCTCAATAATCATATGTGATATGCGTTCAGTTTTCAGGACATTTTGCCTTTATTTTCCTATTTTAATCACACAGATATGCAAAGCTGGTAATTTTATTTCCTTCTACAAAAAAAAATGAACTGAGGTTTTGGGGGAGATGATTACCTTGCTCTGAAACAGAACTAGATTATGATTATCATAAACTAGAACTAGATTATGGATTGTTACTTGCCACCCTAGTGATCTCTGCTTTAGGAAGATAATTGTTTTAATTTGTATTCAGTTTATATCCTGATTGCTGCCCCCCATAATTCCCTCACACACAGTCCCCTGAATCATTCTCTTTGGCTTCTACTCTGAGAGGATGGAGGCTCCACCTGGGTATCCCCCTATTCTGTCACACCAAAGTCTGTGCAGGGCTAGGTAAATCCTCTCCCACTGATGCCCAATTAGGGAACACATTCCAGACAGAGAACAGCTTTAGGGATAGACCCACTTCAGTTGTTGGGGACTAACATGAAAACCAAGCTGCATATCTGCTATATATGTGCAGGGAGGCTATATATGGACTATATATGTGAAGGAAGTCCAGCCTGTGTAAGTTGACCTTGCTGGTGTTCCTGTGAAGTTCTTATCCATTTTGGGGCCAACAATTCTTCCCCCAAATCTTCCATACCAGTCCCTTAGCACTATGGAATGTTTGGCTGTGGTTCTCTGCATCTGTTTCCGTCAACTAGTGGGTGGAGCCTCTCAGAGGACTGTCATGCTAGGCTCCTGTTTGCAAACATAACAGGGTATCGTTAATAGTGTCATGGATTGTTGCTTGCCCATGGAATGGGTCTCAAGTTGGGCCATTTATTGGTTGTCTATTCTCTCAGTCTCTGCTCCATCCCCCATGCCTGAATTTCCTGTAGATAGGATAAACTTAGGGTCAAATTTTTCATGGGTGGGTGGTGTCCTTATTGCAACACTGGAGTTCCTGACAGGCTACAGGAGGTGGCCTCTTCATGTTCCATATCCCACTGCTGTAAGTCTCAGGTAAGGCCACCCCCATTGATTCCTGCGAGCCTTCCCCATCCCAGGTCTCTGGCAAGCCCCCGAGATGCCACCTTACCCCAGTGCCCACCAGCAGTAGATTTCCATTTATTCTCCTGGCACTCTGGCCCTCTCTCCTGACTCTCTGCACACCTGATCCCGAAACCCTTATTCCCCTGCCCATCACTTCTTCTACCCAGTTTCATCCCTCCATGTGTCTCCTATGACAATTCTATTCCCACTTCTAAGTGAGATTCAAGAATCCTCATTTGGACCTTCCTTCTTGTTTACTTTCCCTGGGTCTGTGGAGCGTAGCCTAGGTATCTTGTACTTTATGTCTAATACTCACTTATAAGTGAGTACATACTGTGGATGTGATTTTGTATCTGGATTACATCACTTAGGATAATAATCTCAAGTTCCATTCACTTGCCTACAAAGGTCATGATGCGTGTGTTTCTAACGGCTGAAGAGTATTCCATTGTGTAGATGTACCACATTTCCTTTATTCATTCTTCAGTTAAGGGACATCTATGTTGTTTCCAGTTTCTGGCTACTACAAGTAAAGCTGCTATGAACATAGTTGAGCTAGTTACCCTTTGGTATGCTGGGCCATCTTTTTGGTATATACCCAGGAGTGGTATGGCTTAATCTTCAGGTAGAACTATTTCCAGTTTTCTGAGAAACTGCTTCTCTTTGGTGTGCTTGCTTCTTTTGTCTACAGCTTTCAGATGGACTTTTAAATTGCTGGTGTGAGAATTTTTGGATTACTTTATAGTGGCAATTGGTGCTATGAACTTTCCTCTTAGTACTGCTTTCATTGTGTGTCATAAATTTGGGTATGCTGTGCCTTCATTTTCATTTAATTCTAGAAAGTCTTTATTTCTTTATTTCTTCCCTGACCCAAAGATCATTGAGTAGACAGTTGTTCAACTTCCATGAGTGTGTAGGTTGTGGGTTGTTGAGTTTAGCTTTAATCCATGGTGATATGATAAGATAAAAGGCATTATTTCATTTCTCTTGTATCTCTTGGAGCTTGCTTTGTGACCAACTCTATGGTCAGTTTTGGAGAGGGATGCATGAGGTACTGAGAAGATATATTTTGTGTTTGGGTTAAATATTCTACCATTTCATTCATAATGTCTGTTAGTTTCATTATTTCTCTGTTTAGTTTTTGTATGGATGACCTGTCAATTGGTGTGAATGGGGGTGTTGAAGTCTTTGCACTATTAATGTGTAGAGTTTGAAGTGTGATTTGTGCTTAAGCAATGTTTCTTTTACAAATATGAGTGCCCTTGGGTTTGGGACATAGATGTTCACAATTGAGATATTATCTTAGTAATATATTTCCCTCTGATGAGGGTAAAGTGTCCTTCCCTGTATCTTTTGATTAATTTTGGTTGAAAGTCTATTTTAAAATTTGGTTGAAAGTATTGTAATGGCTACTTTAGCTTGCTTCTTGGGATCATTTGCTTGGAAAACTTTGTTCCAGCCCTTTACTCTGTGTTCATGACTATCTTTATCGCTGAGGGGAGTCTCTTGTATACCGTAGAATGATGGATCCTGTTTTTGCATCCATTCTGTTAGCCCATGTCTTTTTATTGAGGAAATGATTTATTGGGAATCTCTCAACATTAGTATTGAGAGATATTAATGATATAAATAAGTAAGTTAGTTACTTATTTCTTGTGTTTTCTTGGATATAGTTACCCTCGTTGGGTTGTAATTTTCCTACTATTTTATGTTTTACTCACTGTATCTGTGTGTAGATATTGTTTGAATTTGGATTTGCCTTGAAATATCTTGTTTTGTCCACCAAAGGTAACTGGGGATTTTGCTGGGTATAGTAGCCTGAGTTGGCAACTGTAGATTTTTAGAGGTTGCAAAATATCTGTCCAGGCTCTTCTAGATTTTGAGGTTCTGTTGAGAAGTTGGGTGTAATTCTGATAGCTCTTCCTTTTTATTTACCTGCCCATTTTCCCTTGCTGCTTTTAATATTCCTTCTTTGTTCTGCAGATTTTCTGTTTTGATTATTATATGGTAGGAGGGGTTTTCTTTTCTGGCCTAGTCTAGTTATAGTGTTATATAAGTTCCTTGTATATTTATAGGCATCTCTTATAACTTTCATTAGGTTAGGAAAATTTTCTTCTATGATTGTGTTGACAGTATTTTCTGGGCCTCAGAGTTGGGACTCTTCACCTTCTTCTATTCCTATTGTTCTTAGGTTAGGGCTTTTCATTATATCCCAGATTTATATTTTCTTTGACTGATGTATCAATTTCTTTCTTCTTCTTTTGTGATGAAAGACTTTTTATTTATTTATAGTCCAGCAGTTGCCTCTTTTCCCAGTTCCCCTTCCTATAGTTTCTTATCCCATTCTTCCTCCCCTGTCTCCAAGAGGATGCCCCACCACCACCAGGCCTCCCAGATCCCTGGGGCCTCAAGTCTCAAGGATTCAGGGCATCATCTCCCACTGAGGCCAGATCAGGCAGTCACCTACTATATATGTGTCTGGAGCCTCGGACCACCTTGTATATGCAAGTGACAATTGGTGCTATGAACTTTCCTCTTAGTACTTCTTTCATTGTGTGTCATAAGAGAAGAGAAGCAGAAGGCAGGAAATCATCAACATCAAGGCTGAAATCTATCAGAAACAAAGAAAACAATACAAAGAATCAACAAAAGTGAGAGCTGCCTCTCTGAGAAAATCAACAAGATGGACAAACCCTTAGCTAAATCAACCAAAAGACAAAGAATCAGTATCCAGATAAACAAAGTCAAGAATGAAAAGGGGGACATAAGAATAGATTCTGATGAAATTAAAAGAATCATTAAGCCTTATTTCAAATTCCTGTTCTCCACAAAATTGGAAAATTTGTCATGTGTCAAAATTCAATAGGAAAAATGGAGACAGAAAGAGCTGAAACAAGGAAGGAATTATGAATTATCATCTTCATTATATAAGAGGGGACACTAAGAAATTCAGCTATTTAGCAGTTTGCTGACATCATACAACAATAGTACATCACAGCATAGAATCCTGACTCTCTTCAGTAGTTTTTTTCTGCCCTACTCTCTATTTCACACTTAAGGTAGTTTGGGCTGGCTAAAGTCCCTTTTCCAGTAGTGGTAGGATAGTAGACAGCCCAATCATTCTCTAGTACAGGAAGTGGTGATCATTCTCTGTAAAGGGTGACACAGTGAATGCCACATTTTGCAAGTCATAGGGTATTTTCCACAGCTTTGATATAACTATTTAATTAAAAATTTCATCTTTAAACTCAAATGAATTACTATGTTCCAGTAAGACTTATTTTGTATGCAATACAATTCTAATTTCTTAACATTCTTAGGCTTTCGCAAAGGATAAACTAAGCTTTCAACTTTATCTAAAATTGTGTTAGATAGTCTCATCTTAATGGCCAAAAAGGGAATAGCTCTGAAGTGGCTCCTGGACCACAGTGTACCAACACCTGCTCTAGTAATGACCCACAGAAGGCCATTAGCCACCCTTTATTGTCTGCTTGAAGGAACACCAAATTTGCCTTCTTCAGTAGGATACCTGAGTGAAGTCTGAATTGGAGAGGGTTGCAAAAGAAGCAGTTTTCATGATTAGAATCCCTTTGTCATTGACTGGCAAAGCTATTTTATGCTCAGGCACGTTCGTTCTTTGTATTAAATTTACCAGTTGGAAAATAACCACAGCAAGCACTGGTTCATTAGCTTCACCATCCGAATCTTTGGCTGGGAGGACTTAGCCGTTTGGAAATTGCCATTGGCAAGGAAGACAGAGAATTCAGTCATTCATCCTGAATGCTTCAGAAAAACAAATGTCTATACATATACAACCAACAAATCATTTTTATAAAAATAAATATATTTGGAGACAGACGAGATTCATGATGCCTGAAAGCTTGGTAAGTCTGGGCATATATTGAGCTGCAGGGACTTGAAAGAAGACTAAAACAGTTTCTTAAAAGTTTGAAGATCTGGGACTGGTATATCACACAGTTTCTTAGAGGTCTGAAGGTCTGGGACAGGTATATCACCTGACAAAACAAGCACCTGGATGTTTTTTCAGTCAAATCATGATCATTTCAGGTCTATCAGCTTGCTCACATCACAAAAAAAATTAACGGAAGTTATTGTAGAACTCTTTAAATTTTTTTTCTTTTAAAAAAGGTTTATTGTTAAACACACTACTGTTCTTTTCTTTTTTATTATTTTCTTTATTTACATTTCAAATGTTATCCCCTTTCCTAGTTTCCTCTCCAAAAATCTCCTTTCCCCTCCCCTCTCCCCCTGCTCCCCAACCCACCCACTCCTGCTTCCTGTCCCTGGCATTCCGCTATACTGGGCCATTGCAGATGTCAACAAGATTTTGCTGACCGGAGCCTGATACAGGTGTCTCCTGAGAGGTTCTGCCAGTGCCTGGCAAATGCAGAAGTGGATGCTCACAGCCATCCATTGGACAGAGTACAGGGTCCCCAATGAAGGAGCTAGAGAAAGTACCCAAGGAGCTGAAGGGATTTGCAGCCCCATAGGAGGAACAACAATATGAACTAACCACTACACCGAGAGCACCCTGGGACTAAACCACCTGTCAAAGAAAACACATGGAGGGAACTCTTTAATTTTTATTTTATTTTATCCCAGTATTTTCTAACCTTATCTGAGCTTATAATAAAATTATAACATTTCTCTCTTTCCCTCCCTCCCTAACCCTCTCCCCCCACCCCCAATTATTCCCCCTTTGCTCTTCTTCAAACTCATGGCATCTTTTTCACTAATTGTTATTACATGTGTATATATGTATATTTACACATATACATATTCTTAACTATAACCCATTCGGTCCATGTAAGTTTAATTGTCTTCATTTGGCACTGAACAACCACTTGGTATGCTCTTCCCTGGGAAGTGCCCTCACCCACGCTCATCCTAAGTTGTTTGTAGTTGGGCCTTTGCCCATCCATTTTGGCATGTCTATTGGTTTTGCCCTTGTTCAGCTCATGTTTGGACAGTTATGTTGGTAAGACTGTTTATGGGTATAGTTTCTGATCGATGAAGTAACAAAAACTCCAATGTCATACACGAAAAGCACACTTTTAAGCTGTTGGCAAGAACTGCCCTGAAGGGATATGCAAGAGGGGTGAGGCGGGAGTGAGTAGGTGGGGAGGGGAGCACACTCTCAGAGGGAAAGGGGGAATTTGATGGGGGCTTTGTGGAGTGGAGACTAGGAAAGGGGGATAACATTTGAAATGCAAACAAATAAAATGATTAATAAATAAAAAATAGAGAGAAAGAGACCACAAAACATACAGGCTATTGCAGTTGCCCTGGGTTATACCAGAGATAGAAGGTAAATTCATATTGCTGAAAACATAGGTTAATTCATATTGCTAAAAACAAAGGACTAACATTTATGGTAATAGAAGGCATGCTCCTAACTTCCAAAGGAAAGGGACAACTAACGATTCTACTTAAGTATGAGGCCTTTGAACCACATTAATGACCAGCATGGCACAATAACCCTACAGATACAGTAGTGGCACATATACCTTGACAGTAACCAACAGCTCTCTAATTGGATGTAAGACAGGTCAACAAGAAGGTGACCATAACTGGTACCTGAAACTTAGCTAACTACTCAGCTCCAGTGAAGTCATGGTTACTGGATGAGAATCTACAAACACTAATGGCCTAACCAGCATATCCCTAACAATAATCTTAACATTTGTCCTTACACTCATAGCTAAGAGTAGTTGTCACTGCTCATCAAGGAAACCTCTCTTCAAAAGAGATGGTGATCATACAGAAGATCCATAACCCATAAAAATACAGAGTTCTGGAGGCCAGTCTCAATGGATACTTTAAATCCCATGGAACATTTTGGAAGATTGCAGGACTATTGTAGGAGCAAAGGATCATGAAGTTTGCTGTGAGAATGTATCTAACTTCCATTTGAATCTTCACTTGCTAAATAAAACTGTACATCAAGAAAAGCCTACACTTACTACTTCCTTTAAACTTATGGGGTTAGACTCAAACTTAGGCTTCTATTCTAGGACAATACATAGTAAGGAGGGCTACCTACTGCTTTTTCCTTCTAGAAAGAGGGATGAGACTATTACTGGCCCTACATACCACTACTGTCCACCCAACAGACTTCCTTGATATCTCTTGTGCTATTATTGAATAGACATTGATAAATATTGCATTTTTATTACTAATATACAAATAGCTCATTTTCTCACATCTCACAGATGTTTAACAAATGTTTAAATAAGTAACTTTATTTAATGAATAAAAGAGTTAATTCTCAACAAAAGGCATTTTGCTGCTCAGAAGTTTCATTATTTGACCAGGATTTATATCAGGATTGGTATGGTTCCCATTTCTGAAGAATTCTTTTGCTTATAAATTGCTAGTAGCCACTGAACAATTCCCTTATCACCAAATTCATTTCCTTGTAAAAGAAGTGATAATATTATTTCTATTTTAGGCACAGACAGCAAAGACTAAGAAGAAAAGTAAATAAGTCCCTAAGAAGAAAAGTAAATCTATTAAGCTTACATAGAAGAGACTAAACTAGGACCAAATCCACTTCTGTTTGACTCAAAACTCTAGGCATGTAGCCACTGCATGAATCCTAGAAGTGCAGGAGCCTTTTAATGTCTCTCCTGGGGCAGTGGACAAGAGGATGGTTGTCCATAAATGTCTCTGTATGTCCTTTTACTCCCATCAACTTCAGGAAATATTTAGAGAAAATGAATGAGATTCTCAGATGTGGGAAGCAGGTATGACCAAGCCCCGTGATCCCTGTTTACTAAGAACCTGAGCCTGCTGAGCCTGCACACTTGGACGATCCTGTGCTGCCCACCTGATGAGTCACTGGCCTATCACAGCACACCCTGGCTGAACTCTGATTGGATCCAGGAGAGGGGGGAGGGATGTGCCCCAGGGGGAGGGAGAAGAATGCTGTTTGAAAAACCTGTTTGAGAAAACTGTTCAAGAAAGCTATTTGAGAAAGAAGTTTGAGAAACCTTCCTTGGTGTTTGTGTTATTTTTACCCCATCTCTGCCAGTTGGAGTTTGGGGTTTGTGGCATCTGGTGGCCTGTATGGGGAAGAAAAGAAGAAAAGGCCAAGAAAGAAGCAGAAAAGAAAGAAAAAGCAGAAGCCAGGCAGAAGGAACAGGAAGCCAAAGAAAAGAAAAGACAAGCTGAATTAGAAGCTGTTCGGTTGGCTAAGAAGAAAGAAGAGGAAGAAGTTAGAAAAAGGAAAGGCAGAAACTTCAGAACTCGTGTAAGAGCTAGAATGAGAGAAAGGAGCTACTGGGGAGTTCTATGATAAGTAAGAATTAATCTAGTGCTAGGAAGAGGCTCCCCAGTAGAGGGATGAAGTTAGGCTCCCAGTAGAGGGATGAAGTTAGGCTCCTTGGTGGAGGGAAGAAGCTAGGTTCCCGGTAGAGGGACGAAGTTAAGTTCCCGGTATAGGGACAAGTTAAGCTCCCAGGGTTATGGGACCGAATTAAGCTCCCAGTATAGGGACAAGTTAAGCTCCCGGGGTTACAGGACCGAGTTAGGCTCCCAGTAGGGACGGAGTTAGGAAAGTCTAGCCTCTAAAAGGGATGGAAAACCTCAGATATAAAGCCATGGGATCCACCTCTTCAAAAGTGAAAGTAAAAACTGCATTAGTGCGGCTTCTCAAACAAAGCAGAGTTAAATCAAAAAATGAAACTCTAGACAAATTTTTGGAAATAATAATTAAAGAGGCACCCTGGTTTCTAGAAGAGGGCTATGTGACCCCCCAGTATTGGGAACAACTAGGTCGAGACTTGCAGGCAGCGGATTCGACTACCCTATTACCATTGGGCATGCTAGCCATTTGGAATTTAGTCAAATTTTGCCTGACAGATAAGAGTGGAAAGTATGCTGCCGAGATAGAAAAAGGGGTAGAAGCATTAGAGGAAGTAAAGGAGGTTATGTCTCAACATAGTGATCAGCAGAAAAGAAAGGAGACTAAAAGACAGGAGAGTACTGATGAGAGCACAGAGGAATCTTCAGATAGTGGAGATGAAGTAGCTAGCATAATATCTAAGTTGAGCTTTAGGCGAGGAAGACCACCTGAGCCCTCAGCGCCTCCCTTACCCTCACCTCCTCCTTATACAGGGGACGAGGAGTGAGGGGAAACGCAGTTGACATGCTTTGGTGTGGCGAAATCTGCCTCACAAGTTTGGAGCCTTCCCAGTATTTCAAGACTAGCAAGGGCAGCGATATCATGAGCCATTAGAGTGGAAAACGATTCAAAAACTTAAAGAATCAGTAACTACCTATGGCTCTCAAGTTCCTTTCGCTGTAACTCAAGTGGAGGGATTGCAGAGATTCTGTATGATTCCTTTTGGTTGGCAGAATTTATGTAAGGGGGTCTTATCTGGAGGGGCCTGTTTAAGTTGGAAGGCTGCACACCTTGAATATGCTCTTGAACAGGCTGCAGTGAATGCCACCAATGGCCAGCCTGCTTGGAGCATAGACATGTTCATGGGGCAAGGAAAATTTATGAACAACCAGACATGATATCCTCTACAAGTATATGAACAAATTAATAATTGTGCCCTCAAGGCGTGGAGAATGCTTTCAGGGACAGGAGATCTAGGATCCAGCTTGTCTAAAGTTATACAAGGGGAGAAAGAATCTTTCCGATTTTTTAGCCAGGATGGTTGAGATTGCAAGTAAAGTCTTCCCAAATGTGGATGCAGCCATGCTACTCATCAAACAATTAGCCTATGAACAAGCAAACAAGGTTTGCAGGGATGCCATATCACCCTACAAACATAAGACAATGAATGTCTGGATAAGAATGTGTGAAGATGTCATGGATACCCCTCTTACTAAGCAAGGGTTGGCTGCAGCTATTTTAACAGGCATCCAAGCTGGTCAACAAGGTCAAGGAAACCAACCTACTGCTTAGAAGGGCCTAACCGGTGGATGCTTTTCCTGTGGCCAGACTGGGCATTTTAAAAGAGATAGACCCAATCTCCCATGGCCAACTAATGTAGCTTCTGTGAGGCACCTGAAATTATGTCCACACTGTCGTAAAGGCAACCATTGGGCAGGGGACTGCCAATCCAAGTGGGATGTTGATGGTTGTCCCCTTAAGTCAGTCCAGACAGGAACCAAGCCAAAAAATGGGCCACGAGGCCCGCTGCCCCAGAGCCCTCAAATATATGGAGCACTGCAGCAGACACCCACCCCATGGCCTATCCTGCAGCAAGTACCCAGACACCCTCTCATGAGAGTACCCCCAGAAGATCTACAACAGGAAGTGCAGGATTGGACATCTGCGCCACCACCAGACTCATATTAACCCCGGAGATGGGGGAGCAAGTAATTACTTTTGATTTTAAAGGTCCTATCCCAAAAAATACAGTGGGGCTATTATTAGGATGCAGTTCAGCTACTTTAAGAGGACTAATAGTGCACCCTGGAATAATCGATCCTGATTATGAGGGAGAGGTGAAGATTATGGTCTCATCCCCAAGAGGAGTGTCTGCAATCTCACCTGGAGATAGGGTAGCACAAATTTTGTACTCCCTAGCTATCATGTTCACTTTCCTACTAAAGGCCTAATCAGAGGAAAGATGGGGTTTGGATCCACTGGGGACCCAGGAGTGTGGTTCTCTATGGATTTAGAAAAGTGTTCCCTTTATAAATTAAAGATACAGGGAGTTACCATTTGGGGATTATTAGATTCTGGAGCTGATAGGAGCATTATTAAGGAAGCAGATTGGCCTTCAGTGTGTCCTATTCAGCCCTCTGCTCAGACTCTAAGGGGATTAGGGTTTGCTCGAGACCCAAATTGCAGTGCAGGAATTCTACTGTGGGAAGATGATGAAAGTCATGAAGGAAGTTATCAACCTTTTCTATTGAGTATACCCATGTCGTTGTGGGGTAGAGATGTCATGAAACAGATGGGAGTGGGGCTTATTACAGGGGGCAATTTTAGCCCTCAAAGTGTGGCAGATGGATGTTACCCATAATTCTGAATTTGGATCTTTAAAGTATGTCCATGTATCAGTGGATACCTGCTAAGGTATCATTTTTGCCACTGCTCATACAGGGGAAAAGGCACAACACGTTATTGCTCATTGCCTTCATGCCTTTGCTGCATGGAGTATGCCAAGACAAATTAAAACAGATAATGGACCTGCCTATACATCACAAAAATTTTTGCACTTTTGTCAAGCTTTGGGAATACATTTGGTCCATGGCCTGCCCTACAATCCCCAGGACCAAGGCATTGAGGAAAGAACAAATGCAACTTTAAAATATGCTTTAGTTAAACAAAAAGGGGGAGTGGGAATAGAATTTAAGTCCCCCAAAGATAAATAAGATTTAACTTATTCTTTTTATTCTTAATTTTTAAAATTTGGATGTTGATGGCCGTTGTGCTGTGGATCATCATTGCTCTCCACATGTTGCTAAATCTGTGTCTGACTATGGAAGGACATCCTTACTAGACAATGGAAATGCCCTGATCAGGTTTTGGTATGGACACAGGGAACAGTATGCATCCCACAGGATCAAGAAAATCCCCTTTAGGTGCCAGAACACTTGACACCACCATGGAGAGAGAAACCTACCGATAAGTATGGTGATGGCTCAGGAGAGAGAGTTACAGGGATAGTGAAGGCCCTTCCCCTACTGGTTCCCCTGAGCATTGATGCTGGTGTTTATCCCAGATTCTGTGCAATGCCTTGTTTAATGTATCCTTGAAGGGGAGTCTGTGCTTTTTTGTGGAAAATAATTGTATGTATGGTACCTCCCTTTTTCTTTTTAGTTACTAGACCCCCCCCCCCCGGTGATGGTGACCAGAATACCCACAGACATACCCTGGCCTCTGGAGGTGCAGGAGGGTCAGTTGTCAGTGCTCCTAAGGAAGAGAGATTTTGGAATTACAGCCGCCATCATTACAGCAGTGATTGGAGATGCTGTGGTGAATGGTATGCATGTGCAGGCGGGCGCAGGCTGACCAACGACTGCTGACTCAAGCTACGGTGGCAATAGAGTCAGGTAATTCACCCCAGATTTGGCTCAGTATTATGAGCCGTTAATCCATGATGGGTAAGACTCTCACATGTGCATATCATCCTAAAACAGGTTGGTGAAAATGAGTTCACCACACTGATGATGGGTAAGGATGTAACATGGTTGAGGGCAACCTAAGACAGATGCGACCCCAGAGCCATTTTAATTAAACAAAAAGGGGGATACGTGGGAAGCAGGTATGACCAAGCCCCATGATCCCTATTTACCAAGAATCTGAGCCTGCTGAGCCTGCGCACTTGGATGATCTTGTGCTGCCCGCCTGATGAGACACAGGCCTATCACCTCACACCCTGGCTGAACTCTGATTGGATCCAGGAGAGGGGGGAGGGATTAGGTTAGAGGACTGATGAAAAATACAAACAGAATGTGCCCTGGGGGGGGGGGGAGGGAGGCGAATGCTGTTTGAAAAAACTGTTTGAGAAAGTTGTTCTAGAAAGATGTTTGAGAAAGAAGTTTGACAAACCTTCCTTGGTGTTTGTGTCACTTTTTCCCCCCGTCTCTGGGTGTCAGAGTTCAGGATTTGCGGCACTCAGAAGTATACTCAAATCCCAAAACTAGAAGTAAAAAGCTATTGGCTTGGCCTTCAGGAACCTATTTCCCTGGAAGGCATTCTTTCATTTTGACATCACTGGATTATCCAATCCATGAGCTCCATCATTAGTTTCAGTCTTGTGCTGACATTCCAGGACTTTTCAAGCCAGCTTGCACCACCCTTTTATATTAGAGTCATGACTTTGGGTGGGTGATAAAATGTGAGAAGAAAAACAGTGATTTATCTTGCATTTATACAAGAGCTTGACCGAGTAAGAAGAAACAAAATTGCAAAGTGTAGATTAGCCAAGCATGCATATTTCAGTGAAAGCAAGAACTGCTTCATGAGTCAAGGATGGAGTCTGTGGGAGAAGGTAGTAGAGGACTGTTCTTTTCAATAACCTCATTCTTCTACAAGAATATAGCATAACTAAAGGTAATTCAGTTAGTCACAAAAGAACAAAGTCAAATAAACATTCAGTAAAACTTTAATAATATTAACTTTTAAGTTCTGGTAAGGTAAGTCAGCAGTTTAAAGTTCAGTTCTCAGCACCTACTTTGGGCAGATCTAAAACACAGGAACTCTAGCTGCAAGAGATCCATTGTTCTCTTCTGTGCTCCACTGGTACTCAGACACATACATATTTGTTCACACAGGCACACTCACACAAACAGAAATAAAATAAACCTTTATTAAAACTGTGGTCACACCAGGCATGGTGACACACTCCTTTAATCCCAGCACTTGGGAGGCAGAGGCAGGCAGATTTCTGAGTCAAGGCCAGCCTGGTCTACAGAGTGAGTTCCAGGACAGTCAGGGCTACACAGAGAAACCCTGTCTCGAAAAACAAAAAATAAAACAAAAAACAAAAATAAAAACTGTGGTTATGTGGTTGTGTTTACATGTTGTCTAGATTAAACATTTAAACAAAGTACAAAAAGAAAAAAGTCTTCCCAAGAAAAGCAATTATTTTATATATAATCACCATGAATTAATTAAGTAAATGGGCAGCTAACAAGTTTGAATGAACTAAGCATGTTACTTTAGTGGACACATTCTTTTTTTAAAAATTCTGAATTCTTAATATTTAAAAATTAACATCAAATTAATGCTTTTATGCTTTTTGAAGATAAAGTTTTCCAATAACTATGTCTGTGGGTTACAATCAACCAAACTTTCCTAGAGATGGTCCCAATTCAGTGTTCTGTACAGGCCTCTCATCCATTTTATTCACCTGCTGGACTCCTGAAGAACTTGAGTTTACAGCACCTGGTATCAAGCGTCAGGAGTGTGTTAGTTAGCTTTATGTTCTATGCAAAGAATATCTAACAACAGTTTCAGGATGATGGGTTGACAGTGCTTCGTCTCCATCATGGTGAGAAAGGCATTGAAGCCAGAGTAGGTAGCTGGCTGAACATTTGACAGAGAGTGGGAAGCACTGAAATACTCAGATCTAAATGGGATGTCCCCCATCAACTCCCTTCCCTCAGAGCTCAGAAAACCCAAACCCCACAGAAGAGAAGGCACAAAGGATAGACAAGACTAAAGCAGCATGCACAGGGTCCTGCACAAGGTCTGCATGGGTCTACACAACATCTACTGCATGAATATTATGGCTTCCTGTTTAGTGTGTTTAGGGGATTCTCTGATCCTTGTGCCTTCTCTTGGGCTCTTTTCCTTCTGATGGTTTGCCTTGTTCATCCACTATGTGATAGGTTTTATTTTTTATATAGGTTTTATTTTAAATGAATGAATAAATGAAATAATGAATGCTAGCTATGAAAGTAAAATGCAATAACTACACTATCACTTATACCTGCTGGGAAAGGTAATATCTGTTTTCTCCTAGAGTGACACTGGGTACATCAACCATTCCAGGACAGGCTTTGAGTTCAGGAGTAGTTGACCGAAGTGTAATGGACTCCACAGTTTGTGTGCTTTTATTTGATTACAGTTTGGTGTCTTGTTTTGTTTTTCAGCTTAGATGTGGTTTTATTTATTTTGATTTCTTGGTGTGAGGGGGTTGTGGTTGTATTAAGAATGTTTTTGTAAGCCGGGCATGGTGGTGCACGCCTTTAATCCCAGCACTCGAGAGGCAGAAGCAAGCGGATTTCTGAGTTCGAGGCCAGCCCGGTCTACAAAGTGAGTTCTGGGACATCCAGGGCTACACAGAAAAAAATAAAAAGAAAACAAAACAACAAAAAATGTTTTTGTTTTTGAGAAATAGCTTAAAGTTGGACTGGTAGGGATGAGGAAAGGATCTTGAAGGACTGGGGGAGGTGAAAATATGATCAAAATATAATTAAAGTTTAAAAATTGTTTCAAATTAAAAAATAAATAAATAAAAAGAAAGTTTAGCTTCCACTTTTTTTCATAGATTGTAAATTATACTGTTTTAACAAATCACAAACCCAAAGTCACATAGACTTTCTAGTGTTTTCTCCAACACTTTTAGAGTTTAGCAGTTTAGCCTGTAACCATTTTGTTCCTTTATTGTACCATAATTAATAAATAAAATAATTATAATTTTTTTCTACCATTTGAAAATAAAGATGGCCTTAACTATGAGGAGGCTCTTAAAACCTCAGTGACCTTATGTAAATGAAGGCAGTGAATGATTGAATAGCTAACTTCTATTTCCTGAAATCAGCATTCCATGATTCACACTCCTCTCCGCAAATGACATCATTCTTTTGCCATGAAGTTTCACAAATATGAATATTTCTGATTCAAGATGAATCAAACAACCATGTACCTTCTATGTAATTATTCTTTTCAATCACAAGGGACAATTTCTCCAACCTTTTCAAACAGTAGATGTTCTGCTGGTCTGGAAACACACTATCAATGTTTGTTTCTAGCAAGAAAACCAGAGGTGCCAGAAAACTGAAAATGTTCAAGTTGGTTTTTGATATGGTTTGAAAATTGTATTTCTAGATTACGAATTTCTTATTAGGATTCTGCATCATTTTTACAATACGGAAACAGAGACTATCTGAAAAAGTGTGGGGAATGTGAAGTGAGAAAAAGACTACAGAGGTTGATTACATGAGGAGTAGGGAGGATGTTGTATGGATGTTTCAAACAGAAACTTAGTTATATCATAGAAAGTAGGAGAGGAGACTTTCAGGAGCTTCTAGTTATATACAACATGGAAGAATGATGATAGGAAAATGTGTAACCTACTATGTTAGGTCATCTCCATACAGTTAGGGGGAAAGAATAAAAATGGAATGGAAGGATTGGAGAGATCGGGAAGTAACTCTATAAGTGAAAGGAAGACTGAATAAGAGAAAGAGAGAGACAGAGACAGAAACAGAGACAGAGAAAGACAGAGAGAGACAGAGACAGACAGGTAGAGGAGAAAAATAAATGGAAATTGACCCATAGCAGCATATTAATCTAATTTCTTACACATAGTATAATTGGATACAAATTTAAATATCAAAACTGCCTTGAGACTGACCTTGAAACTCGTAGTTCAAATAGTCTACATGTATCTTTTGAAAAAAGATAAGAGTTTCTACATCTTTGAGTTCATTGCTTTATCTAGCTCTGTGCATTGAACTGTGGGATGAGAACAATTATGTGAAAACACAAACAAGCTTAAAAACTAATTTTGTCACTAATTAAACCAATTTCCTATCACTTTTATAACCACTATGCAAGGAACATTATTGAATAGATGAATCTCTACACAGTCTGTCAAATTGGTAGATCACATAAAGATATCAGTGCTATTAATAGTACTGCAATTATTATTTTTATTGGATATTTTCTTTATTTACATTCCAAATGTTATCCCCTTTCCAGGTTTCCCCCCTTCTTGGAAACCCCCTATCCCATCATCCCTCTCCCTGCTTCTATGAGGGTGTTCCTACATCCACTCACACCTCCCTGCCCTCAATTCACCTACACTGGGGCATCTATCGAGCCTTCATATGACCAAGGATGTCTCTTCCTATTGATGCATGACAAGACCATGCTGGAGCCATATGTACTCCTTTGATGATGGCTTGGTCCCTGAAAGCTCTGAGGGTATGTGTGTGGGGGGGGTGTCTGGTTGGTTGTTATTGCTGCTTTTCCTATGGGATTGCACACTTCTTCAACTCCTTCAGTCCTTTCTCTAGCTCCTCTATTGGGGAATCCCATGCTCAGTCCAATGGTTCGGTGAGAGCATACACCACTGCATTTGTCAGGCTCTGGCAGGGTCTCTCATGAGACAGCCATATCAGGCTCCTTTCAGCGTGCACTTTTTGGCATCCACAATAGTATCTGGGTTTGGTAACTCCATATGGGATGAATCCCTAGGTGAGACAGTCTCTGGATGGTCTTTCCTTCAATCCCTGCTCTACACTTTATCTACATATTTGATCCTATGAGTATTTTGTTCTCCAAGAAGGACCAAAGCACCCACATTTTGGTCTTCATTATTCTTGAGCTTCATGTGGTCTGTGAATTGTATCTTGGTTATTTGGAGCTTTTGGCATGATATCTACTTATCAGTGAGTGCACACCATGTGTGTCCTTTTGACTGGGTTACCTCACTCAGGATGATATTTTCTAGTTCTATTCATTTGCCTAAAAATTTCATGAATTCATTGTTTTTTGTTTTTTTTTTTTTAGCATAGGATGAATATCTTCTTTTTTATTATTATTATTATTTTCTTTATTTACATTTCAAATGCTATCCCGAAAGTTTCCCATACCCCTCCCCCCACCTCTGTCCCCCTACCCACCCACTCCCACTACNTGGCCCAGGCCTTGCCTTGTGCTAGGTCATAAGGAGTTTGGAAGACCA
>NC_034606.1:23112143-23116232 GCF_900095145.1 Mus pahari
TCCATTGTGTAAATGTACCATATTTTCTGTATCCATTCCTCTGTTGAAGGACATCTGGGTTCTTTCCAGCTTCTGGCTATTATAAATAAGGCTGCTATATACATAGTGGAGCATGTGTTCTTATTACATGTTAGGGCATCTTCTGGGTATATGTCCAGGAGTGGTATTTCTGGGTCCTAAGGTGGTACTATGTCCAATTGTCTGAGGAACCACCAACTGATTTCAGGAGTGGTTGAACCAGCTTGCAATTCCAGCACTGGAGGAGTGTTCCTCTTTCTCCACATCCTAGCTATCATCTGCTGTCACCTGAGTTTTTGATTTTAGCCATTCTGACTGGTGTGAAGTGAAATTTCAGGGTTGTTTTGATTTGCATTTCCCTGATGATTAAGGATGTTGAACATTTCTTTAGGTGCTTCTTGGCCATTTAATATTCCTCAGTTTAAAATTATTTATTGAGTTCTGTAACCCATTTTTAATAGGGTTATTTAGTTCTCTGCAATCTAACTTCATGAGTTCTTTGTATATATTGGATATTAGCCCTCTATCGGATGTAGGATAGGTAAAGATCTTTTCCCAATCTGTTGGTTGCCTTTTTGCCCTATTGACAGTGTCCTCTGCATTACAGAAACTTTGCAATTTTATGAGGCCTCATTTGTCGATTCATGATCTTAGAGCATAAGCCATTGGTGTTCTGTTCAGGAATTTTTACCCTGTGCCCATATCTTCCTCACTTTCTCCTCTATAAGTTTCAGTGTCTCTGATTTTATGTGGAGGTCCTTGATCCACTTGTACTTAAGCTGTGTACAAGGAGATATGAATGGGTCAATTTATATTTTTCTACATGCTGACTGCCAGTTGAACCAGCACCATTTTTTCCACTGGATGGTTTTAGTACCTTTGTCAAAGATCAAGTGACCATAGGTGTGTGGGTTCATTTCTGGGTCTTCAGTTCTATTCCATTGATCTTCTGCCTGACTCTGTACCAGTACCATAAAGTTTTTATCACTATTGATCTGTAATACAGCTTGAGGTCAGGGATGGTAATTCCCCCAGAAATTCTTTTATTGTTGAGAATAGTTTTTAATATCCTGGGTTTTTTGTTATTCCTAATGAATCTGATAATTGCTCTTTCTAACTCTATGAAGAATTGAGTTGAAATTTTGATGGGGATTGCATTGAATCTGTTGAATGCTTTCAGCAATATAGCCATTTTTACTATATTAATTCTGCCAATCCATGAGCATAAGAGATCTTACCATCTTTTGAGGTCTTCTTTGGCTTCTTTTTCAGGGACTTTAAGTTCTTTTCATACAGATCTTTCACTGTTTTGGTTAGAGTCATACCAAGATATTTTATATTGTTTGTAACTACTGTGAAGGCTGTCCTTTCCCTAATTTCTTTCTCGGCCCCTTTATCCTTTGAGTATAGGAAGACTACTGATTTGTTTGAATTAATTTTATATCCAGCCACTTTTCTGAAGTTGTTTATCAGCATTGGAAGTTCTCTTATGGAATTTTTGGAGTCACTTAAATATACTTAAATGGAAACTGTGGAAATCCAAATCATCATCAGATCCTACTACAAAAGCCTATACTCAACACAACTGGAAAATCTGGATGAAATGGACAATTTCCTAGACACATACCAGATACCAAAGTTAAAACAAGATCAGATTAATGATCTAAATAATCTCATCTCCCTTAAAGAAATAGTAGTCATTAATAGTCTCCCAACCAATAAAAGCCCAGGACTAGATGGGTTTAGGGCAGAGTTCTATCAGACCTTCAAAAAAGACCTAATTATTCTCATACTATTTCACAAAATAGAAACAGAAGGTACTCTACCCAATTCATCCTATGAAGCCACAATTACTCTGATACCTAAACCACACAAAGACCCAACAAAGAAAGAGAACTTCAGGCCAATTTCCCTTATGAATATCGATAGAAAAATACTCAATAAAATTCTCACAAACTGAATCCAAGAACACATCAAAACGCTCATCCATCATGATTAAATAGGCTTCATCCCAGAGATACAGGGATGGTTCAATATACAGAAATCCATCAACATAACCCATCAACATAACATAAACAAACTCAAAGAAAAAAAACCCATGATCATTTCATTAGATGCTGAAAAATCATTTGACAAAATTCAGCATCCCTTTGTGTTAAAAGTCTTAGAAAGATCAGGAACTCAAGGCCCAAACCTCAACATAGTAAACGCAATATACAGCAAACCAGTAGCCAACATCAAACTAAATGGAGAGAAACGTGAAGCAATCCCACTAAAATCAGGGACTAGACAAGGCTGCCCATTCTCTCCCTATCTATCTAATGTAGTACACAAAGGTCTAGCAACAGCAATTAGACAAAAAAGGAATTTAAAGGGATATAAATTGTAAAGGAATAATTCAAAATATCACTATTTGCAGCAAGCACTTCTTAACATCCACAATAGTGCCTGAGTTTGGTGATTGTATATGGGTTGGATCCCCAGGTGGATGGCCTTTCCTTCAGTCTCTGCTCCATACTTTGTCTCTATATTTGTTCCTGTGAGTATTTTGTTCCCCCTTCTAAGGAGGACTGAAACACTCACATTTTGATCTTCTATCTTCTATAGCTTCATATACTCTGTGCACTGTATCTTGGGTGTTCAAAGCTTTCGACAAATATCCATTTATCAGAGTGTCCTTTCTCACTTTTTTTGATAACTTTTTGTTGAAAGTTGATTGTGTTTGATGTTAGAATGGCTACTCTAGCTTGTTTCTTGGGACCATTTGCTTGGATTTTTTTTCCAGACTTTTATATTGAGATAGTGTTTGTCTTTGTCACTGAGGTGTGTTTCCTGTATAAAGAAAAATGCTGGGTCCTGTTTACATATCCAATTTGTAAGTCTATGTCTTTTTTGGGGTAATTGAGTTCATTGATGTTAAGAGAGGAATAGTGATTGTTGCTTCCTGTTATTTTTGTTATTAGAGGTAGAATTATGTTTGTGTGTATCTTCTTTTGGGTTTGTTCAAAGATGACTTTCTTGCTTTTCCTAGGGTATTTTCCTCCTTGTGTTAGAATTTTACATCTATTATCCTTTGTGTGGATTTGTGGAAAAATATTGTGTAAGTTTGGTTTTTTTCATAGAATATCTTGGTTTCTCCATCTATGGTAACTGAGAGTTTTCTTGGATATAGTAGCCTGGGTTGGTATTTGTGTTCTCTTAGCATCTGTATGACATCTGCCCAGGCTCTTCTTGTTTTCATAGTCTCTGGTGAGAAGCCTGGTGTAATTCTGATAGGTCTGCCTTTCCTTGACCTTTTTCCCTTACTGCTTTTAATATTCTTTCTTTGTTTTATGTACTTGGTGTTTTGACTTTTATGTGAAGGGAGGATTTTCTTTTCTGTTCCAGTCTATTTGGAGTTCTGTAGGCTTCTTGTGTGTTCATGAGCATCTCTTTCTTCAGTTTAGGGAAGTTTTCTATAATTTTGTTGAAGATATTTACTCACCCTTTATGTTGGGAAACTTTTCTCTCTTCTATATCTATTATAGATTTTGTTTTCTCATTGTGTCCTGGATTTCCTGTATGTTTTGAGTTAGGAGCTTTTTGCATTTTGCATTTTCTTTGATTGTTGTGTCCATGTTTTCTATGGAATCTTCTGCACCTGCGATTCTCTCTTCCATCTCTTATATTCTGTTGCTGATGCTGGCATCTATGGTTTTAGTGACCCTAAAAATTCCACCAGAGAACTCCTAAACCTGATAAACAGCTTCAGTGCAGTAGCTGGATGTAAAATTAAGTCAAACAAATCAATGGCCTTTCTCTACACAAAGGATAAACAGGAGGAGAAAGAAATTAGGGAAACAACACCCTTCACAATAGTGACAAATAATATAAAATACCTTGGTGTGACTCTAACTAAGGAAGTGAAAGATCTGTATGATAAGAACTTCAAGTCTCTGAAAAAAGAATTCAAGGAAGATCTCAGAAGATGGAAAGATCTCCCATGCTCATGGATTGGCTGGATCAACATTGTAAAAATGGCTATCTTGCCTAAAGCAATCTACAGATTCAATGCAATCCCTATCAAAATTC
>NC_034606.1:23116757-23123808 GCF_900095145.1 Mus pahari
GACCCTGATATAGCTGTCTCATGTGAGGCTCTGCCAGTGCCTGGCAAAAACAGAAGTGGATGCTCACAGTCAGCTATTGGGTGGGACACGGGGCCCCCAATAGAGGAGCTAGAAAAAGTACCCAAGGAGCTGAAGGGGTCTGCAATCCTATAGGTGGAACAACAATATGAACTAACCAGTACCCCCAGAGCTCATGTCTCTAGCTGCATGTGTAGCAGAAGATGGTCTAGTCAGCCACCATTGGGAAGAGAGGCCCCTTGGTCTTGCAAACTTTATATGCCCCAGTACAGGGGAACGCCAGGGCCAAGAAGAGGGAGTGAGTGGGAAGGGGAGAGCAGGAGGGTATATGGGACTTTGGGGATAGCATTTGAAATGTAAATGAAGTAAATACCTAATAAAATTGAAAAAAAGAAAAAAGAAAAAAGAGAGAGAACTGCTTAAAAGGCTCTAGCCTACCCTGAATGTTTACTGGATGCAAGGAAGGTTGGTATCATTTTCTTCAGTGATGTAGCCACTGATAATTGTCTGTGCTCAAGTAAATAATCCTCCAATCATGCTTGTAATTAAACTCAGTGGGTCACAAAGAGAAAGACCTCAGTGTAGGAAGGGGTTGGCAAGAAGAGAGGGAGGTTTGGGTTCATTAGGGAAAAGAAAAGAAGGAGAAAAGGATGATGGGGGTTAAAATTACCAGAATCCAGTGTGTGTGTGTGTGTGTGTGTGTGTGTGTGTGTGTGTGTGTGTGTGTGTTTGACAGAAATAATTATTTTTAAGCTGTCTTGAGTTAAAGATCAAAGAAATATAAGTCAAATAACAGCAAGTTTCAAGTAGCTCACCATGAGAAATGATAAGAGGAAAGGCAAGAAGATTAGTTATATTGAGCTAATTCCATGTGTGCACTGCATTCACAAATACAAATATCAAATTGTACTTTCAAGTTTACATAGCTTTTATTTTTCAATAAAAATGTAATTAATAAATATTCCTTAGAAAAATGAAAAACACAATAATCAGATAAGCAGGAGACAGTGTTTTGAAAACCAGTTAAACCACGATATAGTGAACAATCTGAGAATAAAGTCTGTGTGAGGGAAGTGGTATAAAACGGAGGAAGCAAAGAAGAAGAAGAAAGCAGCAATTAGAGGGGTATGGAGGAAAAACCAGACTCAATGAGACAAATGCTGCTCACTTTCTCTCTCATATGTGAATATACATTTTAAATTATGTGTGTGAGTGCCTGTATGTGAGCATGTATGCGTACATGTGTGCCAGCATATGTGTGGCCTGTGAGTATTGTGTGTGTGCATATGTGTGTGCCTTTGTGTGAGCATATGTGTGTTCATGTGTATGTGTGTGTGCACACATATGTGTGTATGTGTGTCTGCATATGTGTGGCCTGTGAGTGAGCATTGTTTGTGCATGTGTGTGCATATGTGTGTATGTGTGTCTGCATAGGTGTGTGCCTGTGAATGAGCATGTGTGTGTGTTCAAGTGTTGCACATGTGAGTATGTGCATATACATATGTGTGTGAATGTGTATGTATCATGGATAATCAGTTCTGATATAATGTCAGGTACACAGAATTCTAGACCTTAATAGATAAGTTTTCAGCAATCATTTACAGAGCAGTCCTTAAAAGGAAGAGACTTTCTGTACATTGAGAAGTCTTTTACAAATCTCATTAAAGTTGTTGGTGTATTTCTGTTGAGTTGTTGGTATGTTTCTGGAGAGACACATTTTCTCTAGTGACTGTCTCTCATGCCTCTCTGTCTCTGTCTCTCTCTGTCTCTCTCTCTCTCTGTCTCTCTCTCTCTCTACACACACACACACACACACACACACACACACACACACACATACTACATACATGCTCCTGAGATTTTAAATTTGGGCAAATAACTATTCAAAACAAAGTAAAATGATCCAAATTGGCATTGCCTAAGAGTGAAAGCAGATGTGAATTCCACTCTTCACTCCTCCATCTGAAAGGATGAGTCTCAGGCTTTGCCCACTGTCAAACATCTCACAATCCTCTGGGACATCACTTAGTAGCATCCAGGCAAACTCATTCCCAGGCTCTGATGCAGTTTCACACTGCATGGGAAGTACTTCAGTCATGCTTCATCACATCATGCAAATTGGATGATGAAATAATAAATACACTGTGAGTTGCAGGATAAATATTAACCAGTTCAGGCCACAAATAGGACTCGAAAGAATATGTTCCCTCTATCCTGGGTCAGTGCTCATCTGGAAGAAGGAATGAAACCAGCTTCTAATGAGTGACTAATCCCAGAAACTGAGTTTACATTCTCTAGCAGCCTAGCAACTCCTCCTGTAATATCCTATTTGTATCACTTCTATGCTAATCAGCTTGCTGCTCCTGTAACAAAATGCATGAGAAAAATCATCTTAAAGAATGAAAGCTTTCTTTTTCGGTTGACTAGTTTCAGGAGACATCTGGAGGGTCTCATTGTTCTTAGGCCTGTGGTAGATCCTGAGCGTTGTCCTCTGAACTCCACATGCTTGCTTCTGTGCATGAGCATGGGCATGTGGGTGTATATATGTGCATGTGTGTGCATAATAGGCTCACACACAATTTAAGGATTGCTCTGTAGATGACTACTGAAGACTGGTCTATTAAGGTCTAGAATTCTGTGTGCCTGACATTATAACATAATTGATTACCTATGATGCAAACACATGATTTCTTCTTGGCAAATGACACTGAAGAGAAAACTATTCATCTCTTGACATCCAGGAAGCTAATGTTTAGAAAGCAAGGAACCAGAGACAAGACATCCTTCAAAGGTATAGTGCTAGTTCTAAGGCAAGACCTACGTTTCCAACTTTGTCCTTCACTTTGATAGTCTCTTCATCCATGGGTTTACCAGCGGAGTAATCCATTGATGTGATGAGACTAGTGATTCCAGTTCTGAGTGTTCCACCTCTCAACATCATTGCATCAAGGACCCGCTCTCCAATATACTAGTCACAGAGAGATGGTTCATATCTCAGCAACAATACTGAACAATAATAATGTGCCCAAAATGATTGGGCACAAATTTACTCTTTATTAAAACAAGGGCAAGGTGAAACAATTCTCACTTAATTAGAACTTCTGCAGTGATAGAAGATTGTAGTGGTTCATACAGGAGATTCTGTAATGCACTCATTTAACCTTATTCGCCAAAACTTTCTGTGTCCTCTCAAAACTGTAGCAGGAAGTCAGGTTGAGATGGAGTAGGAGGTGGCAGAAGAACACTAAGTTTGAACACTAGCATCTGGCTCTGAAACTCTGCCTGTTTCTGTAAAATCAAAGACTGCTTCATGGCACCGGACACTGTGCAAAGGGCCGCACAGTCCTAATATAAATCCAAATGCCCTGGGCTTCCTTGGTAAGCCCGAACCAGAGCACTTGCTCTCAGTTAACTTTTGTTTTCTTCTTCTTTTTTTTTTTTTAGCATTTTTATTAGTTATTTTCTTCATTTACATTTCAAATGCTATCCTGAAGGTCCCCTATACCCTCCCCCCATCCTGCTCCCCTACCCACCCACTCCCACTTCCTGGCCCAGGCCTTCCCCTGTACTGGGGCATATAAAGTTTGCAAGAACAAGGAGCCTCTCTTCCCAATGATAGCCAACTAGGCCATCTTCTGCTACATATGAAGCTAGAGACACAAGTTATGGGGGGTACTGATTAGTTCATATTGTTGTTCCACCTCTAGGGTTGCAGACCTCTTCAGCTCCTTGGGTACTTTCTCTAGCTCCTCCATTGGGGGCCCTGTATTCCATCCAATAGATGACTGTGAGCATCCATTTCTGTATTTGCCAGACACTGGCATAGTCTCACACGAGACAGCTATATTGGGGTCCTTTCAGCAAAAACTTGCTGGCATGTGCAATAGTGTCTGCGTTTGTTGGCTGATTATGGGATGGATCCCCAGTTGGGGCAGTCTCTGGATGGTCCATCCTTTGGTCTCAGCTCCAAACTTTGTCCTTGTAACTCCTTCCATGGGTATTTTGTTTCCTTTTCTAAGGAGGAATGAAGTATCCACACATTGATGTCCCTTCTTGATTTTCTTGTGTTTTGCAAATTGTATCTTGGGTATTCTAAGTTTCTGGGCTAATGTCCACTTATCAGTGAGTGCATATCAAGTGAGTTCTCAGATAACTTTTCTACCCTATGTGAGCTCCATGACTCATCCAAACACCATGGCTGGCCTCTCACTCTCTCTTGGTCTCTTATCACCCACTTCTTTTAGTATGTACTTCCCTGTTATTTATCAAAATGCTTGAACATCAAATGTTATATGATAAAATGATTCTTAGACTAGACTGACATATTTGTGTACAAGGAATGACTTGATACATTTTCATCAGTTTAGATGTTTGAAACTACCTTGGGCAGGTTCTGTTAACAGCACCTAACTTAGACATGAGTACCACAGATAGAAACATTCCCAGGCGTAGGGAGTCCACAAAGACTTATTTCTGATTCAAAAGAGACCTTAAAGGCTAGTTATAATAGTTAAGTACAAGTTTTAACACCTGGTAGCTATTTTTTTCTCTACCACATAATTCTACCTAATCAATGATCTAGAGTTTGTCTTATTTCAATACAATATTGGAAAATGAAAAAAATGTTCATTGTGTCCCAGCTTTGGAGTACAGGGGCGTGAGACATGAGGTAATTCTGGCTTATAGACTTGGAATTAAGATAGATAGATAGATAGATAGATAGATAGATAGATAGATACATACATACATACATACATACATACATACATACATACATACGCATTGTTCATGGACATTCAATTAATGCTGTGGCTATGGAAGCTTCGACTTTACCCAGAGGCCTATACCCGGTCAGCACCCTCGCAGTGAGGATTTTGGGGTTCCAGCATTTGAGATGGCCTGAAATGCTGCTAAAGAGTAGCAGTTGTTTTTGTAGTGCAGTCTCTTGAGGGGTGTGAGTGTGTGTGTGTGTGTGTGTGTGTGTGTGTGTGTGTGTGTGTGTGTGTGAACACACATGCTTGTCTGACCTGTTCAGTTTTTCTCCAGTCTCCCATCCCTGTGCCTATTTCCTGTAGATGATAACCAAATAGAAAAGCTATCTGGGATGGGGGGTGGGCCATTTCTGTCATGGACTCAGCAACTTTGCACATCTACAAGTTAGTTGCATAATCACGTCCACAATGAGGCTTTCTTTGCCTACCCAATTCATCACTAATCTTTTCAAAAGCACTATTATTTATTCTTTCTGTCTGTGCCAGTTCTGCCAACACATTAAATGATTCTTTAAAACTTGGCGGATTTCTGAGTTAGAGGCCAGCCTGGTCTCTACAGAGTGAGTTCCAGGACAGCCAGGGCTACACAGAGAAACCCTGTCCAAAAAAAAGAAAAAAGAAAAAACAACTTGGTCTGTATCAGTATACTGTTTACTCAAATGTGTGTGTGTGTGTGTGTGTGTGTGTGTGTGTTGTTTTTAAGGTATTAAAATCAAATGTATATAGTTACCTTTCAAAAAAAGATGAACTGATTAAATGTACACTTATTTGAGAGTTGAGTCAATATACTGCTCTCACAGTAACAATTATAACAAAAACAATAACCACTGTAATCCAAGAAGTAACATTTTGAGCCCCTAATTACGGAAAACACTTTATATAAACTCCATATACATTACATCACTAAATATTATCATGACCGTACCTAGTTCCAAGGTGCAGAAGTTGATATCAGAGGTATTTAGTGATCAGGCTGGATTTTTAAATTTAAGTTCTGGGCTAGACAGATTGCTGAGTGGGCCAAAGCATTTGCTGTGCATGTCAATGACGTGTTTGATCCCCAGAACCTACAGTAAAAGAAGAAAACTGACTGCACAAAGTTTTCCTATGACCTCAACACATATGCTTTTACCTATGTACATTGGTACACACACACATACACACACACACACACACACACACACACACACACAAATATTCTTGAAAGAATAACTCCTTTTAAAATAGAAAAAAAAAACTCTAAGTACTCCTGAGTGCAGAAACAAACATTTTTCTTTGCACTAAACACATAAGGAACCTGGAGCATTTTTGCTGGTGGAAAAAATGAAATTTGCCTCCCCATCTACTAACGAAAAGTGACAGTGGAACAGGGAAGGATCACGGCATCCTAGCATCCATTTGAATGAACCAACGAAGAAATAAAAAATTAGTAGGTGGGTAAAACCACACCTGGGTATTATTTGCCAGCATTGTTTGGGCATGAAAAAATACTAGATACAAAAAAAGCAAAGGCTGAAGGATTATTTTGGCTTCCATGTTCAGGGGTTTCTGTCTATGATTGCTTGACCTCGTGCGCTTGGAGGAAGCATGAGAGTGGTGGGAGAATTTAGCAAAGGGGCAGGGATTTGCTTCAGGGTGGCTGGAAACATGAGAGAAGGCAGAACAATAAGGACTCTAACTGAATACATGGTGCCGCTGCCTAGTAAGAGTCTGTCCAAAGTTCAAATTCATGAATGTCGGAGACAGTATCTCCAGAAATCAAGTGTCTCTAGAAATGCCTTCTCAACATGCCTAGCTGTGCATTTTCTGAGTCGCTTCGGTTACCCTAACTCCAATTAAGTGTACAATTAAAACTAACCATCACAGGCAATACTTGTCTATAGCTTTAATCTGTTATGCAAGATATTTCACTGGGTGCCTAGTTCACATGCTCTTTTTGTAATAAAATACATTATCAATGATAAAATCCATTGAAAATCACCAGGATTTCTTAAGACATAAATTATTTTTACATCTTTGACAAGGAAAGTAGATCCCATCTTATCTCCTATACCAAAGCTTGGATGCCTTTGTTTGCTTTTGTTTTGTTCTCTGATAATCTATAGATACTGCTACCTAATTAAAAAATAAAAAGAAACCAACAACTTTTTTTTTTTAAACAGGGAAGAGGGCTTCCCATGCATGCATTTTATTTACTGAATCCCATCTTCCTCCCCCTTTTTTCTTCCCTTTAGTTTATCTGATCCAACCCCCCCACACTT
>NC_034606.1:23124078-23175709 GCF_900095145.1 Mus pahari
ACCTACAGGGTTGCAGCCCCCTTCAGGTCCTTGGATACTTTCTCTAGCTCCTCCATTGGGGACCCTGTGTTCCATCCAATAGCTGGCGAAACCAACAACTTTTATTACTCTCTTCTCCTCCACTGAATGGGTACAGGGAAATGAAGCTTCTATGATGAGGAATGAGAGTCCCACTTATCTGTAGGCATAAATATTAAAATTGAGTCAAGAGTTATACTGGTTATCAAAGCTGCATCATGATTCCTACAAGTGTACCTGTCTCTGTTTCTAGTTTCAAAGTCAAATGCATCAGGTTCTTTTACAAAGACTCCTTGAACCTTCATTTTAAAATGCCTCCTCAGATGTGATGAGGTATTCTGGTTACAGACTTTTCTCATCAGAACTCCATTAAATCCTTCCACTCTAGAATATCAAGAGATGCTATTTTATGAGTCAGATAGTCCTGATGGCTTCCAGTATCTTGGCAGCCTCTTCTGGCAGAAAACTGCGCCTGATGAGTTATCAGGTTAACACATGAATCTCTGAATGTCTGGATTCCTAAGAAGAGGATATTTCCAGAGCAACATTCACATGCTGGGATGAAAATAGGATTCATTTGCAAGTTGTCCCCCACCTGAATTTTTTTTTTTTTCGAAACAGAGTTTCTCTGTGTAGCCCTAGCTGTCCTGGGACTCACTCTGTAGACCAGGCTGACCTCAAACTCAGAAATCCGCCTGCCTCTGCCTCCCAAGTGCTGGGATTAAAGGTGTGTGCCACCACCACCTGACCTGAAGATATAATTTTTAAAAAATGGATTTTGTTGGTAGTATGCTATTGCTTTGTTACTCTTGATCTTTTAATATCCATTTAAAAATCTGTGTTCCACAGATTATAAGAAGGCACAAAAGTGAATTTCAAAACCACTATAATTCTTAACTGTATTTTAATATGTATTCTTCTGCCCATAGATAAGTGGAGCTATCGATCCTCATTCAAAAAATAAGAGCTTCTTTTTGTAGATGATGGAAACCATAGCAAAAATCCATAAGGGCCAAAATTAGGAGAACAACTGTCCAAGGGGTGCCCAATCCCAATAGTTACAACACAAGCCCTATAGCTAAAGCTCAGAGAATCTGAATAATGTGGACCAGAAAACTTATAATGGCCAGAAGATCAAGATATCTGCCATGTCTAGTGTCTCCTGTGTATGATATGGAAGCTATACCTAGGAAATCATCCCGAGTGAGGTAACCCAATCACAAAAGAACACACATGATATGCACTCACTGATAAGTGGACATTAACCCAGAAGCTCTCAGAATAACCAACATACAATTCACAAAACACATGAAACTCAAGAAGAAGGAAGACCAAAGTGGGGATACTTTAATCCTTCTTAGAAAGAGGAACAAAATACCCACTCAAGGAATTACAAAGTTTAGAACAGAGGCTGAAGGAATAGCATGTAGAGACTGCCCCACCTGGGGATCCATCCCATAAACAACCACCAAACCCAGACACTAGGCAGATGCCAACAAGATTTTGCTGACAGGATCCTGATACAGCTGTCTCCTGAGAGGCTCTGCCAGTGCCTGGCAAATATAGAAGTGGATACTCACAGTCATCCATTGGATGGAGTACATGGTCCTAATGAAGGAGCTAGAGAAAGTACCCAAGGAACTGAAGGGGTTTGCAGCCCCATAGGAGGAACAATAATATGAACTGGCCAGTACACCCAGAACTCCCTGGGACTAAACCACCAACCCAAGAAAACAGGTGGTAGGACTCATGGTTCTAGCTACACATGTAGCAGAGGATGGCCTAGTTGGTCATCAATGGGAGGAAAGGCCCTTGGTCCTGTGAAGGTTCTATGCCCTAGTATAGGGGAGTTCTAGGGCAAGGAAGCAGGAGTGGGTGGGTTAGTGAGCAGGGGGAGGTGGGGAAGGAATAGGGGTTTTTTGGAGGGGAAACCAGGAAAGGGGATAACATTTGAAATGCAAATAAAGAAAATATCTAATAGGGAAAAAGGAAATCACAACAGTAGAACTCTGTAAACAAGACTAACATGATGACAACACCAGCTGACATAGCATTGTGAATGGAGAAAATCTCACAAAGCCCCTTCTGGATCAAAAGCTACAGGCGATTGATGACAGCTCACAGAGGGAGAATCTCTCTTTTCCAGGGACAAGCCCTGTAGTGGGTTATGTAATCCCAGGAGTTCAGCCTTAAATATACAAGTAATAATCGATGAACTCAGAAAATTGTATGTACACACACACACACGTGTGTGTGTGTGTGTGTGTGTGTGTGTGGTGTGGTGTGGTAACAATAATGTTTTTAAAGAATATGTTATAAAATTGAAAGGATTGTAGGGAGAACACCAGAGAAATTGGAGGAGGGACAGTAAGGGGTGGAAATTATATAAATACAGCTAGTTGTTCATGAAATCTCCAAAAAAATTCAAGTAAAACTACAGATGTGTTTTAAACTTAAGAAATAAACACTCTTTATATTCACCACTGTAATGCTGAGCAAAATGAAAACAACATGGGGGGGGGGGGGAAGATGTCACACCTCTTTGTTCCTGTTCTTTGCTTACTTACTCACATGGGTTGTTCTTTTTTTTTTTTTTTTTTTAGATATTTTCTTTNTTTACATTTCAAATGTTATCCTCTTTCCTAGTTTCCCCTGTGAAAATCCCCTATCCACTCTCCCCATCCTCCTGCTCCCCAACCCACCCACTCCTGCTTCCTGGCCCTGGCATTCCCCTATGCTAGGACATAAAAATTGGATTATTCTTGTAACATCGTTTTTATTATCTTGCTACTGGGACCCAAATGTGGGAAAGGAGGAATGATTATTTTTTTACTCTGTCCCAGATAGTGGCATTTTCTTGTTGGAGTTACCAACCCAAATGCCAAGTCAAACATGTATCAAGCTCTTATTAAGCTTTAAATATTTAAGATAAATGAAAATTCTGTGGATAAGGGTTGTTGTGAATTTCTGTACTTTAAAAGAAAGTTAAGCAGAGAGCACAAGCACCGGTTGTTCCCTGACTTACCAGATGTCCCTGAGAACAACCCGAAAGGGCAGGAGCTCACACCACTTATAGGTAAAAATGAGAGTTGTTGGCCCCAAATATTGCAGTTAAAATGGTGCAGGTATTCAATAAGAATTAAAGAAGTGGATGAGAGGGAAGGAGAAAGGAACCATTAAGGAAGAATGAAGGAAGACAGGGATAAAGGAGGGAGGAATGGTCAAGGGAGGAAGGAGAAAAGAAAAGACAGAGAAAGCCTGAACATGTTTAATCCACTCTTCCACCAGATTCTCTGAATCTGCCAACTTAAATTGTGGTGTATTTATCTCCCTTCCTTTGTCATGACCATGGAGTAGTTTCCACTTAATGGTAAAATGTGGTGATGGGCTTAAAAGGAAGAACAAAGTTCAGGATAACAGACACACATGTACACACATGCAAATACACACACACATACACCACATTCACACATGTGTACATGCACACACACTTGCAACTGCACAGATGTGTAGGTGTGCACACACAAACATGCATGCACATACACATGCATGCACACATGCACAGATGCATATATGCATGCACATGTACACCTTTTGCAGTATTAAGATGATAGCAAACACTTCTAAAACATGTTCTTTATATAAAGCTGTGATAAGGTAGGAAATAGTGGGCATGTAGCTTTTTACTCTTGTACTTAGTAGCAAATACCAGTATGAATTAGAATTAAATAAACTTCTGAGCTTTATAGAATGGTTTCTATAAATAGTTTCTAGAATTGTGATTATAACCATAATGTTAGCATGCCAAAGATGGTTTTGAATGTTGTTGAAACATCAAATCAAACAGTTGGTACAGTGTTTTGTAAAGTCTGTATTTGAAAATTATTTTTGCTCTTCTTTTATTTTTAATTTATTTTTTACATTCCATATTCCATCCCCTATCCACCCTCTGACTGCTCCACATCCCACACCTCAGTCCCACCCCATCCGGTCTCCAGGTGGGGTCTCCAGGTGGATGCTCCCCACTCCCCACCCAACCTGACCTCTAAACTCCCTGGGACTTCCAGACTCTTGAGGGTTAGATGCATCATCTCTGAATGAACACAGACCTAGAAGTTCTCTACTGTATGTGTGTTGGGGGCCTCATATCAGCTGGTGTATGCTGTCTGCCAGTGTTGAGATATCTCAGAGATCCAAATTAACTGAGACTGCTGATCCTCTTGCAGGATCACCCTTCTCCTCAGCTTCTTTCAGTCTTACCTAATTCAACAACAGGGGTCAGCTGCTTCTGTCCATTGGTTAGGTACAAATATCTGCATCTGACTCTTTCAGCTGCTTGTTGAGTCTTTCAGAGGGCAGTCATGATAGATACATTTTTGTGAGCACTCCATAGCCTCAGTATTAGTGTCAGGCCATGAGACCTCCCCTTGAGCTAGATCCCACTTTGGCCCTGTTGCTGGACCTTCTTTTCCTTGGGCACCTCTCCATTTCCATCCCTGTAATTCTTTCATACAGGAACCATGGTCAGAAATATGACTGTGGGATGGGAACCCAATCCCTCACTTGATATCCTGTCTTCCTGCTGGAAGTGGGTTCTTTAAGTTTCCTCTCCCTACTGTCCGGCATTTCGTCTAAGGTCCCTCCCATTGAGTCCTAGGAGTCTCTCACCTCCCAGGTCTCTGGTGCATTTTGGGGTTCCCCCCAACCTCCTATTTCCTGAGGTTGCCTGTTTATATTCTTTCTGCTGGCCCTCAGGGCTTCAGTCCTTCTTCCTCACTCAATACCAGATCAGGTTCCCCTCTTCCCCCCCAACTCCCCTCCCCCATTCACATTCCATCCCAGGTCCCTCCCTTTCTCCCCACTGTGATTGCTTTCTTCTCTCTCCCAAGTATGACTGAGGCATCCTCACTTGGGCACTTCAGCTTGTTGAGCTTTTTGAGTTCTGTAGACTGTATCTTGAGTATTCTGTATGTTTTGGTTTTTTGTTTGTTTGTTTTTATTTTTGTTTGTTTGTTTTTGTCTAATGTCCACTTATTAGTGAGTACATACCATGCATGGCATTTTGGTCTGATTTACCTCACTCAGGATGATATTTTCTAGTTCCATCCATTTGCCTACAGAACTCAAGATGTCCTTGTTCTTAATAGCTGAGTAGTATTCCATTGTGTAAATGAACCACATTTTCTGTATCCATTCTTCTGTCATTGGACATCTAGGTTGTTTCCAGCTTCTGGTTATCACAAATAAGACCGCTATGAACATAGTGGAACATGTGCCCCTGTGGCATGGTGGGGCATCTTTTGGGGATATTCCCAACAGTGGTATAAATGGGTCTTCGGGTAGATCTATTTCCAATTTTCTGAGGAACCACCAGATTGATTTCCAGAGTGGTTGTACCAGTTTGCAATACCACCAGCAATAGAGGAGTGTTCCTCTTTCTCCGTACCCTCTCCAACTTATTGAAAAAAATGAAGTTGTAACTGTTTTTGTTATTGATTTGTTTGTTATTGATTTGTTCCGTTTGTTATTGATTTGTTCAGTTTTGAGGTAGGCAGTCCTGTATCCCATGCTGGCTTCAAACTGTAATAGAGGATGAACTTTGAGCTTTGTATAAAAGATTTTATACCCATTTTTATAAGGGACTAGTGATCAAACCCCAAGACTTCTTGCATGTGAAGCAAGCACTCTATCAGATAAACTGCATTCCCAATTCTCCTTTAGATTTTCAAGGGATCCCGAATGCATTTAAAAAACAGACAAGGGATATGCAGAATAAATCAAAGTGGGGTTCTGAAGTTTGTCGGCAGTGGCTTACAATTCTTTCTTATATTCTTGTGTACATGCACACTGAAAGAGGGGGATGTGGGATGATGAGCTTATCTATTGGCTCAAAGGTATTATCCTCAAAATCTTTATAGCTAAAGGATCCTATGTGCTCACCCACCCAGAAGGACTATTGGTTTTTACTGGTTGCTGTGGGTGTTGGTACCATTTTCTTCCTCAGTATAGCCACTGATAAGTTACCCATGCTCTATTGAGTAACCCAACCCTTGATCCTGCAGGCAATCCTAGCTAAACTCAGTGTTGTTGTTTTGGTTGTTTTGTTGTTTTGCTGTTGTTTTAATTGGGAGAGGACTGTTTAGGAAGAAGAAATGCATCTATGGGAATGAAGAGAAGGTAATTGGAAGTGAAAGTGATCAAATTATTTGTACACATGTATGAAATTGTTAACAGATAAAAATGTTAACAGAAAAAAAAAGATATTAAAGACTTTGTCTAGGAATAGTGAAGTGAATGAAAATATACTCAATATTACCAGTTATCAGGGAAAAACAAGGTAAGCCTGAAGTTAGGCACCACTTCATGCATAGAAGAACTAAAATCTAAAATAGGCATGAGTTGCTAATGTCTACTTGTACACAAAATAAGGAGGTTAAGAGCATGCTAAGGAGATAGCTTACTTAGTCAGCAAAGTGAGCTCCCTGCTGTCATGTAACCATGATGACCTCAGTTCAGATACCCAGCATCTACCTAAATGCCAAGCTTGGCGGTATACTCTATAACTAAAGTCCTGGATTGTAGGGCAACAGGCATTGGGGAACAAAGGAAGTGGAAGAAAACCGTGTCCCTTCAGAGCCTGCCAGAGTTCTAGTGCTGTGGGCAGGCAGTGCTGTGGAGGACTCCCGTACACTTTCCACATGGCCCCGGTGGGTGTCTGACTGTGGGAAGCCGTGGACCCCAGCCCACAGGAGAGGTGGACAAGGGACCATCCAACGTCTCTGGGCCTCACAGAGGCCAGAGATAACAGGTTCTCAGTCTCAAGCATCCCAGATGACTCTGAACATGGCAGAAGAGCTGAGAACCAAATGGGGGCCCTGTGGTGGCTCTGCCAGCCTCAGGGCCAAAGAGAGGAGAGGGCAGGGAGAGAGGGGGCTCTGGGTAGTTCCCACACAGGTGAGAGTCTTTGGTCCAGTCTGTAACTGGAGCGCAGGAAGGCCTTCCACGGGTTAGACAAGGCTCTTTAGGGGAGAGCCTATCCCATCGTTTAAGTAAAGTGAGCCTTGACGCACAGAGATGGTCTGTGGTTTTAGACCTTTATTGTAGAAGGGCAAAGAGAAAGAGAGAAGATAAAAGAGAGGGTCAGGGAGGGGGGAAAGGAGAGCTAGAGATGAAATTAAGAAAGGTGAGAGCTTAAGAGAGAGAGGTGGGGCTAAGCAGCCCCTTTTATAGTGGGCTACCTTGTTGTTGCCAGGTAACTGTGGGGAGGAGCATACCTAGCTATTGTCAGTTAACTGTGGGAGGTGGCCTCTAGCCAGAATGCCGGGAGCTTGGGGCTTTGTCTGGGTGACTGATAGTCACAGAATTATGGAGTTGGGGGCTCTGTGGTGTCAGACACCTATCTCTGGGAACGTGGCTCACTGTTCTTTTCCTTGTAGAGTTTTCTACTGGGTCTCCAGCGCAAGCCTCGCTCAACCAAAACAGGCTGCCTTCCACAGTCCCGCACTGGGTGTGCATCAACAGGAGGATTCCGGGATCAGTCAGGCTCGCTGAAGCAATGGGTTAACTGGGAGAAATGTCTGAAATAATAATGTAGATATCAATCAAAGGAGATCGAGGATATTAACTGCACAGAGAAAGAGAGGGAGAGGGGGAAAGAGAGAGACCAAATGCATCTTTGCTCTTAACAATATCTGACTAGATTAATCACTTNATTAATGAACTTTGCCTAAAAGATTCCATATGATTACAAATGGTGAGCATATGCCTCATATATCTTGTACATTTACTAGGTAATGATGCCCTCTTCTGAACTCTAGGGCACCTATACCCACATGGGCACTTACTCACACACAAGCTCACACATATATACAAAGTTAAAAATATAAAAAACATGTTTTTCATGAGAGAAACTCACCACATTGAAAATTGATGATGTTCTTTATTATTAGGATGAATCAAAAGATGACTGATTTACTGTTAAGTCTCTACACGCTAGTATTTTGTTCTCAATAGTCTCAGATATACTCACTAAGTATCTATGTGAGCTGGCACCCGTGACACAGATATATGCCTTGTTGTTGTCATTAAGAATCTACTTATATTTTGTTTATCTTTAAAATCTTCAACAAACAATGTAGCTAGATTGTATCTTTAGTTTATGAACTATTAAATATCCAAAGCCTTCCATAGCTTGCTGTCTTAGTCCTAACCACAACCAGCATTCCGATGTAAAGCCCACGTCTAGTAATTATCTTTTATATTTCTATTTCCCTGGTTCTCCGTGAAGTGCTTTTATTATGAGTACTTAGGAAACATCTGTTAAAAGAATCAAGAGAGGTGGGGGAGAAATGACGACACAAATACTGAACATATTGCTGGCACTACTTGGCACTGAGGCAATGAGGTACAGGATGTGGTGTGAAAAGAGACAAGATGAACATGTGTGTGGGTTTTTTCCCAATCACTTGTCTCTATGAAATCTCTTTTGAACACTGTAGTGGCCGTGTTTTCTGTGGCCAATATCCAAACATCCTGAGTGACTTGCTTTGTTGTCTCAGCAACTTCCAAGACCTAATTGCTTGTCATGCTCTGCTGCCCAATACTAATGACATCTACCAAACAGGGACCTGGGTGGTGGCCCTCCTTCAGTCTGCTCCCTGAACAGTTATGGGAGCCAAAAAGTGTGTTAATATGTGCCTTCAAATTATTAACATTAATAGCCAATTCCTAAGAAAGTCTTTTTCCTGTTAATTGCATAAGAAGGCTTTCCTTGTTACGTAGTGAAAGAGATGTCTGTCTCGATAGATAGTCTATGTTAATGAGCAGGGTTATCTCCACTGTCTCTACCATGGAGTCTGAGAACAGACCAATAGAAAAGTACCACACAAGCTTCCTTATCAGCAATAGTCAGCTTCAGACTGTGACAAACTCTCTAGTGGTAAGAAAAAGAAGACGTTAAAAAAAGCAAAGCAAAAGTTGTCACCTCTCATTACTCTCATACTCTCAGACACACGTCTGAAGATATATATATATATATAGAGAGAGAGAGAGATGCATGCATACAAACACATATACAAACACATTTCCACATGTTAATATGCACATATACATTAACACATATGTATCTAGACATATACACTCAGATATATACATTTTCTTGTATAAATATATGCAAACACTCACACAGAAAAACATGTACTCCATGCAACACACACACACACATGCACACACATACACAGAAATTCACACAAATAGATATACATGCAACATACCAAATACAAACACAAATGTGAATACACAGCAAATGTGCATCTTTATGCATGTGGACATTCAATTTTCCAAAGACCATTTGTTGAAAACTCTACTTTTCTCCAGAGTCTGTTTCTGGCATCTCTGTCAAAATTCAATTCCAATCTGACTCACCTATACCAACATAGGAAATTTTAGAAAGACTAGGACAAAGACTTAGGAAAGGAATAAAGATGAGAATAAATACAGAAGTAAATAAAGAGAATAGAGAATGCACGCTTTCATAATTAATCCATTAATGTGGCAGTACATTCCATTTGAAGAATGTACTGTGTGGAAGGAAGAGTTCTTTCACCTGAGTTGCTACATTTACCCAGAATGCACTCTGACCTAGTCATTAGACTGGTTTCTGGGCAGAGGAGGATGAGAATGGCATGTACTTTCTGCTCAGGGGAAACTTTTTAGTCTATGCCAACAAAACAAGCTCAGCATCCCACTACCCTGAAAGAAATGAAAGATTCTTAGGGGGCTGTGGTCTCTGATCAACCGAGGCCTACACCACACCTCAAAATGAAATATCCATCTCCTGCCCTACTTTTATGTGTTTGTACAAACATTGGCAAGAATGGAAACAGCCCCAAAGGTATCCATTGAATCATTAAACCTAGTTACATAATTAGGCCAAGAATCATTTGTGTTGCTTTCTACAAGGGAACAAAAGTCAAAGAAAGCAGCAGCATGGCAGGAGGATTTAGCGTGAACTGTGCAACGCGTTGCCCAGATGTGGAAATGTAGCCATTCCACTGTTTATGAAGCCTGGTCCTTTGAGACAGGGCTGAGTCTGGTCAGAGAAAGGTCTGTTTTGAAGTCTTCTAATTTACACTAAGGCTGGGATTTTCCTCAGAACGTCCTGTACTCTAATTTGATGTCCTATGGCAAAATTAAACAAAACATCTTCCTTGAGAACGTGGAGAAATCTAGAAAAGTTACTTAAGAAGCATATTTACCTATACTAGAAACACATTTGAATTCTTTAAATTGTGTCAAGGATCTTGGGTTAAAGAGTATTTGTGAAAATGTACTACAAAGAAATAAATACTTTTGTAAGGCTCACAAAGAACATTACCAGAAAGTGTTTGCCTAACAAGTATATAGTTAAAACTAGCTATTCAAATTATAAAATTGGAAGTGTTCATAGTGTCTTAAGCTATCAACAACTATGGATATGAGGGCTTCTGCCTCGTCTTACTGTATCTTGTTTTATCCCATTTGGCTGTCATCTTTTAGAATCCTGATCTTTTCTGAAAATAAAACAGGGGTGATCTGGGAGATAGAGAACATGGGGGTAAGCTAGGAGTAGAGGAAGAAAGGAAAGTTTGGTTCGGTTGTATTGTATGATAGAAGAACCTATTTACAATGAGAGAGAGAGAGAGAGAGAGAGAGAGAGAGAGAGAGAGAGAGAGAGAGAGAGAGAGAGAGAGAGGTGGAGAGAGAACTATCTGGGAGACATAATGCTCTATATTTCTAAAAAAGAACCATATAAACTTCAAGCAGTGTCTAGAAATAGAACCCTGAATTGTATTATTAAGCCTTGTGTTTATACAAATATCATTAAGATGACCATCTATTTAGATATATCTTCATTTAAGAAGTCTACTCAGATCCTGAATCATTATGATCACAGATTGAGTCTGATCACACACCAGAAAACAGAGACCATACTTATTAAAATAGCTATTGTAGAAAGTCATGTTTGTGCACTTTAGATTTAAGTACTGTCAGAACACATACATCTCAAAGTACTACAGTTAAGCCACTAACTCTGAGTTTCACTCAGTGAGTATGCAGGCATGCTTAAAATAAGAAGATTTTAAAAGAAAAAAACACCCTTTGTATGAATCAATTATTTTTACAAGTAGAATTGATTCTAGTAAAGAAATATTAGAATCCAATGTAGAGAATCAGTTTTCCACCATGATGAGTATGTTGTAACAGCTGTTGTGAGAATTAAGTAAAATGTATTTAAAATGTCCTGTGACATTTGTGGTACACCTAGCGCAATCATATCTCACATCTCAAAATGAAATATCCACCTTCTGCCCTAATTTTATGTAGATCATTTTATAACATCTGTTTTTCAACCCATATGGGTTCATGCTATGGATTAAATCATGCCCCTCTAAATTCTTATGTCGAATCCCTAACTCTCAATTATACTGACCCAAAGATCAATATACTAGGAGACGACTAAGTAAAAACAAATTCATGAAACCCTAACATAGTAGGAATGTCACCTTATAAAACCAAGGCAAAGAATGATCTTCTTCTATCACATACTGACACACAACAGCAGGGCAGCTTCTGCAATTCGGAAACCTCTCAGCCAAAACTACATCATTCAACACTTCAAGTCTTGTGCTTCAAAACCTTGAGAACTTTGAAGAATAAATGTCCATTGCTTAATCCACCCAATTTTGTTGTTTCTATGAAAGGCTAAATGAATTGACGCAGTTCCTAAAACTGACATCACATAAGAATAATTGTTCTTTATTTATGTTCATCATTTAGCTTGTAATGTTCTCATCAAGACTCAATCCTTTCCCGGCCCACGGGACAAGCTATTTTGTGGGGTCGAGGGGGACCAAGCCTAAAAGTAAGAAATGGGTGGGAAAGAAGAGGGAAGCCAAGCAAAGAGTTGTCAAGGCTTTGTTTATTGCCGGCTTGAACATTTGGTTATAAACACTGTGAGGGGGATGGGGGGGTGAGAAACAATCACAAGAAACAGAGCAAAGGACAAATGGGGGGATGCTGACTGCAGACTTGAAACTTCTTGTGATTTTTCTCAGAGTCTTGGCATCACCAGGTGTCAGCTTAGGACAGTAGCCTTGGGAGGAGGGAGATAGAGCAGTCTTGACAGGGAGGGTGTTGAACAGCCCTGGGAAGGAGGGGCCAACTTGGCTCTCAACAAAGAACTATATGGCTCTCAGATGCAGGCTGTAAAAAGGCCTGGTTTTTCTCAGCCTGGTCTCCAACACAATCCTACCTTTTTGATAAAATTTATTTCTACTATGTAATTATGAGCATACTTGCTGTGTGAGAGAACAAATATTAGAAGATGCTCAGAGCTGATATTCATTAATTCACCTCAAGAAACTAATAAAAACAATTTTTGGATAACATGGTTATAAGTTGCAAAATTACCAGTGCCACCAACCCACACTCTTTTTTTCTTGTGATTGATAGAGGAAATTTCAAGGCTAGATAGTCTTAAAGCTGCGGTGTTGTAATTTCTCATAACTAAAATGTCTGCATTGAAAAAAGCAATTATTAAGCCAGAAAATAATGCATAATATATTATTAATATATACTCTATTATATTGTCGAGTTTTTTTTTTTAAGGAAAATGATCAAAAAAGCTTAAAGTAGTAGCCAGGGCTCCTGTTGAATAGAAGTTGTAATTGTAAAAATTATATGTTTTGCTCTACACTAGGGCAATAATAAATAAGTCTGAAGAAGAAGGCTCCATGCCCCAATGACTTATACTCATGAATATTCAAATTAATTTGAAAGACGAAAGCCTCAATTAAAATTCCACTGAAAGGATTTTGTCCTCTTTAAAGCAATTGCCTAGGAAAGAGTCTTCATGGAGTTAACACGCAGAGGCTGTTAAAAGTATGGTCCAATTGGATAAGATTTCATAACTAGCTGGCAGCAAGACTTGGAAGCATGAAAAGTTGCAAGAACGAGGGACTATGGAGGTATATTCTACAATCCCAGAGAGTCACTGAAGCCAGATAATATCTGGAAGGTTTATAGCTTCTTCATGAGTGGCCTTCACTCCTTGAAGTGACCACATTATGAACTTGTAAAGGTGAAGTCTAAATTGAAATGGAAACTCAGGGATGTTGGAAATTTTATACCCACAGGATTTCTGTAAAGAAAAGATTCACACACAGAGAAGATCCATCTCTAGGCAACAGAAATTCAGAAGCAAGGCTAACCAAGCCCTGTGAAACCCAGATGTTTCCATAGTGAGCCCCAGATGCCAAACATAAAGCTGAAAATCATTAGTGTTTGCTCCACTGGATATTTGGTCTTAATCTGGTCTAACTATTCCTTGGTATGTTGCCCTTTTACCTTTTGAAATAGAAATGTTTATTCCATGTCATTATGTATTATAGATATTTTTTAATTTTATAGGATTCCACAGTTAAGATATTATCTTGAGTTTCAGATGGAAACTTTAGATTTTAAAAAGAGTGTTGAATTGTTAAAGTCAATTGGAAACTCTTGACATTTTTTTTAATACATCTTTTTTTTTAATTTTTTTTTTAAATTCTTGCTCATTTTTATTTATTTATTATATATAAGTACACTGTAGCTGTCTTCAGACACTCCAGAAGAGGGCGTCAGATCTTGTTATGGATGGTTATGAGCCACCATGTGGTTGCTGGGATTTGAACTCATGATCTTTGGAAGAGCAGTCGGGTGCTCTTACCCACTGAGCCATCTCACCAGCCCCAACTCTTGACATTTTAATGAATGTATTTGTATGATGATCTAGTCATAAGTCTACAGAGACACGGGGTGGAAGATTCTAGCTGATAGTGATCAGTTTGGGTAAGAAGTTAAAAAGTGGATTTGTGATGGCTTGATTGTCAACTCATATTAGATTTATTGAAGTGGAAAACCGTCCTAAATGTGGCAAATCAGTTCACTGGTTTGGAGTTCCCAACTGCATAAAAAAGGAGAAAGCTGGCTTTGCGCTAGTGTTCATCACTCTCTGCTCCATGATTATGCACATGATGCAAACTATTGTGTCCTGCTCCTGACGTCATACTTTCCCTGTCACAATTGACTGTATACCTTTGAAGTGTAAGACAAAATACAAAATTATTCCTTAAATTTCTTTAAGGCAGCAGTTCACTGAAACAAGACAAGTTACTATTAAATTACTTTACATAACCATTTCCTAAAACACAGAATCTGAGAGAAACTAAAATTGAGCTGCTTTTACAGAAGGAGTAGAAAACTATATTAATTAAAGTTCATTTTATTTGTTTTTATTGAGATTGCTATCTAATTACGATATTTCTCCCTCCCCCTTCCTCCCTCTAAGTTCTCCTATATACACTGGTTCGATTTCATGGTCCCTTTTCTCACTAATTGCTTCCAGATGCATGCATTCTTAAATATAATCTGTTTACTTCATATAATGTTACTCGTGTGTATGTTTTCACAGCTAAATATTTGGTGCTGGATAGTCATTTGGTGGGGCCTTCCCAGGGGGAAACTGCCTCTTCTCCCAGTTAACTATGGTTCTTTGTGTAGGACTGAAGGCCTTTGTCTCCTATCAATATCAGAAACTGTACCTACAAAGTCTCACCAACATGACTACCCAAATGTGAGCTGAACAAGGATGACACTAATGATCATGCCAAACTGGATAGGAGAAATCTTGCCACTAAACTTCCTATCTGCACAATGTGCTAACCCATTATGGCACTGGAGCTCCACAAATAAAACGCAGAGAGCCTTTTTCTACTCACTAAGATTGCATGAGCCAGGGAACCCATGTGAGCTGAAACTCAGAGGATACATATTCAAGCTAAGACTGTGGATGCTGGGTAAAAGGCAGTCTAAAGCTTGTTAAGGCAACAAATGCCCAGCTGTAAAGGAAAACACAGGTATAGACATGACCAAACCTGAAGCTACGGCTTTGAAATCCATGAGAAGATAGTGGGATGTTCAACACATGCAGAAGATAGGAGCCTGGTGGAGGCAGTAACATTTGATGAGTGATGCCTGAACAGAAATTGGGTACCCCAGGCAACATAGCTGAAGTCTATATTTCATAATGATCTAGCTAGTTAGAAGGTTTGACCTGGGAACACAGGTTTTCACATCAGCAAGTTTAATTAATAAAGCTGCTTATGGAGAGAAAGGATATTGATCTCTGGTGGAAATAAAAAAATACTGTCTGATAGTATAATATTTCATTTTATTTTTATCTCACTTTGCTTTTTATTAGTTTATGTTGATTAATACATTAATATTTACATATTTTATTTCAATTTACATATTGTCACATTAGATTTATGATTGTGTATCTAGACTGTCTTCTCTTTACTATTCTCTTTACATATTTACTATGTTTTTGTTATGTAAAACACTATCTCATTTCTATTTTATATTTCCTTTTTCTCTCTTCCCATCACCTATTTTATATATTTCTTAGTTTTCTACATTCTACTTATTTTCTGCAGCTTTAATAACATAAAAACTCTGTATCTTAACAATATCACAAAGTCCCTTTCTACACAATCTACTTTCACTCATTTATTTTCTCTACTCTTATTCTTAGTTATATTTCATGTATTCTCTTTTAGACAGGGAATTCAAGGGAATTATTATAAAAATGTTCCACAAAATCAAAGTATAAAAATAAACCCCAGAATCAATTCAAAAAATACTAATACATAAATTAAAGGTACTAATGTTCATATTTATTACTGAAAGATAAGTATTAATACTTTTTCAACACTTTCTTTTACTAATCCTTTCTTGCTCATCTATTAATATCATGCAATTTATTCTTTCCTGTGAATTTATCAGTGTGTTTATCTTTCTTTTCAACTTTGAAGATTAGCTTTGCCATCTTCTGTAGATGTAGATCTTGGTGGTCAAGAGTTCTTTGGATTTCTGTTCATCATAGAATATTTTTCTTTTGTCACTTACAAAAGCAGTTTTCTGAATATAATGAACTGGATTAGAAAGTGTTGTCATAGACAAAAAGGCCACCAACAGATTTTGAAAGGATTTCTACCAATCCTAAATCTTATAGAGGACTAATATCCAATATATACAAAGAGCTCAAGAAGCTGGACTCCAGAAATTCAAATAACCCCATTAAAAAATGGGGTACAGAGCTAAACAAAGAATTTTCAATGAGGAATACCAAATGGCTGAGAAACACCTGAAAAAATGTTCAACATCCTTAATCATCAGGGAAATGCAAATTAAAACAACCCTGAGATTCCATCTCACACCAGTCAGAGTGGCTAAGATCAAAAATTCAGGTGACAGCAGATGCTGGCGAGGTTGTGGAGAAAGAGGAACACTCTTCCATTGCTGGTGGGATTGCAAGCTTGAACAACCACTCTGGAAATCAGTATAGCAGTTTCTTAGAAAATTGGACTTAGCGCTACCAGAAGATGCAGCAATACCTCTTCTGGGCATATACCCAGAAGATCTTCCAACTGGTAATAAGGACACATGTTGCACTATGTTCATAGCAGCCTTGTTTATAATAGCCAGAAGCTGGAAAGAAATGCAATGTCCCTCAACAGAGGAATGGATACAGAAAATGTGGTACATTTACACAATGGAGTACTACTCAGCTATTAAAAACAATGAATTTATGAAATTCTTGGCCAAATGGATATATCTGGAGGATACCATCCTTAGTGAGGCAACCCAATCACAAAAGAAGTCACTAGATATGCATTCAATGATAAGTGGATATTAGCCCAGAAACTTAGAATACAATTTGCAAAACACAAGAAAACCAAAAAGAAGGAAGACCAACGTGTGGATACTTCATTCCTCCTTAGAATAGGGAAAAAAATACCCATAAAAGGAGTAAGAGAGACAAAGTTTAGATCTAAGACAAAAGGATGGACTATCCAGAGACTACCCCATCAGGGGATCCATCCCATCATCAGCCACCAAACACAGACACTATTGCACATGCCAGAATGATTCTGCTGAAGGGACCTTGATATAGCGGCCTCTTGTGAGGCTATGCCAGTACCTGACAAACACAGAAGTGGATGCTCACAGTCAGCTATTGGATGGAACACAGGGCACCCAATGGAGGAACTAGAGCAAGTACCCAAGGAGCTAAGGGGTCTGCAACCCTATAGGTGGAACAACAATATGAACTAACCAGTACCCCCAGAGCTCGTGTCTCTAGCTGCATATGTAGCAGAAGATGGTGTACTCAGCCATCATTGGGAAGAGANGCCCCTTGGTCTTGCAAACTTTATATGCCCCATAGAGGGGAACGCCAGGGCCAAGAAGTGGGAGTGGGTGGGCAGGGGAGCAGGGCGGGGGGGGGGTTATAGGGGACATTCGGGACAGCATTTGAAATGTAAATGAAGAAAATATCTAATAAATTAATTTTTAAAAAGTGTCATTCAAAGCTTGAAATGTATTGTTCAATGTTCATCTCTTCTATTTTTCTCTTTACCTAAAACCTTCGCCAATTCTCTGGGAGCTCTACATCATGAACCCTGATCACAATTCCCTCCCATTGCCTCTAAGTCTCCCCACTGTGACCACCCACCCCAAAAGAAACAAGTTAATAAATTAATTGACAAACAAAATAGGTTCACTTTATGCCAGCCAAACACTCACTGGAGCATTATATCCACAAAGTTCTCAGTAGCTTGACCCTTACAAAGAACCTAGGCCTTCCCCCTCATAGCCATGTCATCAATTGGAGAGCTACTCTTCGGCATTTCCATCACTTCCTTCCACAGTTTTCTTCGATGGTTTCCTGTCTAGGCCACTTCTTTTTTGGAGGGGATGGGAGGTTGGGAGAAGTAAGGTTGTAGAAGAAGCCTTACATGTTCTTCCCTCTCAACTGTGAATCCACAGTCATTGATACGATAGTAAAAGCAGCTTCCTTCGTCTTCATAATCGGTGAAGGATCCACAATCACAATGGATCATTGACCTCCACACAGTTTCTTGTGACATCACAGACTATGACCATGCCCCCCCCCCACTGCAGTAGGATCCTCAGAGATAAGACCCTTAGATGCACCACAGACCCTGGACATCACCATGACCTCCAATAGTAGTGAAGGCCACCCACATCAATATGGCTTCCTGCTATAGCACAGACCACAAATATCTGCATTGCCTTTGGTGGAAACATGGATCAAGGACATCCACAGAGACCTTGGCAATAGTAGGGCCTTGGACCCAGACATGGCCCTCAATGGCAGCTCAGGCCAGGATCTCACCATGGCCTCATGTGGCAGCTCAAGGCATTAAAATTAATATGGTCCCCATCAGTAGCACAGCCCATAGTCACTGACATGGCTTCAGATAATAGCACAGACTATGCCTGGCCTTTGGCAGTAACTCAGACCATGGATGCCAACCCAGACCTAGGCTGTAGTAAGGTCTAGGACTCAGACATGGACCTATGCAGCAGCAAAGATCAGGATATCTCCATGACCCCAGGTGGCAGTGAAGGCCACTTGCATCAATATGACCCCAGCATCAGTATGGCCTACAGACATTAAAGTTGGCTGCAGCACAGAACACAGATATCTGCATGGTCTTTGGTTGGTAACATGTGCCACGGAGATCATCCCGGCCCCCAGCAGGCATGGCCTGGTGGTGTGGCAATATTGCAGGCCTAGTTGGCTCCCCCAGCTGTTGGCTCTTCTATCTGCTTTTCCTCATAGGGCTATGTTCTCCTCTTTTTAAGATGATGAGAAATCTGCTGTTATTCTGCTAAGTTTGCCTTTGTGTATTTGAGTTGGTCATTCTCTCAGCTTTTGGCACTCTTTGTTGTATATGGCTGGTGTTTTAACTATAATATCACACGGGGAAGATATTTTCTAGTCATACTGCTTTGTATTCTAAATGCCTCTAAAAGCTAGATATTTATCTATTTCTCTATGTTTCTCAGCTTTCTTTCTAAAATTTTATTAAATGTATTTTCTATGCCTTACACATGTACTTCCACATTTGCTATGCCAAGGACTCTTAATTGTGGTCATAAAATAATGTCTCATAGATGTTAATAATAATGATTTGCACATTTATTATTTTATGCTATTGTCACCTAAATGTTATAACTCATCTACATACCTTCAAGATTGGTTAACCTGCCTTAAATTTAAGCTATTCTATTGTTGTGTCTTTCTGCTGAGATTTCTGTGTTGTTGGAATTGATTTTATAATAATCTTATTTTCCAGAATTTCTATCTATTTGTTGAATTATTTTATATACTATATTTTCTAATCAAAATGTGTAAACTAAAAAGTTGGATTAAAAATCAGGGACCACCTATTTATTACCTTGGATAAATACACCTTGGAAAAGACAAATACAGTCTTCAATGAAAGGATAAGAAAGACATTCTCATTTATGTAAATATTTTTTAAAGTTTATGCAGTTATGCTAATATTTAAAAAATAAAATATACAGAAAAATTAAAAGAGATATAAAACTGACACTTCATTGGAGTTGAGTCATTCACCACTTCTGGCTCTCATGGTCTTTCTGTTCATTTTTCTCCATAAATTGCTGAGCCTTAAGAAAAGTGACTTGACAAAGCCATCAATCACATTTTTTGACTGAGTTTTCTAATGTCTCTCATTTATGCATGTTGTCTGTTTGTGAGTATCAGTACTAATTACCATTTTCTGCAAGAAGACACTACTCTGATGAGGATTGAGCAAGTCACTTACCTACAGTTGCAGCAGTATATGATTAGGAATCTCTTTATTGCTATGTTCCTTTTATAATAATAAAAACAACAGCAACAACAACAACATTAGATTTTCCTGTAAGGGCCATGACCTATGGAGTACCAGACACTTGTCCACAGTGGTAGTGTCAGGCATGGGTTCTATCTCATGGAGTGGGTTTTAAATTCAATCAAAAGGTGGTTGGTTATGCCTATATCATTTTGCCACTATTACACTAGTGTCGGCTTACATGTAGGTTGCTCTTATAGCTCACAGGGTTTGTAGCTGGGTGATATTGATAATAAGTGGTCTTCTCAGGTACACAACAGCATACACAAGACTGATACAAGTTCAAACCAGACAAAATCCAAGCATGGAGAAATGAGCATGGATATGACGTCTCACCCCTAAGCAAGAACCCACTTGCTATGGATAGCTGCTAGGAAAGGGAAAATCATTTTTCTCCAATGAAACATCATTGGGTACATAAACCACACTTCAGGACAAGCCCCATGCCCAGGTACATGTCCAATATAAGACATACTCCTTTTTGTTGTAGTTGTTGTTGTTGTTGTTGTTGTTGTTGTTTTGTGCTGTTTTTGTTTGCTTTGTTTTGTCTTCTTGATTTTGATTGTTTGTATTAATTTTCATTTTTGATATTTAGAGAAAGAAAGAACAATGAAATTGGGTTGGTATAAGAGGAAAATGATCTGAAATAAGTTCAGGAAGGAGAAAAAAACGTTATCAAAATAAATTGTATAAGGTTCTTTTAAATAATAAAAACAAATTAAGTTGCTTCCTACTGATTAAGAGAATAATGCATCGAGATGCTGTAACAATTCTAAGTGCACATGCACTGGATATTGATATACCCAACTTCATTTTTAAAAATTGTTGATATAAAAATACAGATTGTGCTCAATAAATGGGTGACTTCAGCATTAAACTCTAAATACCAAGATAGGACATACAAACTAACCCGAATATAAAAAGAAAAAGGAAATTATAGTCTAATCTTCTCATTGAAAATTGGATACAGGAAGTCTAAAATAAAACACTGGAAATTCAAATTCAACAATGTAACAATAGCACTATTCCTCAAGAAGTTGGATTCAAGAATGGTTGGTTCAACATGTACTAATTAATGAGTGTAGTATATTATATAAGTAGACTAAAGAATAGAAATTATATGATTTTCTTAACGTATGCAGAAAAGTCTAACAAATATACCATCCTTTTATGATAATTCTTGAAGAAATTGGGAAATTAAAGAACATATCTCAAAATAATGAAGCTTATATGAAAGTATTACAAATAAAACAAGGAATTAAACAACTGTGCACATTTTCCCCAATTCTAGGCAATATCAAACATGAAGCATTAGCTAGAGGAATAAGATTAGAGAAACAAAAAGGGATATAAGTTGCATAAGAGGCTGTTATAGAATTACAATTTATAGATAATATGATTTTATACTTACAGAAACCTATAGAGTCCACCAGAAAACATCTCAAACTGATAAAAAGTGTTCAACAAAGTAACTGGATAAAAAAAATTAACATACTAAAATTTAGTGATCTTTCTTCTAAGTCAAAAGTTTAACACAATAATCATAATAGCTTTGAAAGAAATAAAAAAAGTTCCCCTTCCTTCTTCAGCACTGCCTGCGAGGTGGCTGCCATCTCTTTTGCAACATCATGGTTGCTGCCCTCTGGCCTTTGGTGAAGCCCAAGATCATCAAAAAGAGGACCAAGAAGTTCACCAAGCACCAGTCAGGTTGCTATGTGAAAATTAAGCGAAACTGGCAGAAACCCAGAGGAATTGACAACAGGGTGCGAAGGTGATTCAAGGGCCAGATCCTAATGCCCAACATTGATATGGGAGCAACAAGAAAACCAACCACACACTGCCTAACAGCTTCTGGACGTTTGTGGTCCACAATGTCAAGGATCTGGAAGTGCTGCTGATGTGCTGAGATTGCGCATAATGTGTCCTCTAAGAACTGAGAAGCCATCTTAGAAAGAACAGCACAGCTGGCCATCAGAGTCACCAATCCCAATGCCAGGTTATGCAGTGAAGAAAATGAATAGATGGCTGGTGTGTGTGTTTTGTATTTCAATAAAACCAAAGAAACTGCAAAAAGAAAAAGAAAAAAAGAAAAAGAAATAAAATATTTTGGAATAAACTAAACCAAGGAAGTGAAAGAATTCTACATTGAAAATTTTAAAATACTGAAAAAACTAAAGAAGTCACTGGGAAATAGAAATACCTCCCACAATTGACAGTCAAATATTGGCTACATTATGTATCTATGTAAAATATATAATTAAAGCAATGTACAGATATGATGTGATCATCAAGATTCTAATAGCATTCTTTAAATAAATATAGAATACAACCTTAAAATTCAGAAAGAAACACAAAAGACAAAAATTACTTTTTAAAAGTGGGGACAATTCTGAGTAAAAAGAACAGTGTAGGAGATATCACCAAATGTGACTTCCATTTACACAAGTACATAGTGACAGAAACAGCATGGTATTGTCACAAAAACTGACATGCAGATCAGTGTAGGGGGAGCCACAAATCAATCTGTACAGCTATAGCTACTTGACTGGAAAATGATGCCACAAACAAGCACTGGAGGAAATACAACCTTTTCAATAAACAGTTCTGGAAGAACTAACTGGATAGCCACATGCAGAACAAAACTATATCTTTTTCTCACATTGAACAACATATAATTCAAACCAGGATCAAAGGTTTTCATGCAAGACGCAAAACTCTGAAAATGTGGGAGGAAAATATGTGGAAAAGACTTCTACACCATAGCTAAGGACTTTCTGATGAGAACCTCAATAGGTTAAGAAAGAAACCCAAAAATTAACAAATATAATTGGATGAAATTAATAAGCTTATATAGACTAAAAGAAATTAAGCCAAGAGACATTCCACAAAATCAGAAAGAAAAAAAAACTGTGAGCTGTAGGATGTGATGTGTGACATAGTATTTATGTCTAAAATATATAAAGAAGTAAAAAGTACTGAATATCAGAGAAGATTGCCATCAAGGAATGTGTTAAAGCAAAGGTCACTTCTCAAAAGATTAAGCACTAAAGAACCATAAACATTTAAAATTGCTCATCCTCCTTAACCATCAGGGACATACAAATTAAAACCACCTCAGCCAGAATTTCCATCCTTCCAAAAACTACAAAGAACAAATGCTGGCTATGACACAAAGAGAAATAAACTCCTATACACTATTAGTGATTATATATTAATCCAGATATTATATAAAGTGGAAAGAAATAACAATAGGATAAAATAAGGAAGATACGTGAATTTGATGACAGAAATGTCCCAAAGGAAAGAAAGAAGGACAAGACACGTGTAGGGTAACATTTTCTGAGTCTAGGCATAAATACATTACCAAAGTGAATTCTAGAAACTCAATGACATTATCAATGATGCTAAAGAACACAGCTTCTAAATTATTAGGTTCACAAACTCTCTAAATCTGAAATTTTCCTTATTCCTCCTGTAAATAGAAATTCAAGTGCAGCTTAACTAATGTGTCATAAATAATAGAACTAAGAAAGAACACTTCATATGAGCATTCTTGCAACAGGGTCCACCAGAGCAGAGGAACTTACGATCAATGCAAATTATTTCCAATTGCATGCCGAGTGAAAAGACTTGTCAGCAAGACCAATCTCACTGTCTGTCTTTGGCAGTTAGCTCTGGCTAATGGCAACTTCTTTCCTCCCCTTCAGCCTGATCCTATGCAACGCTTTTCTGGCTTGAAAAGTAAAAGATGAAATTGATCTTTGTAACCAACACACTATTCTAAGTTTTGCAACTAAGCTATACAAATTAAGATTTGAGGCATATACGTATGTGTAATTATGAGAGTGATAAGCTTAGAAAGATATTTAATAGTTGAGTGAGAATAGCAATTAATTTTGTGGAAATGCTGGAATGACCATATTTTTGTCACATTTAGTTCATGTGCAAGATTAATCTGACCGATATTGGAAGGTTACCCTGAGATATGAAGTATTCACCAGAGAGCCAGAGGGATGGAATTTAGCCTATGTAGCTCAGGTTGACTTGAAATATCATTAGGAATATTTCATCATGGAAACTCAGGCATTTCTAATAATATGAAGACCTATGGGAAACCTCTGTGAAGCTTATTCAATAGGTGTAGTAATCACATCAAAATTGACCTAGCCCATTTTATAACAAGTGGGGCATGATACATTTTAAATAGACTTTATTGTATGCAATGAATACTCTCTCACTGATGTGAAGGCTTATTCTTCATATTGCCGTCTATGTATCCTTACAAGTTAACCATCTGATAGCAGAGGGGGCATGGTTATAATTGAACACAGGATGAATCTGTTTGACTTTGAGCTTTGAAAACTACTTCAGTCATCAGTAATTCAACACAGGTGGCATATGAGCAAAATTTCTATAACTTAAGGTGAGTCCTAGGAATTGGAATTGTCAGGTCCTAGTAGTAGTAGTAGTAGTAGTAGTAGTAGTAGTAGTAGTAGTAGTAATCATTATATTCATTTACATCTCAAATGATACCCTTCCCAGTTACCCTTCCACCTACCCCCATCCCATTCCTCCTTCCCCCCCCCCACTTTGCTTCTATGAGGGTGCTACCATTCACCCATTCCCACCTAACCCCAATAGCATCCCCCTACACTGGGGCATCAAGCCTCCCTCCCCTCCCATTAATATCAGATAAGGCCATCCTCTGCTACAGATGTATCTGGAGTCCAGGTTCCGTCCATGGATACTCTTTGGTTGGTGGTTTAGTTCCTGGAAGCTCTGGGTGGTCCAGTTAGTTGATATTGTTCTTCTTATGGGGTTGTAATCCCCTTAGGCTCCCTTGGCCCTTCCCCTAGCTCTTCCATTGGGGTCTCCAGGTTCAGTCTGATGGTTGGCTATATCTGCATCTGTATTGGTCAGGTGCTGGTAGAACTTCCAGGGAATGGCCTTATCAGGTTCCTGGGCAAGCACTTCTTGGCATCAGCAATAGTGCGGGGGGTGGGAGTTGGTGTCTGCAGACAGGATGGATCCCTAGGTGGGGCAGTAGAGGGATGGGGCTACCCAGGCATCTCAAATTTTTTAACCCAGAAATGTTCCTTCAAAAGGAAATACAGGGACAAAAAATTGGAATAGAGACTGAAGGAAAGGCCAGTCAGGCTCCTTTTTAGGCTTCAGAGACAGCTCTAATTTTACATGTGTGCTGGGCATATGGAAGAAACAGCTTGTAACCAAAGCTAATAGAAGAACCCTGTGAAATGAGGGCTCCCTGACATCTGTTGGAAACTTCTGTGGTATGTAAAAAACAACTAAGGAAAGACTTAACTTAAAGGTTTCTACCTTATCATTGTGTTTTATAAGAAGCAGAGGAAAGCTAGTTGGTAACTTTAAAGCATGTGCCCATTTTCCTCTCTGGTTGTATAGGCACAACAGCCTGAGACACCATATAGCACTAGAAACATAATTTGGCTGTTGCTATAGAGGGATTCTGACTCCCAGCACAAGTTTTCACAACAAGTTTCACAAGTTTCTATTTAATTAATGGATTTAGTGATGGGTATTTTTAAATGTTCTAATATGTTCTCACAGGTGGAAAAAAAGGTCCAGAATTTCAATAGTAGATGTCAAAGAAAAGTATCTAGTCTTATAGATGATAAGCCTATGTATTCTTATAAGATAATTGTGACAGCAGAGGGGAATGGTTATAATTAGTCAAAGGGTGATTCTGTGAGTGGAGAGAATATTAAGGAGTTGATATAAGAAAGTGTTTAATAGAGAAAGATCATAGCAGCCCACAGACGCAACCTTGACTGAAAGTCACAACTGAGGTATAAGCAGTGAATCTTCATTATTAATGATTTGTAATTTTAGAAAACTGTCATGAAAGTTTATTCTTTAAAAAAAAAAACTCATTTTATTTGTTTACATTTCAAATGCTATCCCCCCTTCCCAGTTTCCCCTCCACAAACACTACATTCCAACCACCCTCTCCCCTCTCCCCTTTGCCTCTATGACAGTGCTCCTCCACCCACTCACTCACTCCTACATCACTGCTCTAGCATCCCCTTATGCTGGGACATCAATCCTCCACAGGACCAAGGGCCTCCCCTCCCCCTGATGCCAGATAAGGCCATCCTCTGCTGCATATGTATCTGGAGCCATGGATCCTTACTTTCAAACAAATTACATTGGCTTACTCTCATTAACAGGTATGACCATAGTAGTAGGGATATTGGCCACACTAACACAATTGTTTGCAGATTATTTCACACAGGGAGCTATTTGTTTCCCTCTTGGAGATAGGCAGAGACAGAGCCCGAAGAAAGTCAACACTGAACAATTTACAAAGCCTCAACATGAATAGTGCAACTGGATTTGAATCCCAACTTTGGCACCTGATCAGGGGTGGACCCATAAAATGCACCTAACACAGTTGGACTTCACTCACTCATTTGTAAAATAGAGGTAAATACACTAAATGTTAATTCAGGTTTGCACTATTATGGCAAAATACCTTAAACAACTTGGCAAGATGGAGCTCTCTTTTGGCTTATGGTTTGGGAGGTTTCAATCTCTTGTTGCCTTTTGCCTCTTGCTAGAATGAATACAGTGAGTGGCTTGTGAATGCAGGGGTCAGAGGAATATTCTCATTTCTTAGTAGCCTGGGAACAGACAGAGAGGGGGTTAGGGCTTTGGTATCTACATAGGAAACAAGCCAAATGACCTCACTCCATCCCACTACATCAAACCTATTAAAAGTTACACTACAAACTAATGGAGTCACATATTTGTTGTCATATATTTGTTTGAGCATATAGCTAACTATCAGAACTATAATATTATACTCCTGGCTCCCAAAGGCTCATCAACATTTATAATACACAATTTAGTCTATTTCCATCAGTGCCCACAGTCTCAACTGTTTGAGCATTTATCAAAAGTTAATGTCAAAAGTCATCACAGAAACCATAGAAAAGAATTCACTTTGAGTTCTAGAAAAATAAAAAAAGAAAAGTACATACTTCTAAAATGCAATGCCACAGGGTAACTAATCCCCATTCCAGAATAAATGGATATCAACATAAACAGAAGTAACCTGGCTAAAATAAGACAAAGCCCCTCAGAACAAATACTAAGTTCTGTAGCTCCACAACTGGCATCTGTGGCACATGGTAGTTAACATTTCAAAAGACCTCTATAAACATGCTGTGCAGCATTGCTAGCTACAGCCCACACAGCCACTCTGCTGGACTGCCTCTTCATGCTACCAATGACTTCATTTAATCTGTATTATAGGCACCTCCTTAGAGATTTGCAATTACCCACAAAACTCCCAGCACTGCTGTCTTCTGGGACACAAATCCTGCCACACTTTGCCTAGATGTTCAGGCTTTCCTCTGAAAATTAGGTGGAAGCCACCATGAAACTGTAATTGAAACAATATGATGACTGCTGCAACTGCTACATGCACATGGCACCAAGATCTTTGAATAGCATGAGTAATATCTGGGTGTCTTTGAACCGCTGCTGCAGCAACTACTGATATATAGCCAACAATGAAAAGAATGAATCCCAGAGAAGTAATTTGGGCAAGTATTTCAGATACAAACCATAACAATAACAGATAACTTTCAGTTTCGTGTTAGCTGAAAGCCTACTGCAAAAAGTATTTGATGACAGAAACAGAATTAAAAGTAAAGTACCCTAGGACTTTTATTATGTATATTTGGAGTTTTATGTATTGATCCAATAAACAGTTGCTGGACATGGAAATACTTTGTATATTTTTGACAGATTAATATGTTAGTAGACTTCATTATGATACAGTGCAAAGTATCATTAAATGTTTGCTGTGATGATGATAACCATGAAATTCTCATTAGGTTAACTTCAGAAAGATGTCTACCTATCTTTAGGACCCACATTTCATTAAAAATATATATTCTAGGAAATGTTTCATCATAAACTCTCTCTGTGTACCCTAAGACATAAATCTCCCAACAATCTCCCACTTTGATGACTCGGGAGTGGTTTTCTCAAAGACTTGGGAGTTGCCCTTTTGAAATTTAAGCATCAAGAAAGACAGTGACCCAAGCTTTAAGCTTCTGTGGAAAGATGGGAAGCTGACTTCAATAAGCAATAAGCAACCAAGGCAGACAATATGATTGTACTGAGTAACCTCCTGCCTGACTTGATAAAGTCATTTTCGAATAGTTCATTCTGGTATCTTTTGGCTTCAGTTTAGTGGAATTCAATTTCTCTCACTTTTGCAATAATCTTAAATGACCTCTTTGATGACTAACTTATCCAGTATGAGTTTCATTTGACAATCACATTTGGAACCTGGAGGAGGGATAACTAGGTTATTGGTGAATGGAAAGGAAGGATGTAAACTCCAGGTGAGAAGCTAATGAGCAAGCGACTCTTGTAAGCTGATGAGTGAAATGCACTAATCAAACAGAAAAGAACTAACCATTCCAAGGGCAGGTTTTCTGGAACTCTGAGCAGGGCATGGGCGTGGCCTGCTTGGAAAATGGCTTGAGAGGATTTATGGGCTATGAAAGTAGTGACACCATTATGAAAGGTTCTGTAATTCTTTTGCTTCGTTTTTCAGTTCTGGCTTGAGTTTAGTATTTATGCTAGATTTAAAAACAGAATCTGTAATGGAAGGCAGGATCAGCAAATATCCGTGAAATTCGTTAATTAAACTCGTGTTTCTTGAGGGCCTCCTCTGTGCCGGGACGGATCCAGGTGACCTCACCTTAATGGAGAGGATCAGATGATCTGTGGCCAGACAACCTGGCATCAAATCAGAGCTCTTTCAGCAGTGTGACAATGACCTGGTCGGTCACGACTCCGTTTCCTCATCCATAAAACAGATGCTTGTGATTTTCCTTAGTTGTCATAAAGACTAAGTCAATGAAAGGAGAACATTTATAACAATGCCTGGATCACATTAATTACTTTGAAATTTATTGAGACCAAACATGAATCATACTTATGGTTCACTTATGCTCATGTTAAGCAAATGAACAAATAAACGAAAAGGGACACCATCAGCAAAAGTGGGACCCTGAGAGGAACCATGACTTTAAAGACCATATTTTTTTAATGTTTGTGTTTCTCTTGAGTAATTTCATTTATAGAAGGACTCCCTCATTCTGCTTTCAATACAGATGTATGGATGCCATGGCTGTGAGCATCAAAACTCAACCTCAACATACCCCAGAGATTCCTTCCATCTCACCTAAAGCCACAAATGTACATTGTTTGGCTGGTCAGAGTTAATTAAGAAAGATCCTGAGTCAACATCTTGCCTCTTCGTGGTCTAGGCAATGTGCTGTGTCTTCATTGCCTTTCCTGTTTCCCTCATTCTTCAGTAGAAAGAAAAGAGAGAGTGACAGAACAAGAGAATAGGAAGGAAGAAGTGTGAAGATCCTGAACATGAACAGAACAACATAGACTATGGATAACCTAGAAACCAGTTTTGCGTTGTGCTCTTGGCTTAAGCTACATGAGCCAATGGGCCAAAACCCAATTTCCCAAGCTATGTGACCTTAGGAAAATGATTTGTTCCTCTATTCCTTAGTTTTCTCCCATCGATATCCTGGTTAACAAATATCTTCATGCTATGAGGGTTGTTGTAAACATGAAATGTTTTACTCTATCAACCAAAGGGCTTGGAAATGAAACCACTGCATCAATTCTAGTCGAGCAAATTATAACTCCCTTCAAACCTTCTTTGCTGCATCAAGATACGCTCTTTGATTCCTTTCTGATTAACTCTTCACTGAAAATTAACGCTCTAGGCATGATGACATTTGCTGACATTTCCAGCAGACAGGATTCTGAGACAGGATCATTAGTTCAAAGCCAGCCAAGAGCTCTGTCTGTAGCAAGATCCTCCCTCAACACAGGAACCAAGAGATATTTTAAAAGAAGTTATTGCTGTGAGTCCTGCAGCCTGAGAGGGAATCTTGATCTTCATACAAATCATCACCCATAGCGCAATCAGCTCTTTATATTTGTCATTGCCCTTCTAAATCCTAAATTACAAGTAGACCTTACGGTCCCATGTCTGATGTAGTCCTTCAGCCCAAAATGCTTGCTGATTTAAGGATACATACTAAACATATGTTGCAAATTTAATTTTACAAATGAAATGTATTATGCACACTTTATAATAGAAAATTGCATTTTAGAAATATTTAAAACATATCAAACTTATTAAAATTTCTGACAGTACCAAAAGGCATAACAAAGACAGAATGTTTCCTTTAATTCTAAAAGGGATTTTAAATAGGCATGGCTCACTTAGATGATATTTTTATGTGTATGTAAAGGACACTGTGCACAATACAATGCATAATAATTGTTCTTTATTTATAAAAATATGGGAAGAAATAGTTTATATGTTGCTGGTCAACTCCAGAATTGTAAGCTACATCTAGGGATCCCTGAAGGCTTTTCTCTTCTATGTAGAAGAGACAGGAGAATTTTAATCTTGGAAACTGAGCAAATTATGGGTGCTGCTTTCAAAGTTGGTCTGAGTTCTGCTGTGCCAAAGGCACACTCACTACACCCATGTCTCAGGTGAGAGGCATTATTTTAGCTGTGCTAAGTACATCTAGAGAGTAACTACAGCATCCTCAGATTAATAGATTTCTTTTGCAATTAGCCAAGGGCCAGGAATGTATGTTTTTAATTAGAATCAATCAAATAGTCTCAGTTGGAAGAGCTGAATGGAAGATTCCAAACTAAAACTCCTTTCTATTGAGTTAAGACTTTAGGGAAAATCAGAAAGATAATGGAAATTGGAATGGCTTCTGAGTACACTAATGAATAGAGGACTGGAGAGATGTGTCTATGGAAAGGACTTCAAAGAGATAATATAGACACAGCACAGACAATCAACACCAGGGGCTCATTCCAGACATCTGCATGAAAACTATAGGCTGGCATCTGGAAACCATTAATGTTGCCAATTATATTTAAGAAGACAGAGAATGTGTATAGCATTGTTGTTGTTTTGTTGTTGTTGTTCAAAGATGGGGAAGGAAGATGAATAGATACAACAATAATTACAAAAAATCTATTGACTCATTGGTTCATTCAAGTATCTGTTTCAGATTCATGAAAACAATGGGTGAATCGTTTTACAACATTTTAACCAAAGCTCTATAATGCAGTAAGTTTCCCCAAAAACTAAAAATTCAAACCGGTTCTCCATGATCAGCTTTTCACTCGTTCCCTAAAAGAAATTAAAAAAAAAATATTTAAAGTAATCTTGTAAATTAAATGTTCTTGTTCTTAATTTTGTGGAAAATAGCAACTGGGGAATCTAAAATTTTGACTACATCTAAGTCATAATGATTGATGAATAGCCTCAAACTTAGAATATAGGATTCCTGTCTGTCGGGCAGCAGGAATGAAGGGATAAAGGGAGTGAGAGAGAACCCACATCCCGCCAGAGTTCCAGTGCTCTGGGTGGGCAGATGCGAGAGGACTGCAGAACGCTTTCCATGAGACCCCAGGTGGGTGTCTGACTGTGAGAAGCCACTAGACTCCAGCTCAGTGTGGACTGGACTGGACAGGGGCCAGTCCTAGGTCTTTGGGCCTCACAGAGGCCAGAGATAACAGGTTCTCAGTCTTGGGCATCCCTCACTGAATACTGAAGAAGAGCTGGGAACAAATGGGGGCCCAGGGATGAAGGAAGGAGAGGGAAGGGGGAGAGGGGGCACTGGGTGGTTCCCACGTGGATGAGAGTCTTTGGTCCGACCCATAGCTGGAGCGTAGGAAGGCCTTCCTTCGGGAGGTTAGAAACAGCTCCTTAGGGGAAAGTCTATCCCATCTTTCAAGCACTGCAGGCCTTGATGAGCAGAGACAGTCTATGGTTTTAGAGCTTTATTGTAGAAAGGCAAAGAGAAATAGAGAAGGTAGAAAGAGGGAGAGAGGCCAGCCACAGGTATGTGGAGAGAGAGGGGAAGGGAGAGAAAGAAGGAGGGCTAGAGAAGAGAGTAAGAAAGGTGAGAACTTAAAGAGAGTGAGTTGAGGCCAAGCAGCCCCTTTTATAGTGGGCTGGAAAATCTTGCTGTTGCCAGGTAACTGTGGGGAGGAGCATACCTGGCTATTGTCAGATAACTGTGGGGGTGGAGTCTAGCCAGAGTGCCAGGAGCTTGGGGTTGGGAGCTAAGTCTGTGTGACTTAAAGTCACATAATTATGGAGTTGGGGGCTCTGTGGTGCCAGGCACCTGTCTCTGGGAACATGGCTTGCTGTTCTGTCCCTTGTAGAGTTTTCTACTGGGTCACCAGAGCAAGCCTCATTCAACCAAAATAGACTCCCTTTCACAACCCCACACCTGTCTGCTGATCCAAGTCTTTTAGGACCACATCAGTGATTAATATCTTTGTCCTAGTGACTGATTTCAAGGTTATTGGGATGCTAAGTGCATTTTTTAATTGATAAACTGCAATCCTTGTTTTTCCCTTTGTTTTACAAGAAGTTAAAAGTTCATAACTGCCTGGCTTGGTGATGCACACCTTTAATTCCAGCACTTGGGAGGCAGAGGCAGGGGAATTTCTGAGTTTGAGGACACCCTGGTCTACAGAGTGAGTTCCAGGACAGTCAGGGCTACACAGAGAAACCCTGTCTTGAAAACAAACAAACAAACAAACAAAAGTTCATAACAAAATTAGCAAACAATATAGATTTCCCACATAATTTCTACATAGAGAGAGACAGATGTATAGAGATACCCCCACTCCTGTCATTAACACCCCTACTAGGATATTTATGCCACATCTATCAAAACTGTATTAATACATTATCATTCCAAGTCTATAGATTGACATACTACAAAATGGTCTTTATCCTCTATTATATTATCATATAGAAAGGTTATATTTTCTTGCCCTAAATCCCTATATTTTGTGTCTTTTCTAAAATCCTGGAAACTATCTCATTGATGGGAATGGTTTGCTTTTTCTAGAATGGCATATAAGATTATTTCAAGATTAGCTTATTTTACTTAGTAAAATGCATTTAAGTTTTTGCTCCAGTAAACCATGGCAAGCACACACACACACACACANACACACANAGAGAGAGAGAGAGAGANANAGAGAGAGAGAGAGAGAGAGAGAGAGAGAGAGAGAGAGAGAGATGAATTTACCAGGAGCTACGCCCCTGGAAGCCATTAAGTTATCCATAGCTTCTCAGCTAGATTTTGAGGGTTCATGGGTCCTTCTCACCTCCAATCCAAAATGTTGGCTGGATGGATTTTGTACAGGTCTTTCCTGTCAGACAATGCAGCTGCTGTGAGTTTATGAGCACAGGAGGCCTGCCATACTCAGAAGACACTATTGTTTCCCCCTGGTTCTCTCTGACCCCTGGCTCAAAGTCTCTCTGGCCCCTCTTCTGTGATGCTCCTTTAGTCTTTCCTGTAGGGAGGGGACATGGTATAAAGACGTCTCATTCGTGACTCAGCACTCTGCAGACTTTTATTCTCTACACTTTGGCCAGTTGTTAGTTCTTTACTTAACCACCTTACACTGCACCAAAAAAAAAAAAAAAAAAAAAAAATCCAGGAAGCTAGAAAGTGCCCACTGGGGACAGGGGATTGGGAGAAGCATCTTACTGTTGTGTTGATTTGCATATTTCAGTACATTTTCTAGTCAGCTATACTTTCCAAACTCCTTAATTTAAAACTCTCGGTTTTCAGAGATTTAATAAATTTCTACATAAGCACTATAGTTGTTTGACTATAATTTCTGAACAACAAAATATTGGGTTTGTGGAGCTTAAACTCTAGTGTGTTACCACGACAATCCCAAGTAAACCAGGGATCTTGTATGGTTCAGTCTACACAAGCACATAGTGCAGAAATGTCTGAAATAGAGAGAAGTGGGAGCATGTATATTCAGACAGATCTTCTGAAATGTTATGAAAATGTATTTTAAAATAATAAGAGCTCAGACAACATGAAATCGGAGGGTTAAAGCCATAAAAATGTTAAAAGTCAAGAAAACTTGGCCTCGATTTATTGGAAAACTGAGGAAAGATTCAAGTGTTTAGAATCTACTGATCTAGAGCCAGCCCACAAGAAACCCTGAGGCCAAGAAAAGAAGTAGAGACTGTATTCTTATTTGGGTGTCAAATGATTAGAAACTTGGAATGGGGATGCTCCAATTGACTTTGGGTAAGAGAACACTCTGGTACTGTATGAAAAGCTGACGCTATGCGAGAGCCAAGAGCAGAACAGGGAGAACTTAGGAAGACATCACTGCTGGATTCTGGATGAGAGAAGCTCCTGAAGGCTGTGGCAAGTATGGAAGGGAAAAAGCATTAGGCAGAACAGTGGAAGGTAACACAGCTCCAATCCAGAGGCCCAAAGGACAGCAAGATTCGGGATGACTTTCAAGACTGGAAGATAACTTGATTATCTACATGCTCTTAATTGAAATAGGGGAAGCTGAAGGGTAAAAGATTTCAAAGGAACACGGAAGTTGTAGATTCACAGGGGCTACATGATACTTACTATTAACCTAGAGAAATGGGAAATACATAAACAGATGCATGACATGAAGAGCTCTGTAAAATATTCCAGATGAGATGCTGATTTTAGAGTCCTTTAAAGAACACAGTCTTGTAGTTGGACATTATGGTGCAGGCCTTATATAAGCTGAACGTTTGGGAAGTAGAAGCAGGAGAATCAGAAATTTGAGATCATTCATACTACACCATGCTATATAAGAAGTTTGAGGACAGCCTGAGTCTCAAGAGACCCTGTCCCAAATAAACAAACAACAAAATCTACATTCTTGCAAGAATAGAATCACCTAAGACTGACCATGTACATAGTACAAAAACATAAAAGGGAACAACTTTTGAGTTTAATTATGCAGGGATGTTAAAGATATACATATATAGTTTTAAACCACTCTTTTCAGGTATGCTGGCTTCTATTGACTCAATCCTAAATTGTTTGCCCAACTGTGGATTAACGGAATTTTGCTTTATCACCAAATAAGGCAAACAAATGTTTGACTTTGTTAAAATTAGTTCAGAACTCATTGCTACTAGAATCTTCACAGTGAACAGGTTTTCTTCTGCAGTGAGAAATGTAGTCAAATATGGTTATAAATCTATTTGAATATTTATGCCTTTTTATGTGTCATCAGCAGAAAATAATGATTATTTATTAAAAACATTTCAGGCTAGCTACTATGGTAAGTTTTTTAGATGTGTTAATTTAAGTACTTATCACATTTGTACTTTGAGACAGCATATATTTGTTATACATAATATATTTTAAAGATATGTATCTCATGAACATTGATCATATTCACCCACCCACAAATTCTCCCTTTTCTCCCTCTTTTTAGTCCCCATTATTCCTCTAGTTTGCCTTCCATTATCATTATATATTATATATTATATTATCTGTACAAAAACTAGGATACAAAAAATAGTGAAAACATATATATTGCTTTTTAAAATCTGATCACTAGGTTATTTCAGTTAATATGATCTCTAGTCATTTCTAGTTTTGTATGGATCATATAATTTCATTCATATATATATATATATATATATATGTGTGTGTGTGTGTGTGTGTGTGTGTATATATACCATTATATACATAAACCATATTTTCTTTATCCACTAACTCATTCCTAGATTCTATAAATCACCTCTTATGAATGTGTCTACAGTAAGCTTACAAATGCAAACATCTCTGTGGTTCACTGACTTGAGTCCTTTTGGTATATGCCTAGCTGAATATACCAAGCTGGATCAATAATAGATTTTTGGTTTCTTGAGTGACCATCACACTGATTTCCATAGCAATTGTACTAATTTAGACTCCACCAGCTAGTTTACACTGTTCTATTTGTCCCAGCAGTATTAGCAATAATAAGGAATGGTACTGTCCTTAAATAACAGAGCAACTGGGCAAACACAGAAATTAGGAAATTTCACTCAAGACAACACAATCACAATGGAGAACAACAATTCTGGGATCACAAGTGAACTAGTTTTTTACTTCCAATTCTCAAGATGTCTTAACCTTACAACTTCACAGATAGGTTGGAAGTATGGAGTATAATTTTTAGAGCTTTGTTTCTCAAAGATAATGATTTGACAATTGCTATTATCACAGATGAAGAGAATTCTTCCCACAATGATAATGTTCACTTATGCTACTTGGGCAAAACTTAGGAGCTCTCAGAGAATGTTGACATCAGTTGACAGTGAAAAAGAAAACAAGTGATTGTTTTCTGGTTTATTTAAATGATAGTGTCAGGTGTTAGGACCTGAAAGAATGGAGTAGAAACATGTGATAGCCAACTTTATTTAGAGCATCAGGCAATTTATACTGTGAAGGTTAAAAAGGATCACATGAGTAAAATGTACAATCACAAGGACAAGCTGCACATGGCAAAAACATGTTTTTCCGTTGCTGCATAATTGAACAACAACAGCAAACAATAATGAGTAATCTTGAGTAAACTCAATCCTATCTGCTGCACCTAGGAGAAGCAAAAGAACAATGCCATGTTTTGAAGAAACTGAGATCACAAGACACTTGTCTTGTTTTCTTTGAGTTTCTCACAAGAACTCAAAATTCTCCTCAGATGACTCCATTCTTGGACCATGTTCCAATAAATGATGATTAAATAAATGAGATTTTATTGTATCTTTACTGAAACACCAAATGTGTTTGTATCTCAGTGCTGTGGAGATTTCCTTATTAACTTCATAATCTAATAATATATATCTCATCTTTTTACAAAGCATTAATGTAGTCAGATGACTTATAAATGAAGCTTCTCTTATCAAGAGAAAGGATGAGGGAAGAGAGAAGAAAGAGAAAAAAAGAAGAGTTTTGAGAACTTAATGAGAATTTTCATATAATTTCCTTTCTTATAATGACAATACAAATTCACTTATAACTTACTATAACACAATGTTTCCTAAGAAAATATAAAATGTGAACATTCCTCAAGAATGTACTCATCCATATGCCTGTTTGTGTTGTGATTGGCTGAAAAAAGAGCTGATGAGTGTTAATTTTGCATCCAGGTTGTTTATTTATGCATTGTGTAAAGTAGGAGATCCTTACTGCTATGAAATTTCAATTGCATACACCATCAGCTTTAAGTTCTTTAAAATACATGTTTTACATATAATAAATATTTATATATCCTTAATTTGTGAGGAAAAAAAAAACTAGTAGATAAACTTTTGTGAGATGCCTTGAAACCAGTAAAGCAACAACTGATTGGGATTTCCCTAATGTCTCTACATTCTAAATCACTCAGTTGTTTGCTCTTGGGTACCACTGCCTTCTGGGCCAGTCAGGGATGAATGATGCAATCAATATGAGTCTTTCCCAAAATCCACACTTATCACAGCAACCAGGGTCAAGAGACAAAGTTGGTTGGGTCTTAGCACCTAGTGTATAATTTCTGTTCTTTCTTGGGCTCTGGAGATCCCTTCCATGATTTCAGGGAAGGACAATTGTACAAGAAGACATGTTTCACCTCTACACTCAGTTGAGATGGATTCTTATTTAGTTTCCATGTTAAACTCATATTCTGGTCACCATGACAAGCATGCCACCTGTGTTCAATACCAGCATAGAAAGGGGATTTTGTTTGGCTGAGTTAATAATAACACATTCAAAGTCCCACATAACAAACACCGTGTGATTCAGCCATTCCACCTCTTCCCAATCGCTTCCTCTGAGAAGTGTGCTTTGGCTGAAATGCCATGAACAAGGAGACCTATGTTTGTAGAGATCTGCTCTGAATGGACCCCATTCTTACAGAGAGTCTTCTGTTATACCAAAGGAAAAGAAAAAAAAAAGCCTGATATGTTAGGGAGGGTAATTCATAGAGAAAGATGTGCTGACAGGTCTGAATGAATAGCTTTCCTCCTCTAGAGCCTGACTCTACTTGGCCCCCAGGCTCCGGGAACTTACTCACTCACCAGAATCCCAGAGCAGCAGTCACATCCAACCAAGTCCTGGAAGTGATTAAGGAAGAGACCTCCTTCCTGCAAAAGCAGCCTTTCAACTAGCTACATGTGGTATTTTTTTTTTAAAAAACTAAGGGGGTAGAATGAGATGCAGGTTGTAATAAGTCCCTGATTTCTCTATCTACAATACCCTCCTGTGTTTGGTGTATGATGAAGCTAATGGAGCCCCCACATTGGAACATTTATGAGCTGTTCAAGGGCAGCCTGAAAGCATAGACCCAGAATAAACTGAGATCTGAACTTTCAAAATGTTGTTTATTGTGACAACAAAGAAGAGGAACAAGGGGATGCAAAGACAATTAGGATTATTTCCTTGCTGCATAACATCATGCAAAGCTAAGCGCTAGACGGGGTAAATAAGTTTTTGAATCCACATTCTAGATAGTTGATAAAGCCATACTGATACTTGACAAGGTCTTGCAACGATTTTAGCCTTTATTCTAGGGAGACAAGCAGGTGTCTTGATGAATGAATGCAACTGACTTTTCATTTCAATTTTATTGATTTTATTATTTATGGTTTTTTTAATTTTGAGATTATAATATAATTTAATATAATTGCATCATTTTTTTAGATAAAATTTTTTTAAATGGGAAAAATGCAGAGATGTGCAGCCCAGTCTCAAATGGTACATTGTTGACTCAAGTCTTGCACCTAAGGCTCAGTGATCATTGTGTGAATGGGGCGGGGGAGGCAGAAAGTCTGCAAGAGCTAGAGAAACAGAGCATTTACTGTGAGATGTACCCATGGAAATGTCAGGAGACCCTTGAACTCTTGTCAACATGACTGCCTAAACATTACCTGAACAAAGACTATACCAAATGAGATTCTAAAATGGCAGGGAAAATATCATGAAGCCTCAACCTTACACAAAGAACTACAGTGAACTAAGGGATGTGGAGAGTGGGAGAAAGAGCCTTCCCTGGGGAAGAACACACCAATTTGTTATCCAGTACCAAATGATAAACCCTAAAAACAGACATACAAATAGCAAAACAAGTTGTTTTGGTTTAAGTGTAAGAACTATTACCCATAAAAAATAATTTTTGTAAATTCCAAATAAATTTGAGCTGTAAGTCTGAATGCTTTAGTGTAGTAGAGATTCATCTCTCCAGCTCTTCACAGGCCCCATTTGCTTTTGTTTTGCACTCCAGCGCTACCATGCTCATTGGCATTTGCATTTTTAATCAGGCATTATTCTACGAATGGAGTATACTTTTAATAAAGTGCTATGTACAAACTCTCTCCCTTCGTATGGTTCACCTTTCATTGCAAAGCAGAGAGAAATTTCAGGTCCCACATATGAGTGAATGTCATAGCAGACCATATAAAAATGTTGAGGAAGAAAAAAACTAGGTGAAATCTGGAGACAGATGAAAATTTAAGACAGTTAAGAAAAAGTGAATTAATCTATTGAACATTGGCTTGAAAGAAGAGATGCACACTGTGAACATAAGTGAACCCAAGTAGGGGTAACCAAGACAAAAACAATAAGAAAAGTAGCAGAATGATACTAGATAGAGAAAGAGGGAAGCCATTTAATGTCAGGTAGAAAGAAGGGGACCACATTACAGTAGATAGAGGGAGAAGAGAGTCCAGATGATACAGATATGAAGAAGGGGGAGACCAAGTGATTTCAGACACAAAGGTAGGGGATAACAAATGATGCCAGGTACAAAGGTGAGGGAGACCAGATGATGTCAGATACAAAGAGGAAGGAGGCTGTGGTTGTAGATAAAAAGAGGAAGCCGGGCATGGTGGTGCACGCCTTTAATCCCAGCACTTGGGAGGCAGAGGCAGGCAGATTTCTGAGTTCGAGGCCAGCTTGGTCTACAGAGTGAGTTGCAGGACAGTCAAGGCTACACAGAAAAACCCTGTCTCGAAAAACAAAAACAAAAACAAAATTACTAAAAAAAAGAGAAGTGAGGTAAGATGATGCCAAACAAAAAGCAAATGGAGGTCATATGCCATGTAGGAAGTAAGGAAAGGCACAGAATGGAAGGAACTATGGCAAACTATGGGACAGTCATTGAAGGTCACATGTCATATAGGAGGTAAAGAAAGACATAGAATGTAACTATGGCAAACTATGAGACAGTCATTGGTACTCACTCTAAAAGGGATGAAAACTTTTAGGTTTTTGGAAAATTATAAGATTTCCCTCTTTGTACTTTTATTATCATAAATGTATGTAATATGAAAATTAAGACAATCACATCATTAGTATGACTACCCTCAGTCTCAAGAAACTTCAAACACTATCATTCCAAGCCCATTAAACCTTAATACATTAACACTATCCTCTCTCTCCTTGTTTCTGGAATCTACTGTTTCACTATCAATTCTGTAAAGTTGACTGGGTATTCTATATACTGAAAATCATATAATATTGGTGCTATTTTGACAGGTACATTTCACTCACTACATCTCAAGTTGTCCCCTGTTGGAACATTCACAAAATTTCCTTCCTATTTAAGGCTCAATGACACTTCGTTTTATGTGTATACTGTATGCTATTTATTCATTCACTCAGATTATGTCCATGTTTTGGCTAATATTAACATGAGTTTTGTGCCATGACTTGTTTTTATGATTCTTAATCATTCCAGTACTTTGACTGATTCTGTGTCATGCCCAAAATTCTGATTCTTTTCTCCCTTCTTGACATAGAGAAAATATGTTAGTATACTGACTCCCATTTTCTCACCATACCCTCCACCAACTAATAGGCAGAATATTGTCATGGCTGATGGTGCTACTGGTGTGCCGCTATTGACAATGTAGTAACACCTATTTATCATCATTCTGTTTTTATCTACAGTGAAATTTTATTTTTACCAGTCATAACTCTCATGCTGTTAATAGGAACTGGCACAAATTTATAACTCCTGAATAAATAGGAAAGTGGTAACCTGTCTCTATCTCATCAGTGAGATCCACAGAAAAATCAAACTAAATCTGTCTCATTTGTTCATTGAAATTACTGTAGTCATCACCTAGAAGGTCCTGTTTTAAAATATTACACCATGTGAACTTACAATTAGTTAACTAATTCAATGGGCATAAAATTCAGCAATAGCAAGTTCAGAATGTTCTGTCACTAACTTGTTACATTTCTGCTCTCCGTAAAGGGGGATGGGTCTAATTATCAAGCATTATAAAAGTATGCCATTAGTTTGCACTGAAGTGATCGTATTTTCTTTTTTATTGAAAGTAATTTTTGTTTGTATTTGAGTCACAGTTTCTCCTTCCTCATCTCCTGCCAGATCTCCCTACCTTCCCATTCACCCAACTCCATGTCTTCTTTCTCTCTCTCTCTCTCTCTCTCTCTCTCTCTCTCTCTCTCTCTCTCTCTCTTTAGAAAATAAACAGGCAAATAAACATTAAAAGAAAGGGCACAAGAATTACATACATACATACACACATACACACACACACACACACACACACAAATGTGAAATCAGAAACCGTAATATACAAAGACCAGTATGATATTTTTTTTTAATGTTCAAACAAAGCAATAGAGATAAACAAATCTACAAAACCACAACTGAGTCCATCTTGTGTTAGCCCTGTATTGCTTACTTATCCTTAAGTGTGGTTTATATGCCCAGTGAGACTCCGTTGGAGAAAACTAATTTTTCCCTTGTGTCTCTGTGTATTGCTGGGCGTAGGGCTTACCCTTAAGTGAAGTTTATATGTCCAGTGAGACTTCTTTGGAGAAAACAAACTTTTCCTTTGCAAGAGGTTCTCAGTTTGAGATAGCTTTTGGTTAGGGATGAAAGACTATGTCCCCTTCCCCAGCTTCCTGGCTTGGACCTGCACAGACTCTGCATGCAACCATGCTCTCTCTGAGTTCACATGTGCATCAGTCCCATTCTGTGGGGTCTGTGGACGTTTTTGTGTTCACAGATAAGCACTAAGAGAACCAGGAATATTAAACAGACAGGTATGTTGAACCTTCAAAGGGAATGATGCATAACCTGTTATCTGCCCAGAAGGCTGGGAACAGTTGTGGTTAATAGCCTGGTGACTTTTGCACTATCTGTATGTCTAAGTCCACACCAGATTCTTCCCCAGACCCTTTTTGTGAACTTGTCAATGTATAGAACCATTCTTTATGGAATGTGTTACATGTAAGCTTATCTATAGAAACCATTTTTAAGGAAGATGTCATGTGTATTTTACAAAATGTTTCAAGGTAGATGTGTTTCAAGCTTTATTTACTAACAGGGTTGATTTAATTGTTTTGGGGGACAGAGTCCCAAAGTTTGAACCAACACCAGCTACTGAATTGTGTTGAACCAAACTACCTTCTTACCTCTCGTAGATCATTACTCTTCTGGCCATCGTGGTTGCAGAGACTGTTGTGTCTGGGAAACACATTTTCCTTGGTGTCATCCACCCCTTGTGACTCTTAGGATCTTTCCGTCTCGTCTTCCATAAAGTTCCCTGAGACCTGGAGGGTTTGATGAAGACATTCCGTTTGAGTCTGTGTTCCCAAGGTCCCTTACTCTCTGTACATTATCTAGATGTGGGTCTCTGTATTAGTTCTCATCTACTTCAGGAAGAAACTTCTGTAATGATGGTTAAGCAAGACAATGATACAATGTTTTAGGAATGATTGTATTGCTATTTTCCTTTAGCAGCACAGTAGTCTTTAGTTTTAACCCAGATCCCTGGCCAATCTAGTCTCAGGTCCTTGGTTACCTGAGAAATGTTGGGTATGGGTTCCAGCTCATGAAATGAGCCTTTAATCCAATCAGAGAATGGTTGGTTATTCCCACAATGCTTATGCCACTACTGCACCAGGGTATTATGCAGGCAAGTCACTATTGCAAACCACAGGGTTTATAGGTGGGTTGTTGGTTATCTTTCTCTTCTGGTAACATTCAAAGTACCTTTCACAAACACTAATAGGGGTTAGGGCTCTAGTTGGACATTAGGTCTATTTCTCCATGTTCAGTGACACCTATATATCGCATTGAAGTGGCCATATTTTCAGAATGTGAAATCCACTTCAAATCCAATGAAATGGTCATATGTCATAGACCTTGAATTGCAGCCATATATGGAGCCTCACTGTCCAAAGTACTGCTATAAAGAATGGGATATGTGTTTGTGGGGTTGCTCTTTCTTCTTTAATTATTTTATTCATTTACATTTCAAATGATATCCCTCTCCCTGATTACCCCTCTACAAATCCCCCTACCCCACCCATCTCCCCCTCTCCTCCAGGCATAATTGAGAAAAGACCCTAACTAAAGCCATATCAGAGCGAAAGCATCCTGATCACTGTCTCTGTTCTCATATCATACCATGCAAGCAACTGGTTATACCAAGGAGAGAGTTTTTCTCTTCATATTTTCCCAAAGTTTTGATTTTATAACTGATATAAAATGTTTATTAAATTAGTTGTTTATATGTTTATATGGGATAAATTGTTTAGACCTGATAAACCTAGCTTAAATGGCCACTTATAAGTTATTTAAACATAAAAATTGCTAAAAATTCAGTTAAGTTAAAATGATAAATAATGTATTTTATGAATAAACAGCAATTGTACTGAGTTCTGCAAGGAAACTCTTAGAATACCAAATGCCAATAAAAATAATACTGAATGCCAATCAAAAATATAAAATGAAATGCAAGTCCAAAAGCATATTTAAAAAATAAAATGTTGTTCTTGGTGCAATGTTTAAAATATTAGAGGTAGGAAAATGTAGAAGAAAGCAGGCCAGGTAATGACAACACTACATCCTAATCAACAATAATGGTAGGTGGAATAAGGGACAGCCACAGGCATGATGAGGAATGATCATATTATGCAGATGGGATGCACCAGGGGTTGTAACATTGTTTGGGAGCCATGCATGATAGGGGAGAGGTTTTTCAAGCCTTTTAGCATCAGATGGAGTTATAGGACTGTCATTTGACAAGACAAAAAAAAAAAACTGTGATTTTTCTGACAGGTAAAGTGTAGTATAACTATTAGCTATTTGGATGAAGAAATTAAGTAAACAGCTGGATGAGGAAGTTTGAAATTCAAACGAGAGGTTTAAGTGGAGACCAACTTTGAAAGTTTCATCAGCATGTACAAAAGTACATAGAGTTCTGAGTCTGAATAAGATCATCTACAAAATAGGTGTTGATGAAGAAGTGTGACATTAGAACTCTCCTAGGGAGATAAGAAAGAACCATGAAGAATGCTGAGCTCCTTGGAACAAGTCCAGAGGAATGGAGATTTTAGTTCACACAGTATTTTCATTGCTGCCAGAGCCTGGAAGCAACCATGATGTCCTTCAATGGATGGGAGAATGTATATGCAATTGTAGTATGCCTAGACAATAGAATATTATTCAGAGACTAAAAAACTGAGATACCCTTAAAAGGCATGCACTTTGCAGAGTGAAAGAAACCAATTTGCAAAGGTTAGTTACTGTAAACTTCATTCTTGCTATATTGCAACATCATGTAAACAGGTTTGTTTCTGTTTTTTGTTTTTGTGTTTTTTAAGTTTCTAGGAATTTAAAGAGTCCTACTATTCAATTGTAAGTCTCCAGTTTTATCCCCAGACCTGTGAAAGACCACCTGCTAGGGCGTCTCCTGCCTCTCTGCTCCAATCCCAGAGGACTATAAAAATCTTCTCTAACAGCCTTCCCCACCTCAACCTATCCCTTAGTCTCAGCCACCAACACCCAGAAGAACTCCGTGCCAGTCTATCTTCTGGTCACTCCAGTCTGAAAATCTGGTAGGTGATCTTTATTCTCTTTGTGTTCTCCATTTTAAATATCAATTCCCCTGTCTCATCCCCAGCCCAATAGCAGACAGCCCACAAGAGCCTGTCCTCTTGGGGGCTCTACAGATCTTCATGACAGACAGCCTACAAGAGCCTGTCCTCTTGGGGGCTCTACAGATCTTCATGACAGACTCAGATTTCCCTTGTGCACCATTAGAGTCTTCCTGTACCTTCTAGCTAGCTCATGCTGATACTTTCATGTCAGCTTCGATTTCCTAGAAACACATTCTACCCGGTACCCTCAGTGGCCACGCCTGACAGAGACACAGAAGCATTTCCTACCAGAGAACTCAAGAGTCAACACTCACCTAAGACATAGAGAGGACAAGAGAAACTAAAGAATGCAGCAGCCACCCATCAAAGACATGATCAGATATCAACACCTAGAACTGCAATCATCCCAAACCCAGATGCAGAGGCACCAGCATAAAAATACAGTAATAGTCAAGACAATATGTATCCATCAACGCCCAGCAACTCTATTGCACCAGGCCCTGAAAAACGCAATGTAGGCAGATACAAGACAATGACTTTAAAACAGCTATTATGTATATGTTAGGACCTTAAAGATGATATCACTGAGTTCATTAGTAGAATCTATGAAAATAAAAACAAATAGTGAAAGAAATGGAAAAGAGTAAAACCATTCAAGAGATGAAAGTAGAAATGGAATCTCTAAAGAAAACCCAAACTGAGGGAAAACTGAAAATAAAAAAAAATAATAATAAAAAAATAGGAACTTGAACAGGAACATCACATTCCTCATGAGTAGAACGTAAGAGGTGGAAGAAAGAATCTTAAGCACCAAAGACAAGAGAGAGAAAAAAATGAATATTTCAGTCAAATAAAATGTTAGATCTATGAAAATCTAGGTCAAAAATAAAATCCAGAGAATCTGAAACACTATGAAAAAAAGGTCAAGAATATTAGGAATGTAAGAGGAAGAGACTCATGTCACAGGCACAGAAAATATTTTAAGTAAAATCTTAGGGAAAATAATCCCTAATCTAAAGAAGGAGGTGTCTATAAGATAAAGAACTTTACATAACACCAAATACCCTAGGCCAGAAAAGAAATTCTCCATGACATATAATAATCAAAACACTAAATGAAATTTGCAGGCAAATGGATGGAACTAGAAAATATCCTGAGTGAGGTAACCCAGACCCAGAAAGACATGCATGATATGTATTCATTTATAAGTGGAAATTAGTCATGAAGTACAGGATAATCATGCTACAATTTACAGAGCCAAAGAAACTGAGTACTAATGGGGGCCCAAGGGAGAAGATGTGCATCTCACTCAGAAAAGAAAACAGAATAGTCATCAGAAGTAGATGGAGAGAGGAAGCTGAGTGGGAGAAAGAGTTAGGAGGGGAATGGGGACAGGGATCAGGTGTGGGGAGAAGGGGGCAGGCAAGGACCTGGAGAGAGAGAGTAGAAATCAGTCAGGAGTGGGGCATCTCTGGGACTAACTGGAAACTTGAAACTGGAGAGGTTTCAGGAAGTCCATAGGGGTATCACTAGCTGAAACTCCTAGCAGCCGAGGATATGGACACTGAACTGGCTACCTCCTGTAGCCAGGAAAGACTAGCAGTGGAGGGAGTGGGACATCACCCCACCAACAAAAACATCAACCCAAAATTTGACCTGCCTACAAGATACACAGGGATAAACATGGAGCAGATATTGAGGGCCTAGTCAACCAATGACTGCCCCAACTTAAAACTCATCTCATGGGAGTAAGAAAACCCCTGACACTGTTAATGATACTCTGCTCTGCTTGCAGACATAATTGTGCCCCAAGAGTCTTCAGCCAGCAGCAGGTGGAAACAGACTTAGAGTCCTACAGGCAAATATTGGGCAGAGCTCCAGAAGTCTTGGAAAGAGTAGGGGGTAGGATTAAGCAAGCCAGAGAGGTCAAGAAGACCTATGAGTCAAATATCCTGGGCCCATGTGGGATCACAGAGACTGAACCACCAATCAGAGTGTACAGGGACTGGACATAGGCCTTCATGTGGGTTCCCTAACAGTTGATATGGGAGCTGCCTCTGACTCTGTTGTCTGCCATTGGACCCTCTTCCCCTAACTGAACTGACTGGTTGGGCCTCAGTGGAAGAGGATGCTCTTAGTTCTGCTACAACTTGATGTTCCAAGGTGGGAGGATACCCAAGGGGACATTCCCTTCTCTGGGAATAAAGGGAGGGTCATTGGGGGGGGGAGGAATTTGTGAGGGTGAGATTAGAAGGAAAGGAGGGAGGGGATCATGACTGGAATGCAAAAAAAGAATACATTAAGGGGGAAAAAATGAAGAGATATCATATGAGCAACTTAACAATACAGCTAAAAGCTCTGGAACAAAAAGAAAACATATACTAAAAGAGCAGATGGCAAAAATAATCAAACTGAGAGTTGAAATCAATAAAACAGAAACAAAAAAATACCAAAAAAAAAAAAATCAAGGAATCAAAGAGTTTCTCCCTTGCAAAAGTCAGTAAGATTAACTAAAAAATGGAAAAGAAGATCCAAATAAATAGAAGTAGGGATGAAAAGGGACACATGGCAGCTGACAGCAAGGAAATCAAGAGACTCATAAGGACATTCTGCAGAGACCTGTACTCTACCAAATTGGTAACTGAAAACAAATGGATGATTTTCTTGATATATGTCACCCATAAAGTTAAATCAAGGTCAGATAAGCAATTTAAACAGGCCTATATCCCCCTATGAAATAAAAGCACAATATACTAGACTTTCAAAGAATTAATGACAATGCTTCTCAAATTAGCCCCCAAAATGGAAACAGAGCAACAGTGCCCAATTTTTTTCTACAAGTTCACAATTAGCCTGATACATAGACAACACAAAGACTCTCCAAAGAAAGAGAATTACGGATCAATTTCCATTATGGACAAAAATGCAAATTTCTCAATAAAATATTTGCAAAATGAATCCAAGAACACATCAAAAATATCACCCAACATGGTCAGTTAGGTTTTATCCCAGAGAGTTGGGGATAATATAAATCAATAAATATAATCTACTATTTAATCAGACTGGGAGATAAAAGCAAAGCACATGATTAGCTCATTAAATGCAGGAAAGTCTTCTGATAAAATCCAACATCATTTCATAATAAATACCAGAAGAGACTGGGGATACAAGGAACAGATCTCAACATAATAGAAATTTACAACAAGCCTACAGCCAACATCAAACTAAGTAGAGAGAATCTGAAAGGATTTCCACTAAAATGAGGAATAATACAATTCTCCATACATATTCAATATAGTACTTGAAGCCTTAGCTAGAGCAATAAGAGAACTGAAGGAGATCAAGAGAATACAAATAGGAAGGAAAAAAGTCAGACTAACTTTTTTTGCAAATGATAGTTCTCATAAGTGACCCTGAGAATTTCACTTAGAAATTCTCTACCAGAAAAACACTTTCAAGTAGGAGGAAATAAAATTAATACACAGTGATCAGTAGTCTTCCTGTATACAAATGACAAATTGAGAACGAAATCAGTGAAACAACAACTTTCACAGTAGCCTTAAAGATGGATAAATATATACATATATACATGCATATGAACATACTTACATACTTACATACAAACATAATACTTACATGCAAACATCTTGGAGTAACACTAACAAGACAAGTGAAAGATTTAGATAATAAAAACTTCAAGACATTTAATTAAAACTTGAAGAAGATATCAAAGATGGAAAGATGTACCATGCTTATGAGTCAGTAGGATTAACATAGTAAAAATGGCCATCCTACCAAAAGCAATCTTTGTGTTCAGTGCAATCCCCATCAAAATTTCAACACAATTTTTAACATATCTTAAGAGGACAGTGTTCAGCTTCCTATAGAAGCACAAAAATCCTAAGATATTTAAAGTTTGCATAATAAAAGAATTGATGGAGATATTACCATTTCTGACATCAAGTTGTACTACAGGACTATAGTAATGAAAACAGCATGGTATTGGTACAAAGACAGACAGGTTGATCAATGGAATCTAATTTAAGAGCCAGACATATATCCCCACACCTAAGGATGTGAGTTTTTTGATAAAAAAGCCAGAAATGGGGATTGCATTGAATCTGTGGATTGTTTTTTGTAGGATGACCATTTTCTACTACGTTAATCCTACTGATCTGTAAGCATGGGACATCATCTTTCCATCTTCTGATATCTTCTTCAATTTGCTTTATTGAGCAAGGACAAGACTTTCTGAACAGAACACCATTAACACAGGCATGAAGAACAACAATTAATAAATGGTACCTCATGAAACTGAAAAGCTTCTGTACAGCCAAGGATAGCATCATTTGGACACAGCAGCAGCCTGTAATATGAGAAAATACTTTTAACAACTACAAATCCTGTAGAGACCTCATATGCAAAATATATAAAGAACTTTAAACACTAGCTACCAAGGCAATAAATAACCCAGTTAAAATGAGATGCAGAGAATTATCAAAAGGTAAAATATAAAAAGCTGAGAAATACTTAAAGGACGTTCAACATCCTTGGTCATCAGGAAAATGCAAACCAAAACTACTTTGAGATTTCATCAGATACCTGTCAGAATAGCCATGCTCAATAAAGAAAATGACAGTTCATGCTGGTGAGGAGGTAGAGCTGGGGAACACCTATCTATTGATGGGGAGTCTGAAGACTTGCAAAGTCATTATGGAAATTATTGTGACATCCCAGGAAGATGGGAACTGATGCTAAAGACTAATCTATACCACTCTTAGGCATATACCCAAAGGGTTCTCCATTCTACCACAGAGTACTTGCTCAATCATGTGTATTGTTGCCCTATTCATAATAGCTAGACATTGGAAACAAAGTGTGGTAAATTTACACAATGGAATATTACTCGCCCGTTTAAAAAATAATATCATGATAATGGCAGGTAAATGGGTGGAACTAGAAGACAATCATCCTGAGTGGGGTATCTCAGATCCAAAAAGATAAATATGGTGTGTATTTTCTACAGTCTGTAGAAGCACAAAGGAATGAACTGATCTCCCCAAGAACGGAAACTAGAAAGTTACAGATGGATGGAACAGGAGGACAAAATGGGGAAGAGGGTGTAAGGAGGTAAAGGAAAGAATATGAGGAACAACGTCTATAACTACAGAGCATCTGAGTACCTTTACAGTTACTGGGTATCAATTTCTTCTAAATCAAGACATTCTATCATGGCTGTTAAGTGTAGGGGGTGCTCTTTACAATTAAGCACATAAGCAAAACTGGCAAGGTTGAGGAATTAAATAATGCATAGGTCTCCAGAAACTTCTGAAACTTCCATGATCCATGACACCTCCCCACAATCTCTAAGATTATATGAGCAGTCAGAAATCCTGGGAAAATGAGACTCCCCCATCCGATCTCTCTAGCTCCCTACAGATCATTCAGGGATTTCCAATATTATAGTGTGTCATCATCCAGGCTGCGGTGCTTTTCAGTGATGGAGCTCCTTTTGACAAGATTTACCTAAAAGTAAGCCTTACCTACAATCCTATAAGTCCAATAAACTTGATGGTTAACCGAGTTGGATATTGAGGGAGTCTGCACTTTGGTCTGTGACCAGTGCCTTATTGGGAGTAAATAGCTATTTATCTGTATCTATCAGAGAGAGAATGTGCCTCCAAATCTTGCCAAAACAATGTTTTCAATTATTTAACTAAGTGATAATTCAACAAATACTTATTATGTGTTTACAATGTGCCTGGAATCCTCCAAAGTATTTTCATATGTGTTAGTTTACAATCTAATGTTTATAGCTCTCATTATATAAATAAAGACACAGAAAGTAAATCTGCTTAAGTTATAAAAGCAAGGCCATACCTTTTATGGTTTTAGAAAGATAATTAAGTCATCTCTTTGCAACATCCTAAATAGCTAGGTGAAAGCTACTACATATTATACACATGTATATACATTTATGCATGTAAATTTACTATATATAAATAACATGATAGTTGATATTTATTATCAGATTGCTGAGATTTCTAATCACCACATAAACTCATGTCTGTATTAGAGTATTTCCACAAAAGTTTATCTGAGGGGAAAATATCTACCATGAAAGGTGAAAGGAGGCACTATTCCATGGGATATGGTCATGGATTAAACAAATGTCTGAATAAAATGGAGAAACACCAAAAGTCATCTCTTTCTGTTTCCTGCCTGTGGCTCCAGTATGACTAGCTCCCCCAGTCCCCTATCTTCATGCTTTCCCTATACAACATGCAACACATGCACACACACACACACACATACACACACACACATACACACACACATACACACACATACACACACACATACACACACACACACACAAAATTATTTGTATACTCATGAATAATGTCATAGAAAAAATAATGGAAAGTGAAAAGGGAGAAATATAACAACCATCCTGAAGTAAGAATTATTTCAAGTGTTGAATGAAGCATTGGTGGCAAGGAATGGAAGTGTTCATTTTTGATGAGCCTGGGCCCGGTGTTTTACAGCACAATCCAACCAGTCTTTCGGAGAAGAGGGTGCAACCAATACTTCTGAAGGTGGGGAAGACCTGAGAGGAGTTAGGGAGGGGAAATAATACATTGTTTGAAAAAATTCTTAAATAAAAAATTAATAAAACATAAAAAACTAAAGGAAGAAAGGAAGTTTTAAAAGTGAAAATAGAAGGAGGACTTCTAATCCCATTCTAAGGGATTAGCGTTAGTCTAACACAAACAAGAAGGAAAGCAGTGAAAACATAAAATAAAAATCAACCTCTAGGCATGGTGGTGCATGCCTTTAATCCCAGAACTCGGGAGGCAGAGGCAGGTGGATTTCTGAGTTCCAGGCCAGCCTGGTCTACAGAGTGAGTTCCAGGACAGCCAGGGCTATACAAAGAAACCCTGTCTCGAAAGACCAAAAAAAAAAAAA
>NC_034606.1:23175906-23177379 GCF_900095145.1 Mus pahari
AAAAGAAAGAAATCAACCACAGTAGTTATTATAAAACATACAATTTAGATGTGCTTAGCAATTTATATAGTGGGAAAATATTAATACTAAGGTTAAATACTTAGTGTATTTCATTCCTTGCTTGGAGCACTTCACTAATCAGTTTAGCTGGCTGACCAATGGCAATGTAAATAAAAAATTACAAAGTAAATTAAAACAACTAGTCCCCAAGGCTAACTAGAGGTCCCTGGGGTTCCAATGGTAGAAGACCAACTTTCTGTGTCCCCAGTCCCACTCTGAAGTCCCTCTACCTGGGGGCATGTTCTAATCTTCACTGACGGACCCACAATGAGCCAGCAGTGAAACGGTCCACCATCAAGTTCAATTTCATCTTAGAATTATCCATAACATTTACCAAAATTTCACGTGTTACTTTCTTCCTTACTTGTCTGTCTGGTTAAACCTATTTCCAGTCATCCAATAATAAGCATTGTAGATGCGCATCATTTAACATGAGGTCAGAATGGCAAAAAGGAGCCACAAGCTTTGATAGAAAACTAGTAACAGGCATAGCAAAACTCCTCTGGTGCAAACAACAAACGCCATTACAGACTGTGGAGGGCAAACACTCCCACCTTATGTGTCTCTATGAGGACACAGAACTGTGAAGGACATGCTTGTACAAACACAGGACCTCGTTCAAATAACTGCCAAATACAACAGTACACTGTGCTCTCGTTTACCAAATCCAGAAAATTCTGTGTTTTATCACTTACTCGACCTCCCATAGAGCCTTCGGGAGCTTCCTTCCCCCTACTTCTCTCTCTGCACTGGGAACACAAAATGTTTTTCTTTATTGTTGGACTTTGAGTCTCCCTGCTTTGATAGTAGCCCAGTCACAGCTACTCAGTCATTTAGGGCTTTTTTTTTTTTTTTCAACCTGCGAGAGGCTTCTTCTCTTCTTTTCTAGAACTGATCTTCAGCATCCTTCTAAGTCAGTATCAGTGAGATGCCCTCTGTCTTCCTAGGAGGAGTGTCTGCTCCAGTCTTTCACCTGCTTAAATAAGCTAGCCACAAAAAGACAAGCATTATGGATTCCATATGAGATATCCACAAAAGAAGCAAAATGGGCAGATAATGTTCCATGAGGATTAGGGCCCTAAATGAGTACATCCTAGAGAGCCAGTTATCATACTATCTAGAGTTAAGAATGCAATATTATACTTTATAAAATTTGCATAAATAATGGGAATACTTTTTCTTATTTCTTTTAAACCACAAATGTTAGAAGAGTCAAAAAGAAACTTAGGAAGTAAGAACACATCAAAAAAATCATTCATCANGACCAAGTAGGCTTCATCCCAGGGATGCAGGGATGGTTTAATATAAGGAAATCCATCAACGTAATCAACTACATAAACAAACTCAAAGACAAAAACCACATGATCATCTCATTGGATGCTGAGAAAGCATTTGACAAAATCCAACACCCCT